>NC_132993.1:85427857-85735000 GCF_048564905.1 Vicugna pacos
CCCTCCCCTGCAGGGTGGATGGACATTGGGACCTGGTTGTGACATGCAGAGTGACGTGTGAAAATGGGCGTGACTTCCGCTCGTTCCCAGCTCCGCTGTTCCTTCTCCCCCTCTGTGTCTCTCAGCGCCTGTCTTGTCTCTCTCTCTCTCTGTTTCTCTCTCCCTCTGCCTGTCTGTGTGTCAGTCTCTCTGTCCCTTTTCCTGGATGCATGTGCGTGTACATTTACGTGCGTTCCTGTGTATTTCTGGGTTTGTAATGTTAGGGCCCGGGGCAGGTCACTTCTGAAAATGCCTTGATGACATACTGATTGTTTTCATGTTGCTGAAGTAAAACCTTCTTTGCAAGTTGTGCGAGCACTTTGGTGGGGTCAGCTCTGAGGATCGGCACTGCCGGGGAAGGGCTGCTGCGCCTGTGTCCCTTTGATGCGTCCTGCACACTGTTTCCCTGGAGAGGTGTGTCTGTTCTCTCATCCATCCGGGGGATCTGCTGGGGCCTCTGCCTCCTCACGTTGTCACCAGGGCTGGCTGTCACCAGGCTAAAGCCCTGCCAGCGTCATGGTGACCAGTGCTGTCTCCACAGTGTATCCGTCTGCCTGTGTCCTCCCCCGAGAGGTCGAGCACGTCTAACGCACACTGGCCACCTGCTGTGCCTCTCCTTGGATCTGCGTGTGTGTTTTGTTTGTTTAGAGCGCTGGGTTTCGAGAGGTTTTTGGACCCCGGGGATGTGTAGCCTTTCTCCAAGCTTGGGACCTCGCGGGTCGTGGAGTCTCTTTCCGGGTATATTTCTGGGCTTTTGCTGGTTTCTTGGTTTGTGGGGCTTTTGTTTTTGCCCCAGGAAGAGCTAAGCATCTCCCTTCTGTCTTGTGGCTGTGGCGTCCCAGGGGGAAGAGCAGCGCCTCCCCCGAGGTTATGCAGAGAGTTACCGAAAGGGCTTCATTTTGCACATGACATCTTTAGCCCACCTGGATTTCCCTTTCCAATAATCAAAATGCGATTTCAAGTGAAAACAAAAGAAAACATCACCAGCCCCCGCTTAAGCCACGTGGGCAGGCACGCAAAGCCAGCTTTCCTGTGGCTTCATTGACAGGGAACACCCAGGAGAGGTAAAGACACCCAGAGGGGAAGAGGACTCGGGGCTGTCAGGGGCTGGGGGGTGAGGGCGTGGGGGGCAGTGCGTGCTGTGGATCCAAGTTTTTACTTTGAAGAAAGGAATGGTGCGAGCCTGCAATGCAGTGATGCTCGCACGGCACCGTGAAGGCACCTAGTGCTCCTGAATTGCACAATTTCAGAGGGACAAAGTCTATGTTTTATTAAAAGAAACTTAAAAAGGCAAGATAAAGGATGCCATAACCGATATGAAGGAAACAGAGGCAAGTGAAGAAAAACCAAACACAAATCACTTCAGGGGAATGGAAGTCAAGGTCGGGTGCGGGAGGGGATTCACGGTGGGATTTTGAAGAAGAAGGTGCGGGTGGGCGCAGAGGGGGCTCAGGCCCAGGGGCTGCTGATGCCTGAACTGGCTGTCCGTGGCCCAGCGGTCCAGCTGCAGGTGCAGCATCTTCAGGACCTTTGGAAGCAGCGGGAGCTGCGGGACCTTGAGGAGCAGCAGGAGCTGCGGGACCTTGAGGAATAGCAGGAGCTGCAGGATCGTCAGGAACAGTGGGAGCTGCTGGAGCGGAAGGAGCTGCAGGGGCTGCAGGATCTTCAGGAGCAGCGTTAGCTGCCGGAGCTGCAGAAGCTGCAGGAGCAGCAGGAGGGAGCTCGGGGTCTCCTGCTGGATCCTGATGGTCCTGGTTTTGGTCTGTGGCATCTTCCCCTGCCCGCGCCTGCTCTGGATCTGTGACTGTTGGAAGTGGAGAGAGCTTTGAGTCTCGTGGATGCGCTCGCTCGTGCTTTGAGAGAGGAAAACTTGAGCCACGTGCCTCCCTTTCCGTGGGCCTCTTCAAGGGCGGACATCTTCCCAGAGCTTTGCGGACAGCTCCCACCCAGCAAGTGCCCACAGGATGTGTTTTGTGACTGAACTCTTGTAGGCAGGTGGTCTGAGAGCAACGTTTGCTCTGGTGCCAGCAGCAGCCTCTGGGGACGCCTCCCTGTGTGGCCCAGCCCTCGGCCCTCCCTCAGCTGCACACGTTCACCAGCCCCGCCCTTCTCACCTTGGGGCTGTGCCTCGGTGGGCTTCTGGTCCTCCTCCTGACTCGCAGGGAGCTGCTCCAGGTCAGAGCCGGGTCTGCTGAGCTGCCTGTCAGCCGCGGGCAGGACCCTGGCGTGCCGCCTGGGCGGTTTCTGGGGAGGAGGCCGTCGTGGTGGCGGGGACCCCTCCGTGTGCAGACTCACCCGGAGCTGGTGCTGGCCCTGAGAAGCGTGCAGCGGCCCCTCGCTCGGGGAGGCGGCGTGGGTGTCCTGATCCAGCGGCTCCTGCAGTGTCCGGCTCTGCAATGACAGTGAGCGGCAGCGGGCCCGGCCCGGAGGTCTCAGAGCCCGGCCCGGAGGTCTCAGAGCCCTGCCCGGCCAGGACCACTCCCGCTTCTGCCCGCTCGACCCTCTGCTGCCCGATCAGACTGGGACCTTGGTCAGCTGAGACGGCCACCCGGGAGGGAAGAGTCACAGCCAGAGGGCACGGGCTTGGACTCGTGCGGCAGGTCCCTGCCCGGCTGGCCACAGCCCAGCATGCCAGCTGGGACCCAGGGTGCGGACATGACAGGCCCCCCAGGCCTCTGACCTGCTCGTGCTTGAGGCAGGCCCCCCGCATCCCAGCCCAACGTGACTGCCCACCTCCACCAGCAAAGGGAAAGGGATGTGGGGCTATACCCGGGTGGGGTCTGAGTGGTGGCCTGGGCTGGTCGGGTCTGCCCCGGGCCTCCCTCGGTTACCTTTGGGTCCCTGTGGCCAAAAGGCCAGAGGCGCCTGGGGTGAGAGCTGAGCCAGCGCCGGCACCGCTGGCCCAGCCCCTGGCTGCGGGCCTTCCGGGCACCGCGGCCTCGGGGTGTTGGGACGCAGCAGAACATGGGTGACTGAGTTGAGCTGAGTTCACCAAGCGGGTGAGCCGAGTAGGGGCTTCTCGACAGAGTGGGTGCCCGGTGACCTCGGGTCTAAGTTCTGTTGGGTTCGGTTGCCAGGGAAGTGAGGTCACTTCCTGGGATCCCCTTCCCCAAGCTTCCTCCTTCCGTAGAGCTCCCCAGGGGCCTCTCTGGGCTGCTGACTGCTCACCTCCCAGCCCATGCCGTGTCCGCACACAGTGACGCCAACTCGGCCCCCCTGCCCAGGACCCTGCGGAGGCCTGGATGCAGCCAGGGCGCCAGCTCTGAGGACGCAGCTGGGTTCGGACCTGGCCCGCCGTCGTCCGCAGTGCTGTCACCCTGGACGAGCTGCCTGCCTCTCAGGGTCTCCCCAGTCCCCCGTCGGCACAGTGGGGATCATCCTGGCCCCTCCTTCCCGGGGAAGCCATCGTGTCTCCAGAGGCACAAACACCTGCCTCACCTGTCAGTCCCGCGGGCTGGCATCACAGGGAGCTCGCGCGCAGACTCAGCAAAGGGAGGGCCCCAGAGAGGGCTGGCGGAGCGCAGAGCACACCCCACACAGCCTGGGTGGGGTCTGCCCTGGGGTCCGGAGAAAGTCACTCCCCTTGCCACCTGCTTCCCAGCTCCCTGTCGGGGCGGGGGGTGGGGAGAAACTGAACATAACTGTGACTTCGTTCTCGCTGGCATACCACCTCCTGGGTCACTGTGTCATGTTTAGATTCAGGCCCAGTGTCTCATCTCGGCCCCTCGGGTGGGCTGCCCCACAATGCTCTCTGCTTTTATGCCTTCTGGTCACGTTTCCTCGTGTGAGCCCCCACCACACCCTCCCCTGCAGGGTGGATGGACATTGGGACCTGGTTGTGACATGCAGAGTGACGTGTGAAAATGGGCGTGACTTCCGCTCATTCCCAGCTCCGCTGTTCCTTCTCCCCCTCTGTGTCTCTCAGCGCCTGTCTTGTCTCTCTCTCTCTCTGTTTCTCTCTCCCTCTGCCTGTCTGTGTGTCAGTCTCTCTGTCCCTTTTCCTGGATGCATGTGCGTGTACATTTACGTGCGTACCTGTGTATTTCTGGGTTTGTAATGTTAGGGCCCGGGGCAGGTCACTTCTGAAAATGCCTTGATGACATACTGATTGTTTTCATGTTGCTGAAGTAAAACCTTCTTTGCAAGTTGTGCGAGCACTTTGGTGGGGTCAGCTGTAAGGATCGGCACTGCCGGGGAAGGGCTGCTGCGCCTGTGGCCCTTTGATGCGTCCTGCACACTGTTTCCCTGGAGAGGTGTGTCTGTTCTCTCATCCATCCGGGGGATCTGCTGGGGCCTCTGCCTCCTCACGTTGTCACCAGGGCTGGCTGTCACCAGGCTAAAGCCCTGCCAGCGTCATGGTGACCAGTGCTGTCTCCACAGTGTATCCGTCTGCCTGTGTCCTCCCCCGAGAGGTCGAGCACGTCTAACGCACACTGGCCACCTGCTGTGCCTCTCCTTGGATCTGCGTGTGTGTTTTGTTTGTTTAGAGCGCTGGGTTTCGAGAGGTTTTTGGACCCCGGGGATGTGTAGCCTTTCTCCAAGCTTGGGACCTCGCGGGTCGTGGAGTCTCTTTCCGGGTATATTTCTGGGCTTTTGCTGGTTTCTTGGTTTGTGGGGCTTTTGTTTTTGCCCCAGGAAGAGCTAAGCATCTCCCTTCTGTCTTGTGGCTGTGGCGTCCCAGGGGGAAGAGCAGCGCCTCCCCCGAGGTTATGCAGAGAGTTACCGAAAGGGCTTCATTTTGCACATGACATCTTTAGCCCACCTGGATTTCCCTTTCCAATAATCAAAATGCGATTTCAAGTGAAAACAAAAGAAAACATCACCAGCCCCCGCTTAAGCCACGTGGGCAGGCACGCAAAGCCAGCTTTCCTGTGGCTTCATTGACAGGGAACACCCAGGAGAGGTAAAGACACCCAGAGGGGAAGAGGACTCGGGGCTGTCAGGGGCTGGGGGGTGAGGGCGTGGGGGGCAGTGCGTGCTGTGGATCCAAGTTTTTACTTTGAAGAAAGGAATGGTGCGAGCCTGCAATGCAGTGATGCTCGCACGGCACCGTGAAGGCACCTAGTGCTCCTGAATTGCACAATTTCAGAGGGACAAAGTCTATGTTTTATTAAAAGAAACTTAAAAAGGCAAGATAAAGGATGCCATAACCGATATGAAGGAAACAGAGGCAAGTGAAGAAAAACCAAACACAAATCACTTCAGGGGAATGGAAGTCAAGGTCGGGTGCGGGAGGGGATTCACGGTGGGATTTTGAAGAAGAAGGTGCGGGTGGGCGCAGAGGGGGCTCAGGCCCAGGGGCTGCTGATGCCTGAACTGGCTGTCCGTGGCCCAGCGGTCCAGCTGCAGGTGCAGCATCTTCAGGACCTTTGGAAGCAGCGGGAGCTGCGGGACCTTGAGGAGCAGCAGGAGCTGCGGGACCTTGAGGAATAGCAGGAGCTGCAGGATCGTCAGGAACAGTGGGAGCTGCTGGAGCGGAAGGAGCTGCAGGGGCTGCAGGATCTTCAGGAGCAGCGTTAGCTGCCGGAGCTGCAGAAGCTGCAGGAGCAGCAGGAGGGAGCTCGGGGTCTCCTGCTGGATCCTGATGGTCCTGGTTTTGGTCTGTGGCATCTTCCCCTGCCCGCGCCTGCTCTGGATCTGTGACTGTTGGAAGTGGAGAGAGCTTTGAGTCTCGTGGATGCGCTCGCTCGTGCTTTGAGAGAGGAAAACTTGAGCCACGTGCCTCCCTTTCCGTGGGCCTCTTCAAGGGCGGACATCTTCCCAGAGCTTTGCGGACAGCTCCCACCCAGCAAGTGCCCACAGGATGTGTTTTGTGACTGAACTCTTGTAGGCAGGTGGTCTGAGAGCAACGTTTGCTCTGGTGCCAGCAGCAGCCTCTGGGGACGCCTCCCTGTGTGGCCCAGCCCTCGGCCCTCCCTCAGCTGCACACGTTCACCAGCCCCGCCCTTCTCACCTTGGGGCTGTGCCTCGGTGGGCTTCTGGTCCTCCTCCTGACTCGCAGGGAGCTGCTCCAGGTCAGAGCCGGGTCTGCTGAGCTGCCTGTCAGCCGCGGGCAGGACCCTGGCGTGCCGCCTGGGCGGTTTCTGGGGAGGAGGCCGTCGTGGTGGCGGGGACCCCTCCGTGTGCAGACTCACCCGGAGCTGGTGCTGGCCCTGAGAAGCGTGCAGCGGCCCCTCGCTCGGGGAGGCGGCGTGGGTGTCCTGATCCAGCGGCTCCTGCAGTGTCCGGCTCTGCAATGACAGTGAGCGGCAGCGGGCCCGGCCCGGAGGTCTCAGAGCCCGGCCCGGAATTCTCAGAGCCCTGCCCGGCCAGGACCACTCCCGCGTCTGCCCGCTCGACCCTCTGCTGCCCGATCAGACTGGGACCTTAGTCAGCTGAGACGGCCACCCGGGAGGGAAGAGACACAGCCAGAGGGCACGGGCTTGGACTCGTGCGGCAGGTCCCTGCCCGGCTGGCCACAGCCCAGCATGCCAGCTGGGACCCGGGGTGCGGACGTGACAGGCCCCCCAGGCCTCTGACCTGCTCGTGCTTGAGGCAGGCCCCACCCACCCCAGCCCAACGTGACTGCCCACCTCCACCAGCAAAGGGAAGGGGATGTGGGGGTATACCCAGGTGGGGTCTGAGTGGTGGCCTGGGCTGGTCGGGCCTGCCCCGGGCCTCCCTCGGTTACCTTTGGGTCCCTGTGGCCAAAAGGCCAGAGGCGCCTGGGGTGAGAGCTGAGCCAGCGCCGGCACCGCTGGCCCAGCCCCTGGCTGCGGGCCTTCCGGGCACCGCGGCCTCGGGGTGTTGGGACGCAGCAGAACATGGGTGACTGAGTTGAGCTGAGTTCACCAAGCGGGTGAGCCGAGTAGGGGCTTCTCGACAGAGTGGGTGCCCGGTGACCTCGGGTCTAAGTTCTGTTGGGTTCGGTTGCCAGGGAAGTGAGGTCACTTCCTGGGATCCCCTTCCCCAAGCTTCCTCCTTCCGTAGAGCTCCCCAGGGGCCTCTCTGGGCTGCTGACTGCTCACCTCCCAGCCCATGCCGTGTCCGCACACAGTGACGCCAACTCGGCCCCCCTGCCCAGGACCCTGCGGAGGCCTGGATGCAGCCAGGGCGCCAGCTCTGAGGACGCAGCTGGGTTCGGACCCGGCCCGCCGTCGTCCGCAGTGCTGTCACCCTGGACGAGCTGCCTGCCTCTCAGGGTCTCCCCAGTCCCCCGTCGGCACAGTGGGGATCATCCTGGCCCCTCCTTCCCGGGGAAGCCATCGTGTCTCCAGAGGCACAAACACCTGCCTCACCTGTCAGTCCCGCGGGCTGGCATCACAGGGAGCTCGCGCGCAGACTCAGTAAAGGGAGGGCCCCAGAGAGGGCTGGCGGAGCGCAGAGCACACCCCACACAGCCTGGGTGGGGTCTGCCCTGGGGTCCGGAGAAAGTCACTCCACTTGCCACCTGCTTCCCAGCTCCCTGTCGGGACGGGGGGTGGGGAGAAAGTGAACATATTTGTGACTTCATTCTCGCTGGCATACCACCTCCTGGGTCACTGTGTCATGTTTAGATTCAGGCCCAGTGTCTCATCTCGGCCCCTCGGGTGTCCTGCCCCGCAATGCTCTCTGCTTTTATGCCTTCTGGTCACGTGTTCTTGTGTGACCCCACCACCACACCCTCCCCTGCAGGGTGGATGGACATTGGGACATGGTTCTTAGATGCAGAGTGATGTGTGAAAAGGGGTGTGACTTCTGCTCGTTCCCAGCTCCGCTGTTCCTTCTCCCCCTCTGTGTCCTTGGAGTTGCTTCAGCTGGAATCCCAGTGGTATAATGGGGTTATGGATGTGGATTTGGTTCCTGGCTCTGCCGTTTGCCCAGTGGGTGATATTAAGCCCTCCAACCCAGCATTTCTCATTTCTTGAGGAAGGATGATGCCTCCCTCTAGAGCCATACTGTGGGTCACACCGTGTAACAGTTGTGAAGAGCCAGCCGTGGTGCTGGCACGTGGTGAGGATTCTAGTGATGTGCAAGCCATGGTCACGCCGTGGTCACGCCATGGTCATGGCTCATCAATGTGGAGTTATCCTCGTGCCTGCAGGACACTGTCCCGGCGTCCACGTGGCCCTGGCCTGGTGTACAACTTGATCTTTGTGACATTCCTCTCTGTCCTGTTTTCTTTCACTCCACTCACTCCCAGTAATTTGGAGGAAGCCTGAGAAGCCTGCCAAACTAACATCAGGCAGTTTAGCTATTTTAATTTGTCTCTGGCTGAATATGTGATGGGGAGGGAGATCGACTGAAAGATACTTTGGGAATTTGGCTTTCCATGTCTCCTGTTAGCACAGAAAATTGAGAACCAGTGAGTCTCAGGACATTCTCCAAAATGAAAATGCTGTTTCGTGAATTGCCACCTGTGGTTGTTGCTGCCATAAACTGGGAGTGAGAAATCACAGGTCTCTTGGAAAGAACAATCAAATCTGTGTGGTTTGCTCTGAAATAAAATAGGAAATACACGGGCTTTAAAGCCTAAGATTTGGCATAATGCAAATGAAGCAAGTCGTGAATCTGTAATCCTTTCACCCGCAGCTTTGAAGTCTTTATGGTTATTGCTGCTGAAGTTGCTGCTTTTTGGTTGATACAGGCAGGCTGCATCAACACCATTTAGAATAGCTGGAGGCTGACGTTTTAGAAGAAAAAGGGAAACCAGAGCAATTTCCCTGAGGGTCCATGAATCCGAATTCTGTTGAATGTGACAGTTCCTCGATAACCCTGGGTTCTTCACAGAAACACGTGTGGGAGGTGCTGGAGCCTCGCTGTCCAGAGTGAGTCTAAGAATGAACTAGTCTTCAGTGTTTCTGGACCGAGAAAATACATCTCTGGGGTTTTAAAAAATATGTGGGTGTTCACGTGGGAAGGTAGGGATAAACTGCCAGCTTTGTTCTGCTCCTTCATTATTTCTTTGGATTTAAGTACCTGCATAATCGTTTCCCACCCTTTTGTGTTGGCTTCTTCTCTCCCCACCCCTGCCCTGGCTGTTGCTCTTGGGTAAAAGTGCTCTTATTAATCAGTTGGACTGTGGGATGATATGTCAGGGTTTAGAGACAGTCTTTCCTCTGTCTATACCCATCTTACTCATTCCTTGAGCCTATTCACCTGAAAAGTATCAAAGAGGGAAGAAGACTCTAGGAAAGGAAGAACAGTGGTCGGCTAAGTCAGCATGGTTTGACTTAGGAAATGTTACCATCATGTTAGGGCAGATGCCTTTTTGCTTACAAGTGAAATGATGTAACATGTATGGTTGACATTTCCTGTTGAATTCTTGGTTCAGCATTTCAGTAGGAGGTACCAGATGAAACTCTGCATTCTCAGCCTTCATGGTTGGCATGTGTCTCCATTGACGTAAAAACGACAGAATCTATGGAGTGGCACACTTGGTGCAGGTCATGGCGTGGCCATCCCAGGGTCTCCGCTCTGACTTGGGGTACTTCACCCCACCTGCAACTTCCTACGCTCTTCTAAAATAGCCACAAAATCCTCCAAAACTCTGTGCTATTTTCAGACCTGCTTCCACTTAGAATAATTAGTTTCAATCATTACAAGATTAGTGCCTAATTTGGGATGAAGTATTTTATTTGGCCTTAAACTGTCTCTTTTTTCGAGCTTCAGAGAATATGTGTTCCAAGAATGACCAGGCTGTGTGCATCTCTCCCAGGTGCATGGTAACCGTGTGGAGAGGAGGCTGGAATAAACCCCACCCAGAGGCGGCCTCCCTGCTCCCGAGCTCATCCCGGGCTCCGTGAGCAGCAGCCCAGCTTCACAGCTGTCTCCCTGAATAGCGCCTGGTGCTTGTCGAATGAAAAGAGTGGTTCCTCTGCTTTACCTTAAACCATCTCACCCTTTGCCCAAGTCACTTTTAAAATTATTGATGTGAATTCTATACCATAAAACTGACTATTTCAGAGTCCATCTTAAAGTGAGTAATTCAGTGGCATTTAGTACCTTCACCGTGTTGTGCAGCCGTTGCCTCCTTCTAGTTTCTGGTACCTGTTACGCGGTCACGCCGCGTCCCTCCCTCCCCCTGGTGCCTGGTGACCACCATGCTGCTTTTTGTCCCTGTGGACCTGCCCATTCTGGATGTTTTATGTAGATAGAATCATCCAATCTGTGGCCTTTTGTGTCTGGCTTTTCTGCTCAGCCTGATGTTTCCGAGGCCTGTCAGTGATGTCGTGGGTATGAGTTCGGCTTTCCTTTGTGGTTCGATACTGTTCTAGCGTCCGGATATAGCGCATTCTATTTATCCACTCATTAATCGACAGACATTTGAATTGTTTCCATCTTTCAGCCCTTGGGAATAGTGCTGCTGTGAACGTTCATGTACTGGTATTTGAGTCTGTTTTCAATTCTTCTGAGCCACGGTGTGCTTATTTCCTGATTGTCTCTCACACCTGTCCACCGCTCTCCCTTTAGTCGAGCCTCCCTCATCTCTGGTGCCCTGGCTGGCTGGTCTGGCCCTTCCCTAGTCTGCACTCTATGCTGTAGCCCTGTAGCCTTTTCAAAATGCAGAGCTGGTGTTTATGCCCTTCATTGATTTTTGAGGTTGCTCACAGGATAAGGCACAAACTCCTTTCAGGCCCACAGGGCCCAGCATAGCCAGGTCTCTAACTGTTCCTTTAAGCTCATCTCACCATTCTGCCCCTCACTATCTCTGCCGGAGCCACACTGACCTTTCTGTCCTACAGACTCTCCATGCCGGGCTCCACCACGGGCCCTTTGCACATGCTCCCCTGTTGCCTGGAATGCTCCTCTCCTCTTTGCCTGATTAACACCTTCTCACCCCAGAGTTCTAAACTCACACCTCAGCTCTTCAGGGAAGCCTTCCCTAAGTCAGACTCACCCCACCCCACCCCTACCATCTTGGATGCCCACAGGCTCCTAACTGTTCCTTTGTAGCACAAATTCCAGTTGCAATTTTACATTTGGAAGATTATTTCATTAATAACTGTGACTACATAGACAGAAGGCAGCTGTATGCAGAGCATGGGTTCTGGAGCCAGACTATCAGGGTTCAAATGCTGGCTCTGTCCCTTACTGGCTGTGTGATCTTGGGCAAGTTAATTAACCTCTCTGTGCCTCTGTTTCCTCATGCATCAAGTGAAGATCATAATAACACTTACCTTAGATGAATGTTGTGGGAATGAAATAAATTCATATGTGTTAAGTACCTGGCACTAGAATGACCTCAATAAAAGTACTTTTGCTATAATTAAAAACAAAAAAGAACTATGCCTACACTGCCACCCCAACACCCTTCTTCCCCAGACTGTAAGCTCAGTGGGCAGGGAAGCTCAGGGGGCAAGTCTCTTTTGCTCATTGTTATAGCTCTAGAATTTAGTCCAGGATGACCATGTGGTCAGTGCTTATTAAGTTTTTATTGAATGATTGGATGAACCCATTCCCTTCTTCACAGAGACCATTACACTACGGTGTCCCGTCTGTCTGTCCGTCTCTGCACTTTTAGGGGGCTCTCCCTTCCAGCACGCAACTTGATGGCGTTTGGCCGCAACCCTGCTCCTGCCCACTTCCTCATCTGGCGTGTTTGAGGAATTGTTGAAGGCGGGGAGCCTTTGTCCCTGGCTCTGTCCTGAGGGTGTGGCCCAGTCAATGGGACAACTGCAGGAACACAGAAGGCTTGCTGGGCGCCGGGCCATGTGCTCCCTGCTTCAGACATACCAAACGAGAGAGGCGGGAGTGATTTCTGTCCCTGTGTTACAGACGAGGATTAAGAGTCTTAGCATCTGGAGACATTTGGAGAAGAGCCTCTGGAAGTGTCTCTGAAGGGCAGAAATAAGGGATGATGAGGACGGTGGCAGCACAGGAGTGTGGAACCCCCACGCGAGGGTCCTGGGCCCTGTGCCTCTCCCTCCCTGTTCTAACCTGGCTTCCAGCTCCACAAAACCTTCAACTCCTTACTCTCCATTTTATAATCGCCCTTGCAAAGAAATCTAATTGCCCTGACAAGGCCGCCCCCCCACCTCCGTCCTGGCCCTGCTTATGTTTAACTATCTCAGTCAGGAAACGTGTGCTGAGTAACTTCTGGGAGCACAGAGGAGAGGCCAGCAGAACCAGCAGCCGCTCTGTTGACAGGAGTGCATGTGGGTGTCACTTCCCTGGGCTCTGAGAAAGCTGCTAACGATCAGCTGGTTGTGGAGGCTGAGGAAATGCCTCCTTGTTTGCTTTGTATCTTCCTCAGCGTGGTAAGAATGTGTAAACAAGGACGAACAGTCCTCCAGAGTCCTTTCGGGTCCCTGTGAAAGATCATGTACATGGAGCTGACCTAGCGGGGCTCGCGGGCGGAGTGACAAAAGGGCCGTGAGTCCATTGCTTCTCCCGACAGACGGAGAGGGACGGCCATGAGCCATTAGAGCAGGGGCTGCCCTAGGAAGCTCTGAATGCTTGGCTGTGTGTCCTGCTGGTGCCTGACCCTACCAGAAGGAAGGCGGCAGCCTGATGTGCTGACCTCCCTGGGAGAGCAGTGTCCCCAGGCCATGCAGCCTGGCACATTGGGAAGCTGACATTAGCAGCATGGTGGCCGTGCAGCTTTTAGCTCCAGGGAACCCCAAATCTGGGATGCGTGGGTGTGCATTGTCACGTGGGGTGTGTTGGTTTAACATGCGTTTCCGGGGCCTTCTCTCCTACGTGCATTTGAGCATTAGGCTTGGCTACCCCAGGTTTCATCCTGCCCGGCCCACTGGCCGGCAGTGAGTGACCTTGCTGTGTTCCCTTTCTGAACTGTGCTTTCCCCACGTGTCAAATGAGAGAATTATTAACTGCCTCCCTTGGTTGGCATTAGGATTAAAGGTGATAATATGTGAAAAGTGCCAAATAGTTGGCACTTAGGAAACATTCGTCCCCTTTCCTCCCCTTCCTCCTGCTTCTGGGTCTCGGTTTTTCAGAGCATTCAGGAGCTAACCTGGTCATAGATTATTGGCCACCTATGTTTTCTTACTGTTGCTGGATTTACCCAAACTGAACCTACTGGAATGACTACCTGTTAGTAAGTAAGTTATATTTTGGCAGTTTAGCAAAGGATCTTCCCATGGGGCGTAGGGCACGTTAAGGAAAACAACTGATGCTATGTTTTGGCAGAGTGGACTGTCCTCTTCCTGTTTGGGAGAAAGCCTTTGGAACGTTAACCCAGTCATCGCAACCCACTTCTTCGTGGAGTTCACGTGGCGATTATCACAGAAAGAGGGAAGAAGGAGTTTTAATGCTTATGAGAATCCCGTGTTTTCTCTGCCATTTTTACACTTCTTTGCCCGCATGCTCCCACCTTTCCCTGTTCTCCACCCTCTCCTCCTCGTGTCCTAGCATCAGGCAGTTGCAGGACTCAGAAGAGCCTCTGGCGGGGTCCTCTCCTCGTATCCTTGCACTTTACACGTGGGGAGACTGAGACCCAGGATGTCAGATGACAGGCCCAGGGTCCCGAGCTCCTCCGTGCTCCTCTTCTTCCAGCCCCTGGAGGTGGCCCTCTGAGGAGACTACCAAGGCTCCAAAGAAACAAGCCCACCTCTTTCTTTCAATATGAGGAAATGATAGTTGCCCAGTGAGCCTCCAAGGGGCGGAGGAATCCCTGCCCCACCATCCCGCAGACCCCTGGGCCCTGGGAAAGGATCTTAGAGGCAGGGCTGCAGCAGGATCCTTTTGGCCATGGTGAGCCACTTTTACTTACGAGTAATATGTCTTCCTTCTGGTATGTGGGCGAAGCAGACAATTTGAGAACCAGCTGTTCTGAAAAGAAAAGAAAAAAAAGACCCGTGAGGCAGAATTCAGATGTGGAGGGCTCTCGCAGGAAGCTTTTGTTTTCCTTTAAAATTTTGGGGAGAAAGGATCTAAGGATTCGCTAAAGGTGGGCTGGCCCCACCCCCTGCAGCCTGCCCCTGCCCCACCTGCCCCACCTGCCTGACCTGCCCCACCTGTCCTGTCCGGGCCTGGAGGTGGAGCATCAGGAGACAGACCTCAGTTCAGACCCTACCTCTTAACTCTTTTATCAGCCATGTAATCTTGAATGTGAACTCATTTTGGGGCATAACCTTTCCAGGCTGTACTCGTGAAGAACTGGTAGAGTGAGCGCTGTGGGGGGCCAGGGGCGGTGTGTAAAACGGGAAGGCTCTGGAGCAGGCTTCTCAGAGCTGGCTGAGCTCATGAACCCTCCCCACCTCCGGGAGCTTGGGAAAATACAGATCCCAGTGCAGGAGGTCTGAGCTGGGCCTGAGAGCTTGCGCTTCTAACATACTGGTCCACAGCCCACACTCTGAGTAGCAAGGACCCAAAAGATGCTCCCATCCTTAGGTTTGCTGCGAACTGTAGGTGCAAACAGACAGCTATGTCAACAAGCTGGCAAGTCTTTTTTCAGCCCTAGAAATAGAAGAGAATACCTGCCCCTTACCTGACGCTGATCATGAAAGTTTAGGCATAGGGGGCTTTCGGCCATCAGCAGTCTTCTCCCTGGTCCCTTATATTGTTAATTGTCCCCAATAACATGAGAAATACTGAAGAAGAGGGCAGGGAAAGGGACGATCTACTCTGTGGGCCCAGAGAGGTCATCAAGGACCTTACAAAATACCTTACATACCTCAGGGTTCAGGAGTTATGGTTCCTTATCTCCCAGAGTTTCCCTGTGCAGAGCGTCTTTCAGGTATAAAGCAAAGAAAATGGAGAACGTCTTTCCTTCATCAGTAACACCAACTTGCATCTCGAGTCAGAGTCGCCTGGAGGGGCTGTTAAAGCACAGATTTCCAGGCTCCTCGCTGGGGATTCTAATTCAATAGCATGTTCAGATCCCAGGGGATACCGATGAGCACACTTGGACTAGCACCACGTGAGTCCCCAAAGCCTGTCTGTAGGAGTGGTGCACGTGGGAAACATGCCAGCCTGTGCCCCCTCTTCCCGGTTCTCACCCTGCCGATCACAGTGGCTTTGCCAGGAGTGGGCATGTTTACGCTGCACTGGGGTTTGCGGCGTGAACGAGAGGTTCATCTGTCTCCAGATGTCTGAAGGTCCTGCGAGGGTTAGGAGAGATGAGATTTCCGGCTGCCTGCAGATGGCTCTTCCTAGCACAGCGGGCCCCGAGAGGCTGAGGCTCTGTAATGTGGCTGGTTGGCTGATCACCTGGGGGGGATGTTTAAAAATAGAGCTTCCTGGGGTACATCCTAGGAGACTCGGGCAAGCAGCCAGGCTTGGGACCCCCTGCGTGGAGAGCAGCGAGGCACCAGATGGGCAGTGGAGAGCTGCTCTCACTTTTAACGATTCTTGGATTCAGCTCTAATGATTACTCTACTGAGCAAATGATTCCCCAGCAGGAAATTGGACCATTTGTAAGTACATTTCCTCACTGGATCCCTAAAGTCAGAGTTGATAAATTCCTCTTGCATTTTCCAAAGTGGTTCATTTCTCTCCCAGGGATAGTTACCAGCCAGGACCATCTGGCCATGGGGGTTCATCTGGGGTGAAGCGTCCCTCGGGAATAACACTGTCCACGGCCTCTGGGCAGTGTTGAAAGGGGAGTGGACAACAGTCACCGATGAGCAAATCCCAGAGAGAACACTTCCCAGGCAAACTCAAAGTCAGGTTAAAATTGAGGCAATGTTAGATAATTAGCTTCAAGGAGCAGTCCCTCCTCTCATTTATCACACGTGGATTTGAGGACGGTGGTCTTCCCTGGAGTCTCCTGGTTCACCAGGAGATGCTTTCAGAGCGTCACTGGGCGCCATGCGCTGTGCCAGGTGGGCTGCATGAAGGTGACTCGGGTACAGTCCCTTCCCTTATGGCAACCACTGTTGGCGAGAGGCAGGCACTTAACATCTAACTGTAAAGGCAGCTTAACTCCTAGAGCAGCGTGTATCTGGAGCAGCCTCCCAGCACGCTCCACCCTTGCCCGGTCTCATTTTCTCCATAGCAGTTGCCACAGAAATGACTGGCTGAGTACTTGCTTATGCCTCATCTTCCCTCTTACAGCATAAGCAACAGGAGAGCAAAGAGCAGACCGTTAGATCCTGCCATCTCTCGGCCACTGGATGTGAGCGCCTCAGGAGGGGCACAAGTGCTGCTCTCTGCAGCTGAGGCCTTCCAGGAAGGGGCTGCCCCAAATCTGGGGCAGATGCTTTGGGAGGAGGTAGCAGCTACAGTGGTTCTCAGACATTAGCAGGCATCAGGATTACCTGGAGGGCTTGTTAAAACACAGATCACTGGGCCTCACCCTAGAGTTTCTGATCCAGTAGGTCTAGGATGGGGCCAGAACTTTTCTAACAAGTTCCCAGGTGATGCTGATGCTCCTGGGCCCAGGACCACACTTCGAGGGGTGGGGCATCAGTGCAGCCATCACAACTGACCCAGCGGACAGGTGGAAGGTGACCAGGTAACAGAGGCAGGGAGACTTCTTAAAAGTGACCCAGGTGAGAGGAGATGGGGCTCTGAAACAGGCCACAGCAGTGGGACTGGAAGAAGAAAGAGGGTGCTCCAGACACATGTGATGATGGGCGGGGCTGGATGCAAGATGGGACACAGGAGGAGAGGCAAGAGTCAGAGCAGCCGGAAGGATGCAAATGCCAGGAACCAGGATGGGCATGGGGTGGGGCAGAGGAATGGCATGTTCCTTTGGGACCTGCTGCTGGGTTTTCACTTCTATAGAGACCTCCAGATGGGAATGTTAAAAAGGAAGTTGAAATGCAATTCACAACTCATGAGGGAAATCTGAGCTGCAGGTATAGATTTGAGGGCCTTTGGGGTAGAGGTGTAAGCTGAAGCCGTGGGGCTGAGTAAGATTAGGTAAGGCTGGCTCATTAAAGAAAGAGCAGTGATGCCCCAGAAGGAAGCCAAGAGACTCGCTTGGAGTGCCGGGCAGAGACAGAGAGGAGTGGGGTGCTCCGAGGTGCATGAAGCAAAGGGACAGGAGGGTGTCACTGGGAAGGGGCAGTACCAGATGTCAGGGCATCTCAAAAACTGAGCCCGTATCTGAAAAATTCGAGGACCCCTCAAAGTAGCCATCCCCAAGCGGCGGGGTTGCATGTGAGGCGTGAATTAGAGGAACTGGTCCACACACTTTCAAGCCCATAGTTTTTCAACTCCTCATTTTACTTTGCCTGTGCAGTTTTAGTTTTCCTTGACGATAAAGTCGCCTTCTGGTTCCATATTGGTGGCACACGCACAAGCGGAAAGAATCTCACCCTGTAGACACACGTGGGGCGTAGGAACCATCACGACAGGAGGCGTTTCTTCTCAGAGCAAAACCAAGGTGGACAGTATGATGGCTCATGGTGAAGCTAGGGGTCAGCTGGTTTTTCTTCAGTTGAGGCATAACTGACTTACAATATTGTATTTGTCGCAGATATACCACATAGTGGTTTGATATTTTTATACATTATGAAATGATCACATTGTCTAGTTACCATTTTTCATCATGCAAGTTATTTCACTATTATCAACTAAATTCTGGGGGCAGTTTTTGCACCTCTAAGCTCCACGGTGGGAAGACAAGACACCATGTATTCATCTTTTTTCCTCTGCATCTGATACTGATGTAGACCCTCGTGGAACCTTGAAACCCCTAGTGTTACAAGAATTAAATGGATTCTGACAACTTGTTTTGAACTATTTGCAGTAAAATGCTGCAAAGAGAGTCGATTGCTGTGAACTGAGTGTCCCCAGGTGATAATTGTGTCTTTCATAGGTGGACAGTTTGTTTAATTTGTGGTACCTGTTTTGTCGTCTGGGTCTTTGCAGACCCTGGTTTTTGAGAATACGGGGATGGAATCTGATGAGACTCTGATGAGTCAGGATCGAGGTTTACTGGCTCTGCCTGCTGTGAGAACACACACCAACCTGTGCTCTGTCTTCACAGTTCTGTACGGAGCTCAACCAGCCAATCCTGCCCAACATCCGCAAGTGGAAGGGGCCGCGAGGATGCTGGAAGTTCATTGTTTCAGAGACGCCCTCGACTCAGCTCCAGAAGGTATCCTCATCTGCAGAACTTGGATTTTCTTCCCATTTTCTTTTCCTCCCAACCCTAGACATTTAAATGTTTCCTTTGCCAACATCCTTGGTGTGATTTTGTATTTCTGCCCACTTTTTAGCTCTTTGCCATTCATTTCAAAATGCCCTGGTTCTCGTTTCCTGTTTGGATCGGGAAGGGACTGCCGCCCAGCGGAAATGGGAGTTTGGGTGTTGGGAGGAGAGGAGAAATCCTGTCTGGAACCAAGGCCACAAGTAGGGTATTTCTGTCCTTTGTGCTCATAATCCCTTCTCCACGGTTCCAGCCGCTGCCAAGTTTGTGGCGAGCCCATGTTCATTGACTAAAAACTTCAGACCCACTTAATTGCGTGTGCACTCTTGGCTTTCAGTGGGAGGAACTGTGCACGTGGAAATGGTCTGTGGGAATTTTCAGCCGATTTTAATTTTGCATGTTCTTTCAGTAGGATCACCCATCTGGGTTTGGGTAAATCTCTGTATATATAGATTTTCACTCTGGCATATCATATTCAAGATTGGTTTTTATTCACTTGAAATGTTCAGTATCAGTGGAGTTGTAGATTTAAAAAAAAAAACCCGGCTAATTATGAGTGGAAAAAATGTATCATCATATAATTTTTCTATAAATGCAGATGCTATATTTTTTTCTCTCTAGTATTCCTAGTATGCTGGTAAACACACATGAATGGTGCTTAGCTGAGTGATGTTGAGATTTGAGGCTTTTAACTGATAAATGTTTACTGGATTAAAAGTATCCAGTCATTTATTGACAGTAAGCTCTCTTTTTAGCTACACCTTAAAGTGTGACCTATGTTCTATTTCTCTGGCTTTTGGAGTGTGTAAATGGTTGCTGTAGGTGGGAGCCAGCGTGCATTCACAGGAGGCTGGAAATACTGTCAAACTGGAATGTATCTGGTCTTTACCACTCAAGCCCACAGCTGTCCCTTCTCAGTCCACATGAAAATAACAATAATGCCCCTTTCCTTTTTTTTAATAGCACTTCACACATAGGTAGGTTCACAAGGCTCTTAACAGCGCATTTAACGCTTTTTATTCATTCATATTCAACAAATCGTTAGAAAGGCGACTGCATGCCAGGCACTGTGTTACAAGCCAGATCTATATGGTGACAAAAACAGACCCAGCCACCCAGCCCAGCTTGTTTTCATTCATTGCATGTCCGGGGATCCGAACCTGAGCCTGACAGAGCCTGTGGTGGGGACAGGCCGGGTAACCGGACTCCAGGTAGGGTGTCAGGGCTGTTGGAGAACAGCAGGGAGGCCCAAGTTCAAGCCTCTTAAACCTCGCAGCTTCAAGTCCTTCATCTGTAAAACGGGAGCAACTAGCCCTCTCTTCACTCACAGGATGGCTGTAGGATTTAGAAAGATAACGTGCATTGAATGCTTGATTAACAGGCACGGGTGGCAGACAGGCCCGGTGGTGCTGGGCAGGGAGCGGGTGCCTGTCTCAGGTTGCCATGGAGAGTTGTGGGCCAGTGGACAAATCTCCTGGTTTCTCAAAAGGTGCCAATATCTGGATTTTAATGTGAAATTTCCTGAATTTTAAATGTGGGCAGATCATTTTAAAATTATTTTAAACACTGTCTGGATGTAACAAACAGTGTGCAAGTCACAAATGTGCCACCTGGACCGCGGAGCAGCAGGAGAGAGTGTGGCAGCAGCTGCCGTTTCTCCAGTGTCTGAAGGGACGTCCAGGTGCCTCCTCCTTGGTCTCCAGCCTCACCCCCTGGTGGAGGGGCGGTCCACACATGAGAACACTGAGGTCTAGTGAGACAAAATGATTTGCCCAGAAGTCATCCAGCTGATGCGAGGTGGGGTTCAGGCCCCGACCCAGCTAGCGCTCTCTGACTCTAATGCCCCCTCTCCTCCCACCACGCCATGTTGAGGGCAGCTCTTCTGGATAAGGGCCCACCTGAGCTGGGGGCTTGGGAAAAGCTCCCAGAAGGATGTGAGGAACCAGTAGTGGAAGAAGCAGCAATACAAGGCCAGGAAGGCCCAGTCATGCTGGGAACATAGGCGAGCAGGCGTGCAAGGCAGTGATGAACAGGGAGGTGCCCACCCGGAGGGCCCCTGGGTTTTACAGCAGAGGGTGACCTTAGTGGTACTTAAGGTTACTCTGGCACCACCGCTTGGGAAACAGTAAATTGGGGGGAAGGGTGTATCACCCTCTGATCCAAACAGGGCAAATCATATTTCCTTCACTCTACACCTGAGAAAACAGGTTTAGAAAAACACAGCAGCTCCCCAGAGATCCCACCGCTAAGTGGCTCAGGTGGTTCTGAGACCCAGGTCTTCTCATTGTTAAACTAGTGCCCCCACGAGTGGGTGGGCAGGTCGATCATTTTAAAATAGAAAGGCGCACAGCAGGCAGAACGCTGTTCCTCCCTTCCCTCCTCTGCCACACACGTGCGGCCGGGACTAAGCTGAAGCTGGCGACTCGGCCAGAGCCCACTCAGGATATGCAGTCACTTCTCCTTTCGCAACGAGCATCGCTGCCCCCACCGGGTGACACTGCTGATACCCGACCCCTGCACAGAGCCCCCAGCAGCCGGACTGGCGGTAGGGGGAGACTTTCCTCTTTCCACAAGGCACCCGGTGGCAGCAGCAGGAAGCAGGCAGATTCAGAGTGGTCCCTCTGATGGCCAGAGACCTTGACCCTGCTCACACCACCCTGTCTGTCTGCCCCACTCACTGGCCCTCGCAGCGCACTGCCCTGGGGCTTCAGACCCCCACGTGGGGCCCCATCCACCTGAAGAGGACCCTTGACCGGTTCCAAACCACTGAGACTGTTACTCCTGACCTCTGTTCATCTAGCACATGTTTATTGAATTTCTGCTAGGTGCCAGATCCCAGCTGTTGTAAGCAAAACCACCCTTTGGATTCTCGTATTTGATCCTCAGCATTGCCACTTACCAGCTATGGGGTTTTAAAGAAGTTACTTAACCTCTCTGAGCAGCTGTCTTCATCTGACAGATGGGAGTGTGAGCAGCTACTTCATGGGGTGTGATGATTAAAAAGATAACTCCATGCCTAATCTGGGTCCCCATTCCCGCCCCATCCCCTCAAAAAGAGAAGAGCCCAGGCACCCCTGGCAGTATGTGAAGCTCCCTGAAATTGCCGGTCTGGGAAATTGGGTGGGGGGACAAGGAGGCACACGCTGTGGCTTTGGGTGTGCTTTTGTCTCGGAAGCAGCCCCTGGGCATGTAATCTCAGGACCCAGAGCAGAGCTTGCTGCTCCCCATCGTCTCCTCCTGGGCTCACCTGCCTCTTCCTCCGCTCAGGGCTGAGCCCTGCCACCAGATAGACCCCCTACACACACTAACCCTCGTCTTCTCCTGCAGGGGCCCGGGTTTGCGGGATTCCTGTGGGTCACAGCAGCCGGGATGGAGCTGAGAGACGCCGCCTGGCAGGAGAGCTCGCCTGGCAACGGGCACGGGAAGCCCGTGGGTCCCAGCCCGTACCTTGCGAGGTTCAAGGTACCGCTCATGTCGCCGTGAAGAGCCACTCCGTCTGAAAAAAGGGAAAAAGGCCCTTTCTGAACTGTGAGCTGGAGAAGCTCATCTTTTGCCTTGGCTTTCTTCTCTCTGGGCTGGGGCAGCACACCCTCCTGGGGCTCCCTTGGCTGGGGACCACGTCCAGAGCAAGAATGAGAGGGATCTGGAGGATCTGTAGCTCTGGTCACGTTGACATGCGGGCGGGAAGGTCAGGGGGCTGCTGCCCAAACCTGACCCACCTCGGAATCACCCGGAGAGATTCTTAAGATCAGGGGTTCCTGGACCCTGCCCCAGACACACACAATGTCTGGGTTTCAAGCTTCAATGCTTCTTCAGTCTTCCCTGCACAGGGGTTAACGAGGCTGGGCATTTGGGACTCACTGGATTAGAGGGCAACTGGACTTCTCTGAGGACCCTCTCTCTTACCAGGGAGAGGGGGGACTCTGAAGGGGTCATTTGGGCTTGAAAGGGGCTCAGAAGGAGCTTCTGGGCAGTGGAGCCAGGGAAGCCCTATGACTGACACCTCCAGACAAGCCCTGTCTCACCAGAGTCCAGAGCAGCAAGCAGCCAGATCTGTGCTCTCTCTCTAATTTCCCCAGACATCCCTGGGAAATATTAATAAACAGCAAGCAGTCAGAAGCTGGGCAGCAGGAGCAAGAAGAAGCCAGCAGTCAAAACAGATCAGCAAGTCAGCAGTTGGCCTTATCCCTGTGAAGTCACAGGATCAGGCAGCGGTCCCTGGCCATAGCACTTAGCAAGCCACCTGCTGCCCACCCCGCCCACCCACCACACGCTCCAGAGAGGTTCCGTAGCCTGCGAATTGCTGCAGACCCCAGCACAGTTTCTGGCAGCGCCGGGCTGGGGCAGCCAGTGCTGGGGCTGTGATGGCTTTGGTTGGGGTCCAGCCCAGGACTGTCCCCCTCAGGCCCATAGCTGTAGAGGCACTGGTGTTCCGTGTGCGCGTGCACACACACACACACACGCACACCCCTGGGGTGTCTGTGGGTTGTGCTTATGGTGCTGATGTGGAATTCAGCCAGGTGTCACCGTTAATACCAGTCTTGCCTCCACACTGGATCCCTTTTCTCTGTAAAGTGGCTGTAATGGTTTTGGCCAAGCAAGGCAACAGGCAGAACCAGCCAGTGACGCTAAGAGGCAGGCTGTTTTTAATGGCCAATGAAAAATGCTGTCAGGTCACGAAATATTGGCCAAGGCGTCCAAGTGAAGCGATCGCCTCGACAGACGCGCAGCCTGCCGCACTTCATGGCATGTCGCGGGCCAGACAAGTGGTAGGAGCAGAGATGCGGCTCACCTCTCCACACTGGGTTTTCCTGCCCACAGCCTTGAGGTGGTTCCCCCACGGTCAGAGCCACAGCTGCAGAGAGAGCCCTCCACCCTCCAGGCTGGGCGGTGGTGCTGGCACATCTGTAAGGCAGAACTGGCAGCCTCCACTTCCTGCACCCTGCTGCTGCTTGGCAGCGCTTACTCTTTGTTGCCATGACAGACGGAAGGGCAGGTTGCTGAACTCTGAGCAGCTGAGCAACGCTGCGGTGCTCGAGGACCGCCCGCACTTCGCGCTTCTGCACCTGTGCACCACGGCCACCCCTGGGGACGCGGCAAAAGCATAGCCTGCGCTGCTAGGGTCCGGCCGGCTGTCGTTCTCGACATGTCTGAAATCGGGTGACAGTGCGCATCAGGGCACAGTGGTCTCTGGTGGGAGAAGAACATGTAGGGGTGGGCAGTGGGGAAGGAGGAGGGTCCCAGCAGTGGGTCCTGGCAGGGGATGGAGGTCTGGCCCTTTGCCTAAGAGCCCCAGGTCTTTGGTAACAACCAGTCGCTAGACCCCCACTTCCCCCGTGTTAGTTGCTTAGAAGAGAAAAAGCAAAAAGCAAAAATTTGCCATTTCCAGATGTGCCCAATTTTCCAGGCCCAGGAGGAGCAGGTGCGATGTCGGGGTGCACTGATAGAACAAGATAGGTCTCTGTCCTGCAGGGGGTCGGAAAACCCTTCCGGTGCCCATCTCCCAGGGTGCGCCAGCCTCTGTGCTCAGCGCTGGGCGTGAAGCTGTGTGTGAGTCAGATAAAGCGGGAAGTAAGAGCATCGCGCCTGTCCTTGATGTGTCCTTTCCTCTTGCCCAGGTGGGAAGTAATGACTTGATCCTTGTGAACCTTCACCTGGCAGCCCTGACGTTCCCAGGGAGCGAGAACCCGAGCAGGAATCACAGCGACAACCACCGCTAGGCCAGCTTCGTGCAGACCTTGCAGGAAACCCTGAAAGGTAGGAGGCTGTCTTTCTCAGCTCCCACATCTGCAGGGCAGGAGTTGTAGAAGGGGTTGCCTCAGTGTGCCCCTCCGTCCGATCCCTTCATCTGGCCATCTAGCCAGAAGGCAGCAAAGCCCAGGAAACCACCACACTCCCTGCATCTCAGGGAGCCCAGCTGCCCTGGACATGCTGACAGCTTTTCTTCGTGAGTCTAGCACACGGGTTCCATGGTGTCAGCTTTGCGGCTCTTCAGCCTCTGTTTGATGGAACGGATTCAGTGATGACACCCTCCCCGGTGACAGCTCACTGTGGGTCAACTGCCCTGGGTGCGCTGCCTGCACATCTGCACGTGCTCTTCTTGTGAAGGAGGAAAAGTTGATGACAAGGGTGGGAAAGTCTGGTCGAGCAGTGAGTTGCATTTTTCTCTCCGGTGGGATGCAGACCTTACCGAAGGAGCCTTGAAGCTGACGGGAAAGCTGAATTTTAATCTCAGCTCTTTCTGTAGGACAGAAAAAGTTACCACCCCTTCAAGCTCCGTCTAGCGGGGGACGGACAGTGGTGACCTGATAGGGTGCTCAGGGGGCTTGGTGACCTTCTGAGGAAGTGCCCAGCACATAGTAGGCACTCAGCTAACATGAATTGACTCAAAAAAAAAAGCCACTGGGTTTACGAAAACATAGAAAAGAGCTGAACTTTAGAAGAAAGGTGGGCTGTCTGTTTTCTGGGTTCTGCCGCCAATAACACAGAAGGTTTTCTGTGCACGGTTTACCAGAAAGAAAACTTGACATGGCCGTAAAGATAGGGACGTGTGTGACTGCGCTTGGTTTTTTCAAAGCTTCTCTAGATGAGGGTTCACAGCTGGAGGCTGGAATTCTCTTCCATAAACTAGAGTCTTAACCAGTGTTCTCTAGCTTGCTCAGCAATTTTTTCCTTGTTAAGTTGGCCCCTCACAATGGGCTTATGAAGATTTGGCTATAAAAATAATTCAGTCAGACTACAAAGTTACATTTTGAAAAGACTTCTTATTGTGGTAAAATACGTATAACATGAAACTTACCATCTTAACCATTTTTAAGCCTTCAGGTCAGTTATATTAAGCATATTTACATTGTTTTACAACCATCACCACCATCCATCTCTAGAATTTTTTCGTCTCCCCAAACTGAAACTGCACCCATTAAACATAAAGTCCCCATACCTCCTTCTCTGGGTCCCTGAGCATCTCCATTCAACTTGCTGTTTCTATGAATTTGGCCACTCTGGGTATCTCCTGTGAGCGGAATCTTACAAAATTTGTCCTTTTGTTTCTGGCTTATTTCACTTAATGTTACATCTTCATGGTTCATACTATGTGTCAGAATTTCCTTTCTTTTTAAGACCAAATACTATTCTGTTTATTGGTCAATGGACACTAGGGCTGTTTCCATCTTAGGGCTGCTGTAAACATTGATATGCAAGTTACATTTTGAACCAGGATGTGCTGTGACCAGCATTCTCCTTAAATTATGAGTCTTCAGGCTAAGATAGTATCAGAAAGATGTTTAAGCTGAGATATTTCATCCAAGGAGCAACTATGTGGGAATTGTTCACCTGCAGTCTCCAGCCTAAAAAGGCTGACTTGATAGCTTTTCAGATCCATGCATGTTTCTCTTATTTTCAGTCTCAAGGTTTTCCTTTTCGTGGAAGCAGAAAGGAAAGATGCCAGCCTCTAGCTTCTCTGATAACCTTAGTCTCTCTCTGTTTTGGTTTTTTTTTTCCCCTCCCTGATATCCAGGGACTGGTAAGGTTTTTGTTAGCAAACCTAGGCAGGTTATGTTCCAAACTGCCAGGGGACTATCGATCGACCCACAGCCTGGCTTGGCCTTGACACACCCATGTATGGACAGTGACTCATGTTTCTGTGTCCCCCTGTGTGTAACTAAGGTCCAGTTCATTGTTAACTGGTGACACGGCAGACCCAGGATTCAGGAAGTGCCGCAGCCTGCCCGGGGGGCAACACGGGTGCATCGATGAGCAGAGGCGTTTCAGCTAAAACAAAGACTAAGCCTATATTCCACGGGCTTCTTTCTATCAGAGCAAACAGAGCCGACTTGATTAGTAAACTCTGGGCTTTTCTGCCTTTGTCTGGAATGTGCACCCAGGTTGACATCAGCTGGGGTGTGCCCATCCTCTGATGGAATTCTCTGCTTTCACACCCGCCAGGGGGCCTTCTCTGTGAACTCAGCAAAAGGGACACAGGGTGCAGTCATCCTTGACATCTGGGGGGGACCTTCCTTCCCCCCGTGGGGACCGGCTTCTGCTGTTTTCACTGGCATTTTATAAATCCTGAGACTTGGAGCAAATCAGCCCCGAGCATTCTCCCCTCACTCCCAGCAACCAAGATGATTAAGGCACCCACCCCGGTGGACAGCCTTCTAGGAGAATTCCGGTCTCCGCACATCTGGGGACTCTCAGGCAAGGACTGTCGCCATGTTATCACCCAACTGATTTAACCGAAAGAAAAAGCCTAGATGTGCCTGTTCAAAAAGAGCTGTTATTTTCATCCCTAAAGTTACACAGAGCTCGGCTCATTGACCCTCGACACCTGCATCTCCCCTGGCTTCAGAAGTGTCTCTTACGGCTCACACTTCTTCAGATCTGCACCCCAGTGAAAACCTCCCTGCCACATGGGAACCTCCTGCCTCGGACTTTCTTAACTTCAGTTTTCCTTGATAGTCGATAAATGCAGCACCTTTTCCTTCTTTCCTTTCAAAATTACACTGCACCCTAATTTTGAGGTTTTCCCCTCACTTTTTTTCCCCCTCGCCTTGTTCACTGTTTCTTCCACACGTGTCTATCAAGCATCTGCCGGGCAGCAGGCACTGTTCCAGGCACACGGGGCTTTTCCATCCTTGCTCTTTGCTAAGAGCCCTGGATTTGAGTGCTGGCTCGGTGACCCTGGGCAAGCCTTTCCAACTCTCGGAGCCTCAGCCTCGTACCTGCACAGAGGGTCCAGTGCACAGTGAGGGCTCGGTGAATGGTCATTAACACTGGCCACGGATGAGATGTTATTAATGTTATTCTCAAGTTAGTTTTGCTATTTGGAAGGAGGCACCAATTTCTCAAGACCACGTGATTGGGCTCACCCTGCTCTTGTTAGGATCTAGCATGAGGGGTTAAATCTCTGTGGGCCACACAAGTGGCTGCAGGGAAGGCTTCCCTCCACTTTCCTTCTGTTCCGCCCGCCCCTCGGTGGAGGGCGTCACGTGCAGTGAGCAAGAGCCCTCTGCTGGTGGCGTGTGTCCTTCCACTTTAGATTTCTTTCCCTCCAGCCATTGTTACTGAAGCATGTTCATGTCCAGGAAAAAGATTTGCTGAGTCTCAGATGCATTTGGCCTTCGTTTATGAACTGCTTTCCTTAAAGCTTCCCTTGCAAGATGAGACAGAAATGCCACTCCCTGTGATAACGTGGCTCCCCTGAAGGGACCTTGGAGACAGGCCATGACAGTCAGGCCATCCATACGAATCCCAGGGAGGCTCGCTCGGGCCCACTGTCCTCTCTGCTCACTTTGGAAAGTACTTCATCACTATCCCACTCACTCTAGTAAATCAAACTATGAGAGAAATATTGAAGATACTTTAAAGGGAAAAGCTTTCCACTTTGGCCCTGTGTTAGTGTGCTCAGGCTGCAGTCACAAAATACCACGGTCCAGGTGGCTTAAACAAAAGGAGGTTACTTTCTCGCAGTTCTGGAGGCCGGAAAGTCCATGGTCAAGGTGTGGGCAGATTTGGTTTCTTCTGAGGCCTCTCTCCTTGCCTTGTGGATGGCTGTCTTCTCCCTGTGTTCCCAAGATCTTCCCTCTGTGCTCGATAAATGTTTGTTGAGCTTTTGTTAAATACCTGAGCAGGACCCTTAGGCCTTTTTGTGCTGTGAGATTTGGAGCCCATGGGTTGGAGCAGGGGTGATCTCTCCATCACACTGACCCCCATTTCCAGATGTGTCACTAATCTGTTCTTAAGTTTGGGAGGGGGTTGGCACAAGGAGTTTGGAAACACTGGGAGAATAAGAACCATGCTGTAGTCCTAACCTTAAGAGTCAAATCAGACAGCCACGATCCCACTTAAATGGGCTGTGGTCAGTGTTGGGTTCATTTCTCACCTCCTCTTAAACTCCTGATTTTCTTTCTTTCACTTCCAGGAGAAAAAGACGTGATCGTTTTAGGGGACTTCGGCCAGGGGCCAGACAGCACTGACTATGATATTCTGAGGAAAGAAGAATTCTGCCCCCTGATCCCCGCACGCAACTTCACCAACATCAGCACCAAGAATCCTCAAGGTTCAAAGACTCTGGACAACATCTGGATCAGTAAAACCTTGAAGAAGGTTTTCACAGGTAAACACAAGTCACTCATCCTTCCTCCTGCTCCGAAATGGAGTAGAATGCACCTGTCTGAGCTGACAGTTCCGGATCACTTGGTTTGAGCAAGAGCCAGGAGTTGCCTTCCCAGGCATTTACTGGGTTATCATTTAGGTGACTGTGTCATTATCATTCAAATAGAGTCACATTTAAGAGTGAAGGGGTGTGTAAAATAATTAAAAGGCATTCACTGATGTACCACAGGGGCAACGCCAGTGTATCCTGGGCAGCATCCCCAGATTCCAAGATGAGCTGATAATGTAGCCTAATTTTAAGGACACTTAGTCATTCAGCAAACACCTCTCCAGACCTATCATGTTCAGCCGCTGTGTTGTGGCCTGAGGTTTACTGACTCACCGTCCATGCCCTGAGGAGCAGTGGTTAGGGGTGAGCTGACAGGATGGGAGAAGTGCTTTAAACAGGACTCCTCCAGGACCAGGGTGTGGTGGGTGATCTCAGTGCTGAAAAGCAGTCCCCCCCCATAGCAGTCACTTGCTGAGCAGACTTTGGATCAGAAAACAGAAATATAGTCGCAATGGTAGGGTCTTTTGATGAAAGACAAGAACAGTTGTTCTCAGTCCTGCCTGGAAGCTTCACTAATGCCAATGGATGCAGAGTATACTTCAGCGAGACATTTAAGAATGTTTTAAGTACTAATGCTGGGGTCCCACTGTGAGACCCCGACATGCAGCTGAGACTTAGATCCTCAAGACTAGAATTTCCCATCCTGGGCACCGGTTTCCTGTTGGACTGTGTCATGGGAGGATCCAGAGGATGAAGAAAGTGGGTCTCAAGAGGAGTGACAGTCATCAAACTAGGTGAGATGCAGTTTGTAAGAATGGCCTGCTGGCAAGACAGAGACTGGGGCTGCAAGGAGGCGCTAGCGGAAGGCAGTGCTCTCACCACGGGAGCTGGGGAGCCTGAGAACACTGGGCTGTAGGGAAGTTAGAAATCATTTCGTCTGCCCCCTTGCTGTTAAGCTTTTTAGGGGTAGTTTCAGTGCTTACCGTGGTAAACCCTCACTTGCTGAGAAAATCAAATGGGCTGAGACAGCGCATTTGCACAGACAAGCCAGGCTGAGTCTCATCAGGGAGCCCAGGTGTGCAGCCACTTGCCAGCCTGCGACACCCCGCCCTCACATCCCCCATCCCCTATATCCTGACCTCTGGTTTCTTTTCCCTCTGCCTCAGGTCACTGGGCTGTCGTGAGAGAGGGCCTCACGAACCCTTGGATTCCAGATGACTGGTCCTGGGGTGGAGTGGCTTCCGAACACTGCCCCGTGCTGGCGGAGTTTTACACGGAGAAGGACTGGAACAGGAAGGAAGGCACCCGGAACAGCAGCGGGGTCACCCTGGAGCGAAGTGAAGCCAACATTAAGCACGAGCAGTGATGACAATGAACCGGGTTTCCACCCTTGGACCCCGGAGGCCAGGAGCTCCCCCTCCCCGGTGAAGATGCAGAGCGCCAGGAACTGTCTTTTCATCTTCATTCTGACCACGTCCGCGCCCGGGCCTGGACCCGCTTGCCGTCTTGGCGGATGTGTTTGGACCTCTGGCAGGGGCGGGAGCACGCTGGGCCCTTGAAGTGCTGGATGGTCAGATCAGAAGCCCAGCAGAGAACGGAAATGTGTGCCATCTGCGATTGCCGCCAATCTCAGCCCACCGGCTGGCCACGCCCGCTGCCTGGACCGCAGCCCGGAGAGGAGCAGCTGCGGCGGCCGAGCAGCAGGGAGTGGGAGATGCCGGGCCGCCGGGACCTGCCCGAGGGCTGCCGGGAGCTCTCCTCTCTGCCCACCAGTCTGCGATGTTCTGGCTGCAGATCACATAAAGCTTTTAACTTGAGCAGTCTTCTCAAACATTTTGAGTGGTGGCTTTTAGTTTTGTTTTGAAAAAATAAACAGAGATGAACCAGCCTGGCTGCAGTGAGAGCCCGGGGACAGTTCCCCTGCCGTGTGTGTTTTGTGCTCCCTTTGGATGCCCCTGGTGGGCTGTGGCCTGAGGGGTCCCGAACACAGTGCAACCCCCCAACCTCAGTCCCCAGGAGCCTGCTTCCTTTTCATCCCCGCCTGAGACCTTGCACAGGTGTCTGTCACAGCCACGTAGACCCCCTGAGACCTCTGTGTAATCTCAAATCATCTCCTGCCTCCCAGAGCGCGCATCTTCTGACTTTTGGTCAGACCGTCTGTTATGTGTGTTATTACATTTGTGCCTCCAGATCCAGTGCAGGTTCCCTTGTGCTGGGGGACAATTCCATCAGAACGATGTCCTTTACTCTTTCCCTCCCTCCGTCCCTCCCCACTCCACCCCCTTTCCGTGTCCCCGCCCTCCCAGCCTCTAGCCCAGAGCCTCCCTCTGCTGCTTCTGAGGAATAGCTGTTGATTCTGGACCCACAGGGAGCCTGGGAACACTGGGGGAGGGAGGGTCCTTCTTTGTCGGTGGGTGTTGGGGGCCGGGAGCACGTGTTAACTGCCACCAGGCACCCTTCCCTTCCTTGCGTTGGGTTCTCACTGAGGTCCCTGTGAGACCAAGATGATGATGCCCATTTCACAGCCGAGGAAACTGAGGCTGAGGGAGCTTCACATGAAGGTCACTCAACTAGTAAGTAAATAGACAAGATCCACGCTCAGTCCAAAGCGCATGCCTATGGGTCAACCCTGTGCTGCCAGAAGTAGTGTGTCAGAGAGAATCAACACAGAGAGTGAACATGTGAGCCGTGACCCGGCTCCTTGCAGTTTACCACGGACTCTGAGGGCTTAGCCCTCCTCCAGCACTGAACACGGCATGGACCACCAGCATCACGCTGTGGGAACCCAGGGACGTGATGGCCTGTTTTCCACCAAAGGCCACCTTTGGGGCCACCTGGCTCCAAGGAGCACCACTGGTCATTGGCATAAGAAGGAAGTCCTTTCTGGGGGCTCCAGGTGTACCTGGGTGTCAGCCACGCCCACTCTGAGGGAGTGTCTCTCCAGTGGGAAGGTGAGTGGCACCTGGAGGCACTGAACCTGTGAGGGCTGAGCCTTGACCCAAAGCAGCTGAGTTAGAGTGAAAAGTCATGGCAGGTTGGAAAGGGTGCTTCCCTGCTGAGCTGACTCATCTAAAGCTAAAACCTCCACCTGCATTCAGCAGCCAGCTGCCTCGAGTCCTTGCAGCCAGATTTCTGCCCCAAAACTGGGGGAAGAAAAGGCTCCTCAACTGTGAAGAGGTAAAAGAAATTCAGTTGAATGACCTCTGGCTCATTTGGTTTGAGCCAGAGGCTGGGGAGCTGCATTACAGTGGCCACACCTCACAGGCAGGGTGGGCTCGGCCTCTTTGCTTCTGACATCCAGGGCCGGCTCGGGGAGCCTGGCCACAAGGGGCCGCTGGTCTTGCTCTGGGCCCAGCCCTCTTGAGTTTTCTTTTTGGATCTTTTGTTTGTGTTTTGTTTTGTTTTGTTGTCATTGTCTTTAATTAATAGACTTTATTTTTAAGAGTAGTTTTAGGTTTATGGAAAACTTGAGCAGAAAGTAGCCCCCCAAGCCCTGTACAGTTTCCCCTATTACTAATGTCTTGCATTAATGTGATACATGTGTTAACCGTTGATGAATTAATATCGGTATATTATTAACGAAGCCTGTAGTTTACACGAGGGCTCGCTCTTTGTACTCCATGTGGGTTCTGACAGAAGCATGTTGACATCCGTCCACCTTACAGAGCATGCAGAATAGTTTCTCTGATCTAAAAATCCCCTGTGTTCCACCTGTTCATCTCTCCCCCTCCCCCGGCAACCAGTGATCTTTCTACGTCTCCCTAATTTTGCCTTTTCCAGAATGTCATGTAGTTGGAAGCATACATACGTAGCCTTTTCAGACGCTTTTTCACGTAACAACCTCCCTTTAAGTTGCTTTTGTGTCTTTCCAGGACCTGAGAGCTCACTTCTTGTTATTGCTGAATAATGTTCCATTGTATGGAATTTTTCTGCTTGGCCTTCAGTTTCTAAGCCCCTGCCCTTCTCCAGAGTTTTCTACCACTTCCTCTCCCCAAATACAGCATCTCTCTCCGATTCTCCCCTCCCCATTCTTTCCTTCCTTCTCCTGCTGTCAGGATTGTCCAGGAAGAGGCCCAACTGTGGAACCACTTTGTCAGAGAAGCCAAGGCGTGTCCCCTGATGCTGAGCTGGGTTTCTGGAAGGAGGTGGGGCATGGGGAATTAAGTGCTAGGGAAGCCTTGAGAGCCCCCAGCTGCCCCTTTCCCCCTGCCCCAATGGAACCTTTGTCTCCTGCGCGCTGCCCCGCAGGAGACCCTGTGATGGGAGAGCCCAGCCCTTTATGCAGGAGCCCATCAGAGGCCCGCAGCCATGTAGCTCAGTCCTGCTGCCCCAGCCCTGCCCTGTAACAGACTTAGCCCTCCTGAGCCTCAAATAACGGGGCCCATGCTGTGACTCCCTCACAGCTGCTCTGGGGATGTCAGGGGGAGCAAAACAAGTGGGGTCCTTGGTAGAGGGCTGCGTTCTGCCAAAGCCAGAGGGATGTCACTGTCTTCTTTGTGTTTCTCTGGGCCTGATGGTTGGAGTTCTCCTCCAGTGCAGATACCTCGTCCCACTCGAGAGCCCAGACACCTGGGCTGTCAGAGTCTGTGTCGTCACCCAGCCTGGCTGACGTCCCCGCCACCTGTGGATGGGAGGTAAGTGCACCTCACCTGAGGCCACCACGGAGTTTGCTTTCGGAGCAAAGGAATTAATGGCTGCAACACCACTCACTCATCTTACACTGGCTCCCATTCTCACATGATCCTTGTCCTCTCTTCATAGCTCCTTTAAGCACTTTACACTTTTTTTGCATTTGAACTATAGTTTATTTACAATGTTGTGTTAGTTTCAAGTGTATAGCAAAGTGATTCAGTTATGTGTATATATACATTTTTTTTCAGATTCTTTTCCAGTATAGGTTATTACAAGCTATAGTTCCCTGTAAGCACTTTATATTTTGAAGTGCTTTATTCCTCAGAAGAGTCCAGTAAAGTTGGTACTGTTATCGGTCATGGATTCCTTTTACAGATGAGGAAACTGAGGCACGGAGGAGGTAAGAGTCGAGGGCCATCAACCAGGAGTGGCAAAGCTGATGGGAGCCAGGCCATCCAGTGCCCACATCCCACGATTGCCACCACGCTCGGTTTTGGAGTCTGCTCACTGCTTCCGCTAAGCCTGAGCTGGACGCAGACAGTGCAGATGCAGAGTAGGGGCACAAATCACCCGAGGACCCCAGGAGTGAGGTCACTGCTCTGTGGCCACAAGCCCAGGGTTTGGAGCCAGCGGACCCGGCCACTGAGTCCCGGCTTTGCCATGTCCGAGCAGCTGGCCCTGCACATTCTGCTTGTCTGGCTGAGTCTCAGTTTTCTCCTCTGTTAAATAAAGATAGAAGCCCCCAGGGTTGTAAATAGTTAAAATCATCTATAAAGTTCTTAGCGCACTGTCTGAGCATAGGGCGCAACTCCAGGGAGAGCTCTGGTCACATGGTGTGAACTCAATCAGCAGCAGAATTTTAAAATTATGTTAAATGATTTATTGTGGTTTATATTTTATTCCTAGATTCTGTCTGTTCTGCTCAACTGGAATATGAGCTTTGTGGCTTCCCAACAGTCTGTGATCCTCAACTGAACACTGGTCTAGCTGGGCCCTTGGAAATCAGGACCACCACCCAGGAAAGACTGTCACAAGGACACATTTCACTGAAAAAGACCCGAAGTCTTGGTCAGGGTCCAAGACTGCCTGCCCCTCGCAGCTGCCCCTGGTGGAGAAACTAGGTAGCACACTCCGTGCATCATCTCCCAGGGATGACACCTGGGACTTGTTTTGTTTGAGTTGACAGGTGGTAGCAGACGGACTCCAGGCTCTCGGAAGGAATGGACATAGCATCTTACGTGGCATCACCGCTGGGCTAACGATGGGGACATTTAACCTTTGAAAGTCTCCCTTCCCAGCCGTGCGGAGTGATGGAGCCTTTCCCCAGCAAAGAGCCAGGCTAGGGAAGTAGCTGCCAGCTCCCGCCTCCGAGGCGCTTCCCCACCCGCCCGTGCGCCTTTAGCCCAGAGGCAGGATTTTCATCAAACTTACAGAATTAAAAGCTCAAGTTTTCTAGAAGCTTTAAGATGAATAATCGGATAGTCTACCTCTTCCCCTCCCCGCTGAGCAGTAAATATAAGAGGATTGAGTAGAGCTTAAAATCTAAAGGATACTTAAATTTACAAATTGTGGATAGTTGTTGAAGCTGGGTGGTGGGAACACAGGGGTCCATTTACTCTTCTTTCTACTTTTGTGTGTTTGAAACTTTTGTGTGTAATCACAATGAAATAAATGCATAAATAATCAAAAGCCCAAGCAAAATAAATAAATAAATAAAAGACATTACAACACTCAGCTGTCCGACTCCAAAGGCCTTCTTTTAAAAGTTCTTCAGGGGAGAGGTTCATAATTGAGAGCAAACACAGAAAAACTTGTATGGCAGAGATATAAAGCGCTGTGTCATTAGAGGAAGAGAGTATGTTTTCACCTGGAGGCAAATCTGAGGTCTTCCTGGGGGCGGTGTCCCTAAGCTTAATCTTGAATGGGCAGGACTGGGGGTGCAGGGGGTGAGCAGGAGATGGCATTCAGGGCAGGGGGTACTGAGGGCAAGGGTGCGGAGGAGGGAAGGGTTCCGTATAGGTCACTCTGGCAAGAGTTTATGATGTGTTGAGAGAAGAAGACCAAACAGAGCCAGAGGCCAGATTTTAAAAGTCAGTGGGCTAAGGAGCTGGGAGGCTGTTCCGCAGGATTTGTGCAAAGCAGAGGCTGCAGCAGCAGTGCACAGGGAGTCTGGCGAGGAAAGTGCAGGTCATCACACTGGTCCTGGAGGAAGCAATGAAGCCAGGAGCGGAGCAGTGGTGGGCATGGAGGGGCGGGGACCAGAGGTGGGCTCTAGGGGGCAATGTTAAGTGGTAGGAGGGCATGAGTTCCAGTCCTGTCTTTGCCCTGACCAGCTGAGGGCAACCACTGGAGTACATGGCTGGACCCTAATGAGCTCCGTGGAGCTAGAGCCACATCTGTCTGGGGTAATCCTTGAGCTGACTTCACCATTTCAGGGATATCGTGAGGCAGAACTGAGGTCGGGTTTTAAGGCACCACATGTGAAGCCTGGAGCACAGCAGTGCTGGCACAGAGCAGAGCCAGTGCCTGTGGGCAGATTCAGTTGAGCTCCGGTGGCTGTAAGACAAGGTCTAGGTCATTGGAACTGCGCAGGGAAAGCTGCCCTTCCAGAGGCTTCTATGCCTGGGCTCCTGTGCTCCCATCAAGGCCAGGACACCCCTCCACGAGGACACACATTGTCTCAGGATGCCTTGGTTTCAGGCCTGACTACAAGGCCAGACTGTTCTCATCTAGAGAAGCTGGAGAATTCTGGCCCACTCTTGAAGATAATGATCATGATCATCACAATGACTCGGATGGTTTGTCGAGGGCAGGGGTCCTGTTACCCAGTATAATGGATTGAATTATGTTCCCACCCAAAATGTGTTGAAGTCCTAACCCCTCTACCTCAGAATGTGACCCAATATGGAAATAGGGTCATTGCAGAGGTAATTGGTTAAGATGAGGTCACACTGGAGTAGAGTGGGCCCTTTGTCCAGTATGACTGGGGTCCTTATACGAAGAGAAGATAGAAACATGCAGGGAGGAACCCACATGATGGTGGAGGCAGAGAATGGAGTGATGCATCTATAAGCCAAGAATTCCAACAGCAGAAGCAGGACAAGGCAAGAAAGGATGCTCCTTACAGGTTTCAGAGGGCACACGGCCCTGATGACTCCGTGATTTGGGACTTCTAGCCTCCAGAACTATGAGATGATACATTTCTGTTGCCTTAGGCCACCCAGTTTGTGGTACTTTGTGACAGCGTCCTCAGGAAAAAACTATAGTCATCTCTGCCTCTCCAGAACCTGGCACCTCACAGCATTTGAGGAGTGAGCGAATAAATGAAGCTTAGGGAGGGATGGCGGGGGGTGGCATGAGCAGAAAGCAGCAGTGTGGGGTGAGACAAGAGAACGACTCAGCCCTGCGTGTCCAGTGGAACGGGTTGTGCTCACCTCTCGTAGGAAGGCTCTGTGGCCAAGAACGGCAGCAGATGGGCTGAGGGGAGGCACCAGGGCAGATCCTGAGGGGCAGGGAGAGGCCAGAGAGCCTAGAAGCCCCTGGAGGTGACCCATGAAGCTGGCTTCTCACCTCAAGCGTATCCCCTCTCCTCCCCTGCTCCAGCCCACACTCACTCCCACTCTCTGCAGTATCTGCATTCGAGCCAAGGTGCTCTTCCCCCAGCACTGGTCTGGCCCTGGGGAGCAGACCCCTGGAATGGTCCCAGGAGGAGCTGGAGCCCAGCAAGGCAGAGGGTGCTGGTGGGATGAGAGGGAGGGTGGTGCTGAGTGGCACCAAGAGCTCAGCTGGAATACGTGTTATAGGCCCAGGCTCCTGTTTAAATCCATCTAAAACTTACTATTAATGTGACTTGGGGCAAGTTACTTGACCTTCCCTGAGCCTGTTTCCATATCTAAAAAGTGGAGCTATGTCTACCTACTCTGTAATAGCATCCTAAAGGCGAAATGAAATATTAAATGTGTGTGGTGCATCCTCCTTCTCCGCACCATCATCATCGTCTTCTGTGGTGGCCAAGCCTCTCTGGGAGAGGGAAGGGTTGGGGAGTTCCCCGACCACATCTCTGCCCAGATCCGGTGACAGCCCCCAGCTAAGCATGAGGAGACCCCACGGGGTGAACCAACACTATAAAGACGGACATGAGGCCAGATGCTAGGGACTGACTGGGAGCTGGGTTTCAGGGAGACCTGACTGCCGCTGAGAAGCAGGCCATGTGCCTAAAACCAAAAGTGGGAGGACCCGTATTGTGGAGGAGTTTGTTGGGCATAAAAGAGGCCACCTGTGGGGGTGGGGGACAACCCTGATGTTCAGGGTCAAATGGCACGAGGAGGCTTCACCTGGCACCTGTGTTTCTGAGGCACTTAATGGTGTCTGCTTACCAAGCTCAGCTCCCAACAGTAGCCAGTGATAAAAGTGCCCTGCCACCTCCACCATGATGAATTAACCAATTAAATGATTCTCATTGTGGGTGGGGAGCATTAAGGACTCAGGTGTTGCTGTGATAAGGAGTGCTGTTGGCCTGAAACACATCAAGCAGATAAAAGAGGCCTGTGGAAAACAAGTGGCAGGTGGAGCTAAAGCAAAAGGGAAGTCCTGGGAGTATATCTGGTGGCCTCCTCCTCACTGGTAACTGCTTGGAGGCTGAGTAGCCCAGGCTGACCCGGGAGTTGCTCCTGCAGCACACAGACTGATGGAAAGCACGGAGCAGAGGGCTGGGGAGGGGGGCAGGCCCCCAGCCACTGCGGGCCAGGGTGCAGTGCAGCCCAGAGCAGCAAGGACGAGCTTCGAAGGCAGAGGTGAGGTGCCGTCTGGGTCCCCCTGGGGTCTCCGTTTCTCCCTTCACCCCTGGGTGGAGGCTGGAGGGGGACACTCTCTCCATCTCAGATGGGGGTGGCTGGGAGGCCAGGTTGGGCTTGGTAACATGGGAAATCCCGGTTGGTGAGAGCAGGGATGTTCACAGGCTGAAAGCAGCAGGGAAAGAGGGTGCAGCCTTGTCCTTGTGTGGAGGTGCTCCAGGTGGCCTGGGAGGGAGGGAGGGAGGGAAGAGCTGGGGGGAGAGGAAAGGTCCCAGAAGAGATAGATGCCCCACCTGCTGGCATTCTCCTGCTTCTTGGGGGTCAAACCACACAAGGCAAGCTTCACTTGGTGCTTTTGGTTCTGGGGTGCCTAACAGTGTCTGTACAGTCAGCGACGGAAGATGGGCTCCCCTAAGTGCCCCGCAGCCTCCATTATGATAAATCGTTTAATTAAATGAGTTTCCTCACGGGTGGGGAGCATTAGGGCTCAGACCCCAGGCTGAAGACCATTATTAGCTGCTAAGCGGGGAAATCTCTTTGGCCAAAGAATCTAGTGTCTTTACTCAATGTGTCCTTCTCTCTTTTTCTCTAAAAGGAAAACACTGGTTTTCCTGAGAACCATCTTGGGTAACTATGTTAGGAAGCTGTGGTAAGATAAACAACATCTGAATCTCAAATTGCTCACATCTCACATTGCTTGTTTCAGACACATTAAAATGTTAATGAAGATCTCTCTCAAGACTAAATAATACATACTTTAGCACAGAATAGACTCTCTATATTTATACAGAGTATGTATATTGCTTTTCAGCCCAACCCATCTTAAGGAATTTTATTTCAAAATTGCTCAGGAGAAATTTAAATTGGACAGAAGAGGAAACAGATTTTGGAACAGGCCTGCAGGACACTTCATAACTCCTCCTCTTTATCTCTTTAGAGTGATAGGCAACTCGTTCCTAGTAAAGCTATGCCTGCTTAAAATCAGAGCATATGTTTGGGTGTAGCTCCAAGGGTCGATCAGCACGATTAATCATCTCCAGGGCTTCCAGCCTGAAGTAAAATACTAGAAGGGAAAAGAGCTAGAAGGGAAGGGAAAAAGAAGAGCTGTGGTCCCTCTGGTGGACAGTTTTGGAGTGGCACCCAGAAATTCACTCAAGAATTCTTGCTGGTGCTCAAACAGCTCACAGGACTAGATCTTTCAACACGAAAGACGGCTGTTGTTTCCCTAAATCCAAGAAAGTCAGTCTACATGTAAAATCCAAGCTACTTAATACAGTAATTAACTAGGAAAGTACTGTAAATGTGATAGAGGTATTTCTAAAAGACAAGAAAACCAAATATCTGGTTTATCTGAATTTTAGATGTTTACTCCTTAGGTCATCACATATTTGCTGCTCTTAAGAACTCTGATATATAATGAAATTATTGCCATTGAACTTTCACTTAAAAAAAGGGAAAGAAATTTAGTTGATGTACAATATTTGTTTCAAGTGTGAGACGTAGCAGTTTGACATTTGCATACATTGTGAAATAATCACAGTAAGGCTAGTACGTCTGTCCCCATAGAAAGAGAGAAAAAGCAAAAATAAACAAATGGTACTACATCAAACTAAAAAGCTTTTACACAGCAAAGGAAACTATCAACAAAACAAATGATTTTTTTTCTCTTGGAGACAGATCCAAAAACATATTTCTAAGACCAATGTCAAAGAGCATACTGCCTATGTTTTCCTCTGGTAATTTTATGGCTTTGGGTCTTACATTTCATTTTTCTGATGCAGTTGTGTTATCTTCAGTTTCTTTCATCAATATCTTATAGTTTTCCAAGTACATCTTTTACATCCTTAGATTTATTCTTTTTCATGCAGTTATAAATGGGATTGTTTTCTTAATTTCTCTTTTTGATAGTTTATTGGTGTATAGTATATAGATTCCTGTGTTTTAATTTTATATTCTAAAACTTTGTGTTACTTTTAACAGTTTTTTGTGACATCTTTAAGATTTTCTGTATATAGTATCATGTCATTTGCAATCTACAGTGACAGTTTTCTTCGTCTTCAATTTGAATTTTCTTTATTATCTTGTCTGATTAATGTGGCTAGAGCTTCCAATACTATGTTGAACAAAAGTGGTGAAAGTGGGCATCTTTGTCTTGTTCTTAGAGGAAATGATTTCAGCTTTTCACATCGAGTATGATGTTGGCTGTGGGTTTCTCATATATGGCCTTAGTATGTTGAAGTATTTTTCTTCTATACCCTGTACTTGAGAGTTTTTATCATGAAGGGACGTTAGATTTTGTCAAAAGCTTTCTCTGCATCTATTGAGATGACCATATGATTTCCATTCTTCAATTTGTTAATGTGGTATTTCATATTGACTGATTAGTGGATATTAAATCATCCTTGCATTCCTGGGAGAAACCCCACTTATTCATGGTGTACGATTTTTGTAATGTGTTATTAAATTGGTTTGCTAATATTTTTTGAGAACTTTTGCATATATATTCATCACAGAAGTGGCCTGTAGTTTTCTCTGTAATGCTGGCCTCAGGATGAGTTTAGGAAAATTCCCTCTTCAATTTTATGGAAGAGTTTGAGGAGTGGCATTAATTTTTCTTCAACTGTTTGGTAGAAAGCTCCAGGGAAACCATCTGGCCCTAGGATTTTGTTAAGAGTTTCAATTACTGATTCAGTCTAACTCATTATTGGTCTGTTAGAGGCTCCATTTCTTCCTTATTAGTTTTGGTAGGTTGCATGTTTCTAGGAATTAATCCATTTCTTTAAGGTTATCCAATTTGTTGGTGTATATATAATTGTTCATGGTAGTCTCATGATCCTTTGTATTTCTGTGGTACCAGTTGTAACATCGTTTTCATGTCTGAGTTTGATTCTTCTCTTAGTTTAGCTTAAGGTTTATCAATTTTATCTTAAAAAAAAAACCCAGCTCTTTTGTTGACCTTTTGTATTGCTTTTTCTGGTCTCTATTTCTGCTCTGCTATTTGTTATTTCTTTCCTTCTATTAACTTTGGGCTGAGTCTATTTTTTTCTACTTCTTTAAAATTTAAAGCTAGCTTATTCATTTGAGACTTCTTTTTTATTAATGTTTATCACTATAAACTTACCTCATAACTTTTTTGCTGCACCCCATGAATGGTTTTGGTAATGTTGTGTTTCCATTTTTGTTTCAAGATTTTTTTAAAAAAAAATTTCCTTTTGATTTCTTTTCTGACTCATTGGTTGTTCAGGAGCGTGTTGTTTAATTTTCACGTATTTGTGTACTTTCCAGTTTTCCTCCTGTTACTACTCATCTCTAGTTGATGCCATTCTGGTCAGAAAAGATACTTAGTATGGTTTCAGTCTTATTAAAGTTTTTAATACTTGTTCTGTGATCTATCATGTGATCCATCCTGGAGGATGTTCTGTACGCACTTCAGAAGAATGTGTACTCTGCTGCAGTTGGATTGACTGCTTCATATATGTCTGTTAGGTTAATTTTGTCCAAAGTGTAGTTCAAATGTTTCCCTACTGATTTTCTGTCTGGATGGCCCATCCATTGTTGAAAGTGGGATAGTGGGAGTCCTCAGCTGTTACTGTAGTGTTGTCTGTTTCTCTCTCCAGATCTATTAGTATTTTCTTAATATATTTGGGTGCTCCGCTGTTACACAGTTGATTGTTACATTCTCTTGAATTGACCTCTTTATCGTTATATGTGACCCACTTTGTCTCTTGTACAATTTTAGCTTAAAGTCTTGAAGTCTATTTTGTCTGATTTAAGTATAGTTATCTCTGCTCTCTTTGGTTTCTACTTGCCTGGAATATTTTTTTCCGTATCTTCACCATGGGCTTATGTGTGTCTTTAAAGCTGGAAGAATCTCCATAGGTAGCATATAATTGGGTCTTTGGTTTATTTTCTTGCTTTTTTCCCCCCATCCAGCCACTCTATGTCTTTTGTTTGGAGAACTTAATCTATTTACATTTTGAGTCATTACTGATAGGTAAGAATTAATGCAATTTTATTGTCTTCTAGCTGTTGTGTTGTTCTTACTCCTTCCTCCCTCTCTTGCTGCCTTTCTTTGTGTGCTGCTGATTTCCCATAGTGATATGCTTTGATTCCCTTCTATCTTTTGTGGAGCTACTGTAGGTTTTTGCTCTGTGGTTATCATGAGTTCCACATAAAACATGTTGTAGATGTAACCGTCTATTTATGCTGATAACAACCTCAATGGCATATGAAAACTCTTACCACTTGTACATTTTTATGTCACAATTTACCTCTTTTAATATTGTGTATTCACTAAAAAATTTGTATAGCTATAGTTATTTTAATGCTCTTGTCCTTTTACCTTTACACCAGGGTTATGTGATTAGCACACCACCATATTAGAATATTAGAGAATTGTAAATTTGGCTATATGCTTATTTTTTATCACTGTTACTAACTAGCATCCTTTCATTTCAGCTTCCTGAAAGAAATTCCTTTAGAAATTCCTGAAGAATTCTTTTAGCATTTATTTATAGCATTTTCAGAGTTCTTTATATATTCTATATACAAGCCCCTTTCAGATACAAGATTTGCAAACATTTTCTTCCATTCTGTGGGTCATCTGTTTTTTATGGTATCCTTTGAAGAACAAGAGTACTTAATTTTGAAAAATGCCCAGTCTATTTTTCCTTTTGTGGCTTGTGATTTTGGTTCTAAGGTATGCAACTAAGTGGAAATAGCAATATATGGAGATTTATGTAACAATCTAGTTTTCTGAAAAAGGATGGATGAGAATATATATTTGTTTGCCTGTGTATGCACAAATTGGTAAGTTATATAGGAAACTGAAAAGAGCAGTTGTCTTTGGTTGGGGAGAACTGCAGGGATTGGAGTCATGGGTGGGAAGGAGACTTTATGCCATTTTATTTTTTCATGTGAAATTTAAAAATTTTCAAAATGCAATGATTAAGAGTAAACCTAGAATTCTAACACTCACACTGATTAAAATAAACATGGGCTCAAAAAGGCAAGAAAATTTTAAAGACAGTATATGTATATGGCAGAGAACATTCAAATAAAAAGAGCATGGAGTGAAAATGGGTCCCTTACTCCTGAGTCCTAGTCCTTCAGATGTCACCACTCTTCCCAGTGCCTGGTGTAGCCCACCAGAAATATTCAGTGAGTATACACATGTGTGTACAGGTACAAACATATAACATTCCTGTTAAAAAAAAAAAAAGAAGACTAAAAACACTGTCCTGAAACATGCTTTTTACTTAATAGATCTTTGAGATTGTTCTATAGTGATGTAGAATCTGCATCAATAATTACAGGTCTACTTTATTTTTAAACAGGCTAGTTTTATAAATGTCATCTAACTAGTCCTTGCTAATGAATTTTAAGGTTGTTTCTACTCTATTTTTACTACAATACTGCAGTGAATTTCCTTATACATATATATTTGCACAGGTGTACAATGTATATGTGATGAATGTGTGTAAATACTGTGCAATTGTGGGGTTAAGGATATATATGCTTTTAACATTTTCGTGTATTTTCTAATAGAACTCTATAATCAACTTACCAAAAATACCCTTTGAGGATTGTGCCTGGAAACATTTCTTGGAAGGCAAATCTAGTGCTGATGGACTCCCTCAGCTTTTGTTTGTGTGGGAAATTCTCTCTCCTTCATTTCTAACGGACAGCTTTGTCAGGCAGAATGTTCTTGGTTGGCCATTTTCTCTCGGCACTTTGAAACTACCATTCTGCTCTCTCCTGGCCTGTGAAGTTTCTGCTGAGGAGTCTGCTAGTTACAGTATAGGGGTTCCCCTGTAATTCACAAACTTCTTTTCTCTTGCTGCTTTTAAGATTCTTTGTCTTTGATTTCTGATAGTTTTATTACAGCGTATTTTGAAGAAGATCTCTTTGAATGATAGATGAACTTGGATATCCAAATTTGTCCTCAGATTTGGGAATTTCTCAGCCATTATTTCTTTAAATAAGCTTTCTGCCCCCTTCTCCCTCTGGAATGCTAATACTTTGCAAGTTGTTTCTTTTGATTGTATCCCATAGGTCTTATACGCTTTCATCATTCTTTTTTGTTTTCCTGACTGAATAATCTCAAAGTTCCCATCTTCTACCTCATAGATTCTTTATTCTGTGTGATCAGTTCTGATAGGAATGCTATTATATTCTTCACCTCATTTTATTTTTCTACTTCAGAATTTCTGGTCCTTAATATCTCTGTTAAACTGCTCATTTTGTTCATGTATTTTCCTGATTTCATCAAGTTGTCTTTGTGTATTCCTATAGCTCACGGAGTTTCCATTGATCGCCAGGTCATCCAAATCTGGGTGACAGTTGGGTTTCCTCAGGGGCACCCAATTCACAGTGGGTGATCAACACGTTAAAAACACTTATTTAAATTCTTTATCAGGTAAATCACAGCTCTCCATGACTTTGGGATCATTTACTAGAAGATTATCATAATCCTGTGGTCATATTTCCTTGATGTTTTGCTTTGTTGTCTTTGTATCTGAAGTAGCAGTCACCTCCTCTAGTGTTTACTAACTGCTTCAGGAGAGAAGTAATTTTAGTAAGCCCGGCTAGAGATTCTGAGGCTTTCTCAGATCGGTTATGGATAAGCCTGCTCCACACTTCTTGCTGTCTTGTGGTATGCCTTCTCTTGATTCGGCAATGCAGAAGGCTGGGTGCTGACACCCTCCCTTCCACCTCCCAAAAAGTGGGGCTAAAGCTTACGCTGTGGTCTCTCCCTGTCCTGTAGATTCAGGCTGGCTTTGTTTGCAATGCTCACTAGCCAGCTGCCAAAGCTTCCTCTCGATGCTGTCAGGAGCACATAGAGGAGCCAGCCACAGGGTGTGGGGGGGTGTTGTGTAGGTGAGGCATTGCTGGTTCCATGGGCCAGTCAGGAGATCTACCGGTAAAGTGTCCCCAGCGGTGTGGGGCTAGCTTCTTGATGGGACCATAACAGTAGGCTCTGTGACCCTTCAATGCCCTCCAAAGGTTCTGTCTGCTGCTGTTCTAGCAACTTCCACCCTCTGGTCATGCAGCTCATGATTCAGTAGTCTGGATGAGAAAGAGGGGTCTCTTTGGCAGCATCCAATATAGTTGAAAAAGCTTGGTACTCAGTCTTTCCTTCCCCTCCAGGAGAAATCACAGGTTGAGGTCTCTCTTGATACTGAACTGTGCCACCTTAGGGGAGGGGTGATGAGAGTAAAATCAAACTGCTCCTCTTCAAAGCATCTGAACTCATTAAATTTTATTGCTTCAATGGCACGCTGAAAATTCTCCACTGGAAACCCAGACTTTCACAAAAGCCTTCTTGTCCACGGTGACTATCTAAGATAAAACTTTCCAGGGGTTTCCAGAGTGTAGCTGAGTGGGACTGGAGCTGGTTCACAGACCACTGCAGGGTCCAAGCAGGGACCTAGGTCTGTATGTCTATTACCCAATGCCCAGGTGGATGAGATTCCTACCAGATTGCTTGGTACATGGTGTTGGCTCACAAAGCTCCCACAAAGGCATTTTTGTCTGTAAGTGGATGCCAAATTGTTGGGGGTGGGGGACACAAATGAGGGATGGCTTACTCAGCCATGTTGATGTTACTTCTGAAGTTGGTTGTCTTTGAGGATAAATGGATGGCTGGGGCGAAATGAGTATTCAGTAGTCTCTTCTTAGTGATCAGATTTCCTTGCTTTGCCCTCTTTCTTTAGGTACAATTCTTTTCAGTTCTGAAGGCTAGAAGTTCAAAATCAAGGTATTGGCAAGTTTGATTTTTTCTCCTGAGGGCCTAAAGGGAGAGGATCTGTTCTAGGCATCTCTCTGGCTTGCAGATGGTCGCCCTGTTGCTTCCTCTGCATATGCTTTTCACTCTGAGTACTTGAAATTCCACATATTCTTAAAGCTAGTGAACAAATGTTGGTATTCCACATCGTGGCATTAGTTTCAAGATATTAATTCTTTCAGCCATTGGAATCAGAGTGAACAAAAATGAATGAAATCATAGCCAGCTAACAAGGCTTTCACAAGTGCCATAAAGGTTTGAATTCAAAGACCAAGACAATTAAAGATAAAGTGTTGACTCTTTTGGGCACTTGCTGACAGCCTCAACGGCTTCCTCCAGGCCTCTGACAACCCCAGCCACTGTGTTCCCGGTCTATTCCTTCCCCTGGGCTAAAGCTGCTCAGGCTCCGAACCTGTGCCCTGCAAAATATAGTAAAGAAAGAACATTGTGAACATTCACTACTTTGCAAGTGATCTTTCTCTCTGTGCTTCAAACACATGAGCAGGTCCATTCACTGTGGTTTACAGTCTTTTGGTGACACTTCCCGGGTGTGGGACTGGCAGTGCTGTAACCCGGGTCTGTGCCACTCTTCCTCACAGTTGTCTTCCTCATCAAAGGACCTCTGACACTCAGCACAGATCCTGGCCCTCAAGAGGTTCTGCATGGCTCTTGACTCAATAAACAGGGTAGTAAATTAAGACAGAATTTTCCCTATGCCACTTGAGAATATAAGCTAAATTAATTAGGGGAAAGGTAGAGTGTGGCAAGTTGAATATTTCTCTCTCCTATAAATAAGAACGCTAGAAGACAAACATCGTCTTTTCAATAATAACCACAATAAAAAACCAGAAACACCACGATAAAAGTATTGTTCTGGCAAAACAGAAGTTTGCATGCGTATATATCCACATAGTTCATTTGAGAACCTCAGGGCTCTTTATTTCTGTTACAGCTAGACACAAAATGCTCAGATATATAAAACAAATGATAACAAACTGTAAACACTTACAAAGGTGAAAATATAAAGAAATGAAGATGATGGATTTATGTTTGCAAACAATTTTACTTTGAATCTGTCTGGTGTGAAAACCTACCAGTTTATCAAAATTTGTATGTGATACAACTGTACGTTAGAATTACAGTGGACAAAATGCATGAGATCCCAATCATCAATACCCTACAGCAATTAATGATTATAATTAAAACTAATATGACCTCCAACTATTTTCCTAAGCACTGCTGTTATGATTTTCTATTTAAAATTTTCATTTTGGGGAACAAAACTGACCTTTATTCTCTTTCTTGGAAAAGTATGAACATTAATTAAATCTTCAATCTCAAATTTTAAAACTTAGAGCTCTTTAAGTATTTCTGCTAGTCTTTGACTATTTTTGGTACATTGCAAACTTTAGGAATACCTTGATCAATGTGACTTAAGGTCATTTTTTTTTTTTTTGGTCTGGATAGTGCTCATGCTTTTTGTCTTTATACCAAAGCAGTAAGGCAAGAAAACTTTTCCTTTTTCGTATCACATAAACAGAGAATATCTATTCATTTGAAAATTCAGGGACTAGGAGCAGTGCAGATAATCCTACCCACAGGAAATTAAGGCTGCTGTGAGTTTCCTTTCTATTTAAACCATAACATAAGATGAGCAGTGTCACTGCCTATAAATGTTGTTTATAAGCATTTGGGCTTAAGTCACAGGAGATAAATATTGCCATTTCTGTTTGTATTTCAATACTAGTTAATAAGACACCGTTTTCACAATTACCTTTGATAAGTTTAAAGGTGAAGTCAGAAAACACTACACGAAGCTGAAGCTGGATGACTTTGCTACAAGGAAATAATGGTTGAGGGAACAAGAATGGTTTTCCAGTGTCTGGCACTGTGCCCCTAGCTCTGCAGAGACATGCAGGCCACACTCCAGCCAGCATGGCACAGGTGTGGGCACCTTCCCTGCTCCAAAGGGCCTGACCTGCTATTGCCAAAGGCCCAATGCACAGCTGTGCATGAACCACCAGGTGCCAGTTAGAGTATATCCTGTTTGCTGAAGTGTATCAGTCTTTTCTGAGGCAAGCCTTTCTAGATATGTGAAAGAGAAAAATCACAGCCTAGTCTTACTGTAAGAGTTCCCAAAATCATTTCCTAATATGAACATGAACTCGGCTTTGCAGTACGCATCCATCAGCGTTAGCACCATATTTAAGCCTGAATTGAGGTGAAGGTAAACTCTCAGACTTTGGGTAGAAATTACAGCAGCAATTTTGAATGGGGTGTTAACATCGGTATTCTTTCTGATCATTAAAATAAGTTGTTTGAAAACTACTTGATCCCAGGTATACAAGCCCAAGTATATATTGAAACTGATAAATTATAAAGCTGGGTGTATGAGCTTTTTAGCCAGAAATGTAGCAAAGCAGAATTCACATTTCTGGAGTTCAAAAAATGTTATTATTGGCTTGATGAAGATTTTGTAAAAACACTGTGAGCCAATATCACAAGGCTGGCTGATCAAATGGCAATGCCTGAGACTGTTTCTCAGAGCACAGTCAAGTTTCCTGTGAATGCCACCCAGTCAACACCAGTTCCTGCACGAATCATCCCCTGCTTGTTGCTCATTAATAAGAAGGTAAGTAGGTTTTCTTTTCCCCAGTTATTTGAATTTATGTAGAAAAACTTCCCTGAAACTTGTACTTAACATTTGTATAAAGGAACAGGGAGGAAAGACCCTAAAACTTAGTTAAAATTTTGAAGGGGTAAGAGTGAAAGGATAACTGGACTAAACAAGGGAATTCTCTACTTAGTTCCTGTAAACTGATAAGGTGAAACAACGTATAAAATAAAAAACTAGGAAAAACTTTACAAATTGCTTTTCCCTCCCTTTAACAGTACTTAACATATAAGAGAAATAATAAATCTTAAATATAGCTTTTGGGGGCATAACACAAACTAATTTTTCAAAGGAGAACAATTACGATTATTTATTAAATAAAATAGAACCTTGGAGTTTGAGCAACAGTGGAATTCCATCTCTAGTCACAGCTGGTCTTGGTGCGCAGGCAGGGGCACTGAGACCAGTGCTGACTGCTCAGGCAGAAGCTTCTCACTCAGTTTGACCAATATTCTTCAATATTCATCAAAAACACTCATCAGCAGTATTTTCATCTGACTCTGAGATTTAGATGAAGATACAAGTAACTTCCCTGCAGACAAAGAAACATTTTAGGGAAACAGTACAAGGTTTGTTCGTAACCTCAGTATTCAGCTGAAGACTGCAGATCATTCTTCACAAAACCCATGTAAACAGTCATTCTTCTTTATAAATCTGCTGGTGCTAACTGCACCTAACTGCTAATAGACATGGAGGTACAGCTTTGCTAAGTTTGCAAGAATGCTAGTTAATATATAAGAACTCTCAGTTCCCTATCGGTCAGTTCATTCACTTCCATGATCTTCTCTAAGTGTTCCATGCATCGAACATGGTCCTACAAAAAGTAAGGGACTCTCATATTTTCAGTAACTGCCAATCCTTTTAAGCGATCCACGTCTTCTTAAGAGACCTGAAAAAAGGAAGGTGGGTTACTCTTTAAATGCAACTGGGGCTGAGCCCCCTCTGTGCCCACCTGCACCTTCTTCTAAAAAATCCCACTATGAATCCCCTCCAGCACCCAACCTAGACTTCCATTCCCCTGGAGTGATTTGTGTTTCGTTTTTCTTCACTTTCCTCTGTTTGTTTCATATCGGTTATGGCATCCTTTATTTTGCCTTTTTAAGATACTTTTAATAAAATATAGACTTTGTCCCTCTGAAATTGTGCAATTCAGGAGCACTAGGTGCCTTCACGATGCCGTGCGACCATCACTACCACGCAGGCTCTCACCATTCCTTTCTTCAAAGCAAAACCCTGGATCCAGAGCACACACTCCCCACCACCACCCCAGCCCCTGACAGCCCCGAGTCCTCTTCCCCTCTGGGTGTCTTTACCTCTCCTGGGTGTTCCCTGTCAATGAAGCCACAGGAAAGGTGGCTCTGCATGCCTGCCCTTGTGGCTTAAGTGGGGGCTGGAGATGTTTTCTTTTGTTTTCACTTGAAATCGCATTTTGATCATTTGAAAGGGAAATCCAGGTGGGCTAAAGATGTCATGTGCAAAATGAAGCCCTTTCAGTAACTGTCCATAACCTCAGGAGAGGTACTGCTCTTCCCGCTGTCACACCAAAGCCACAAGACAGAAGGGAGATGCTTAGCTCTTCCTGGGGAAAAAAACAAAACCTAGCAAATCAAGAAACCAGCAAAAGCCCAGAAATATAGCCAGAAAGACACTCCACGACCCGTAAGATGCGTTCCTCAGAACCCAACGTTGGAGAAAGGCTACACATCCCTGGGGTCCAAAAACCTCTCGAAACCCAGTGCTCTAAACAAACACAACACACACGGGCAGTTCCAACGAGAGGCACAGCAGATGGCCAGTGTGCCTTAGAGGTGCTCGACCTCTCGGGGGAGGACACAGGCAGATGGACTCACTGTGGAGACAGCACTGGTCACCATGACGCTGGCAGGTCTTTAGCCTGGTGACAGCCAGCCCTGGTGACAACGTGAGGAGGCAGACGCCCCAGCAGATCCCCCGGAGGGACGAGAGAACAGACACTCCTCTCCAGGGAAACAGTGTGCAGGACACATCAAAGGGCCACAGGTGCAGCAGCCCTTCCCCGGCAGTGCCAATCCTTAGAGCTGACCCCACCAAAGTGCTCACACAACTTGCAAAGAAGTTTTACTTCAGCAACATGAAAAGAATCAGTATGTCATCAAGACATTTTCAGAAGTGACCTGCCCTGGGCCCTAATGATACAAACACGTAAATACACAGATACGCACATGCATCCAGGAAAAGAGACAGAGAGACTGAAACACAGACAGGCAGAGGGAGAGAGAAACAAAGAGAGAGAGAGAGACAAGACAGGCGCTGAGAGACACAGAGGGGTAGAAGGAACAGCAAAGCTGGGAACAAGCGGAAGTCACGCCCATTTTCAAAGCAAATATACTGAGGATGAAAAGCTTATTTCATTTATTCCAGAAAGAAAGCTACTCATAGGCTATCTTTATTTCAGAAACTAATTCTCTCCTGGTCATTTATTGCGATGATATATTGAATGGATAATAGACATGTTCCATTCAACATATACACATTTATATGCAACAAAATATATATTATACATAAATATATATATTTACATGCTCAATTTTATATTTTATAAAAGCAACCTGAAAGAATTTGAAGGGCAGAGTATACAGTTGTACAAAAAGCCACCTTTCAGAACACATTAGGCGATGTCTTTCCTATTTCTCTGTAACTCCTATGCTAGCCAAACGAGCCGCTAAGCAGCCTAAAGATCTGCAATGAAGGGTGCCTCTCTTTGCAACTTTTATGCTTTTCATGTCCACAGCATAATCGGTGATAGGAAGAAACTGATTGTTTTGGCCTTGGACCTAAATGTCACTATGCATTTGGTTGGCTTAGACTTTCCAAAGGATAAAATCATCCCTTTGTCACGTCAAAGAAAGTACCAGAAAACAAAATTGTCAAAGGAGAGTTATAATTTCCTATAATGGAAAAAGAACCTACCTTGTGAGAATGGAAGATTTCCAAATTATAAAGGAGTCAGATCAGTTGGGCAGGAGCGGGAGGCAAGGGCACCAGCCCGCTCTGGCCAGGCAGGCCGCGGGCGACTTTGAGAGTCCAGGCGCGGGGCGGGCTTGGCGCGGGGCGGGCTTGGCGGCGGCCCGAGCTCCACGGAGGCTTCTGCGCCCGTCAGCAGAGCGCCCAAGCGCAGGGGGCACAGCTTTGGGGCCAGGGGAGGGATAGGGAGCAACAAGGGCTCCAGGGTGCTCAGCGTGGGGACCGACCAGGGCTCCGTGGTGCTCAGGGTGGGGAGCGACAAGGGCTCCGGGTTGCTGAGTGTGGGGACGAAAAGGGCTCCGCGGTGCTCAGGGTGGGGAGCGACAAGGGCTCCGCGGTGCTCAGGGTGGGGAGCGACAAGGGCTCCGGGGTGCTCAGGGTGGGGAGCGACAAGGGCTCCTGGGTGCTCATGGTGGGGAGCGACAAGGGCTCCAGGGTGCTCCCCGCGCCCTCAGCCGTGGCCCCCGGCGCCCAGACTGCCGGCGACCGCCTTCCCCGCCCCGCAGAGGCCCGGGGGCCTCCCTCCGTACGCGGGGACCCGGGGCGGCAACCACCGCATCCTCCCTCCTTCCGGCGCCCCGCGCCCCGCCGCCGTCGCCGTACTCACCTCAAGGGCGCAAACGGCACAGCCGGCCGTCGGCCTCGTTCCCGCCGAAGCGTCTCGCTGCGGTACTCCCTGCGTGGGCAGTCTGTTCCCCGGCGGTCGCAGGGGGTTCCGGGGTGGGGGAGCGGGGAGCAACGAACAGAAGCGCAGCCTGCTGGCATTTTCCACAGGCCGGCGCCACCGCAGCCGCCTTGGGTCCGCACAGCCCCTGCCGGCCGCAGCTCTTGCTGTCCCGCGGAGCCGACAAGCCTTCGCGGACAGAGGATGGAGCCGCGGCGAGAGACGGAGTTCGGGCGGCGGTGTGCGCAGACTCTTTCCTGTGGGGATTGCGCGCATGCTCAGCAGCGGGGCGGGACCCGCGGCCGTTGCGTGGGGGCCGGCCCCGCCCAGGGGCGCTGGTCCGGCTCAGCCAATCGCGAGCGCCGGGTACCCCGTCGCGGGCGCTTTGAATGCTTCGTGGGCCGCCTGAGGCAGGGGCAGGCTGGCCACGCCGCTGCCGTTTTGGGAGATCTTCTGAGATCGGGAGGGGAACCCGCCCCTCATGCTTTCGCTGGAGCCCCACACTCGCCTGGCCGCGGGACTGGCGGAAAAAAAAAACACCTGGGAAAGTAAAACAACACTGACTTCAGGTAAGTTACCTCTTTGGATGGAAGGAAGGGAATGGGATAAAGGAAAGGTGAAAAAGAAACTTCAAGCATTTGTATATTATTTGATTTCTTAAAAGAAAGATTTTTAAATGCTAACATTTTGCCAGAATGCTTAAATTTTTTAAAGAAATAAAATGTTTATAATTTTGTTACAAAAATACCCAAAATATATTCATGATATGCACACAGATATGCATATTGTATATCTAAACGTAAAAAACATTATTTAATGAATAAAAGTATAGAAATTTTCTTTATCATTGAACTTTATTCTTTTCCTTAACTTACTATTATTTCAGGTACTTCAGGGCTCCAGTGCTTGCCAGGAGATGCACATATCCAAGAAGGCCAGTCCCCAGCAGGGAAGCAGGATGGAGCCCCAGGTGCAGGTAGGTCAAGGGAGGATGGGGATGCTGGGGATGGTCGGAGGCAGGCAGGCAGGCTCGAGGTTGGGCAATGGGGAGGGAAGCATCGGGGTCTATGTGGGGCACAGGTAGGCCAAGGCAGGATGGAGTGAGGGCTGCTGTGTGGGACCCAAGTAGGAAGGGAGGGGAGGGGTGCTTCAGGAGCCAGGGTCGGGGTATCCCCCCCAACCTCCTGCCACCTCCCAGAGCAGCAGCTGAATCCCTCCTGAGCTCCCTGTCGGACAGGCCAAGCTTTGGTATCTGCATCCTTGCTGCAAGTTGCTACACAGCTCCCCTCATCTGGATCCCCCTGCCCGCTTTTCTTCCCCGCCAGCGACCTGTGCTCAAAGGCCCCGCTGGCTGGGACACCAGACCCAGTGCACCGTCCAAGGGACACCAGGGGGATTCCCTTGTTCTGTGAGCCAGTGTTCTCCAGGTGGACAATTTTCCATGCCTCTCCTCCCGATGTGCAAGGCCTTCTCTCTAGGTGCTAAGGCCCTACACATTGACCTGTTTGGGTTTGTTTCTCGGCCTCCAATTTTACCCCGTCAGATGACTGTCCATAAGTTTATAAGAAGCCTTATAGGGCTAGGAGGGCAATGTACACTTCTTGTTCTTGTTCCATTTTATCTTGGCTCTTCTTAGAAATTCCTCATCCCCCACCCGTGATGTCCAAGTCCTTGGCTGCCCTGAAGCAAGAATCCTGGTGCTCGATACCTGACCAAGCTCCTCTTGGTACCTCTCCATCCACAGAGCCGCATACTCTGCCCGGTGGCCAAGAACCCTCAGCTGTCTTTGCTGTATCTGGAGTGGAGTCTGATCTCTCTCCCTTTTGGCACTAGCCTTGAATAAACTCTTTCCTACCATTTTTAACAAGTGTCCGGTGAATACTTTCTACTCACCAGCAGCACCATGGAGCCTGCCGCGTGGCGGTCACAGCTCAAGCACACCCAGGCTTACACCCTCAGTTACTAGGTTTCCTGCACACGCCCGCACGACACAGAACCTGAGAAAAGTCTGAGCGCTTCCAGAGCGTGGAACCCGCACACCCCACCTCTCCTCCAGTGCGTTCTCCTGGGGTCTCATCCTGCGCCTCCCTCTGCCCATGGCTTCCTAGTGGTCCAGGCTCCCCACTGGGAGTTCTCAGATCTCCATGGTGACCGTGCTCCTCTCCTGGCCATGCTTCACACCACCCCACAGGCTCATTGGGCAGGAAGCTTTGGAAGTTCCAGGGCAGGGATACAACTTAACCTGCTCTAAAGGGGGACAGAGGCACCCACTGACATTCTCTGAGGATGCAGGAGAATTAGCATCTGCCACAATTAGGGCCCACACTCCACTCTGGGCTGGGATGGATTTTTTTCCCTAAATCACAATAACAGCCATCACTCACACAATCAGAAGGGGAGCAAACCCCACGCCAGGGCCCCGAAGGAGGACAGGTGACTGCATTGTAGAAAATGACAGGGTACGTGAAACACACAGGAGTGTCTTTAAAACATCCACACAGTCGTCTGTTTTTCAATTAAATTGGCCACGGAGTTTAGTCAAGCAATTTTTTTCCATTATTTTTGTTAAATAAGATTCCAGAGAGTATAGTGCAAACACTCAGTACAAAAGTTGCAATTAAGAAATGTACATTCACATTTAACATTTCAGTCCACTTTGTTTTTAAATAAAAATAGGACAAATTATTCAATGACTTGTCTCAATTTAACAATCTTGGAAAAGACTGGAAGGTGCTCTACAGTGTCCAGTGGATGTAAAAATAGACCCGTATTGATTATACAAATCTATCATGAGAAGTTACCCAGTGATATTGAGTTGTGGTCCTTCTGATACAGACATCTCATTTCCACGTCTACAGAAGCGTTCTCAGTGAGCTCTACTGGTGGGAGGATGTGTCACCCGGGCCACTCTGTGCCCAGGAAGGGACACGGAAGGGCTGAAGGGTTCCCACAACCCTTCTCAGTGCGTAAAGAGAACCCAAGAGTGGGCTTTGGGTTTACCTTAAATGAGAGTGGAATCTGCTGCTAAGAGGTGGCCATGATCACCTTACATCATCTCCGCGTGTGCAGGGTGGTGTGCAGTCAGTGTGCACGAGAGACGGGGAGGGTGCCGGGGCCAAGTGGGAGCGCTGCAGGAGGGGTGCGGGAGCCACTGAGGCGTGGGGGCCAGGACCCGCCGGTGCGGGACGCACTGCAGCCAGCCGGTGGACGACCCGTGGTGACCGGGGCCTGTCCCTTTGCGCATGCTGCGTGTCTTGGAATCCACACTAAGTGACACACAATTAGGAACTTTACAGCATGCAATGCTGAGTGCAAAGGGCTTGTGCAGCCAAGGTTTCGCCAGGGCCAAAGGCAGAACTGCGGGCCTGTCTGGGACTGATGCCTGGGTGGGGAGAGCCGGCGCTCCAGGCCGGCAGAAGAGGCCACGGTATATTCATCAGGAGTCCCAGGACGTGGGGGTGGTCCCCTGAGACGTGTGCTTTGTGCCCGGGCCTCAGGGGGCATGGGAGTTGCTGGTGGGAGGCAAGAAACAAGTTCTGGCTGCTGGTGGGCCCACTGCCCAATGCACATGCCCCGGGGAGGGAGAGCCCGCGGACGGGACGCTGCGTGGCTATGCCTGCAGGCGGCCCTGCGCAAGTTTACAAAGCCCGAGCAGTGGACAGATCTCTTGGGGGTTGGTCTGGGACTTCCTCGCTGTTTAAACGCCAATTCTTAGTCAACGACTGCCAGCTGTTTTGGAATCCAACCCATCCAAAGTCTGATCTGCCTGGAACCACAGAAGTCAGTGCCTGGGGGAGCCCAGGACACCCATGCTCCAGCAGCTGCCAACTGCTCACCATCCATAATGATCCCCATCTCGCCTCCCGAACATTTTCAGTGAAATCTGTTCTTGTATGTCCTCTCATCCCCAGGAATGAACAGTGACCACCTACATCGCTGCACAGCATGACGGGGACACGGGAGGGCTCTGATCAGGCATTGGGGGCTGGGTTGGCTCCACATAAGTGGAGAAGCGTGTGGAGTATGAGGGCATCTGGGGGCCCGCGTTCTCCCCCTGGCTGATGTCAAAGAGGCCTTACGGAAAGAGACAGGACAAGTGTCCTCACTGAGGGAAGAGTCTGTGTTTTCTAAGACGCGCTGGCAGGTGGCGCTGCCGGATACAGTTTTAGGATAGAACGTACGCTAAGATAAGGCAGGGAGTTTTCAGGCCAACGCTGTGTGACTTTGCTAGAGATCCTTCATTAAAGCACAGGCAGGGCTCAGCTCACAGCCCATGTGCTATCCCAAACTCACAGCATGAGGCCTAAGTGAGGGTGACTCTGTGCCTGGGCACATCCGGGGATGGGCGGTGGGGCAAAGCCGATGCCTGGGGACCTCCATGGCTGTTCCAAACCAGCCGACCAGGCACCACAAGCACCGTGCATGCATGAGCTAAGGGCTCCATCAACACCAGGACAACTTTGCAGGTGTCACTGTTAGCTGAGAGGTGCTGAACGTGAGTGGCTCTCTGGGTAACTGGGAGGGAGGTGGGCGGGGGGCTGCCGGCTCTTCCCTCCAGAATCCCTGCACCAACACACACCTGTGCCTCTCCCCTAAGGCCATCACATATACTCAAAACCAAAACACAACAAAATGAAACAAAGGACGAACTAGGGAGAATGGGACCAATTCAGTGCCTTGATGCTGCAGGACTGCAGTAAAAGAAAAGTGAAAAGAGGCTTTCTTCCTCTCTAGGAGATATTGGAGACAGACACCCAGGCACCACTGGGAACTTGGTGGGAGTCAAGGCCACCACTGTGTCCCAGAGCTGCTGCCCTCCCACAACCGGGGTCAGGATTTCTGGGGGAAATCAAGTCATGGCCGTCAGAGAATACCCTGAGTGTGGCAGCTTGGGGAAGGGGACCCTGGGAAGTGACCTCACTTCCCTGGCAACCGAACCCAACAGAATTAAGACCCGAGGTCACCGGGCACCCACTCTGTCGAGAAGCCCCTACTCAGCTCACCCGGTTGGTGAACTCAGCTCAACTCAGTCACCCATGTTCTGCTGCATCCCAACACACCGAGGCCGCGGTGCCCAGAAGGACCGCAGCCAGGGGCTGGGCCAGTGGTGCCGGTGCTGGCTCAGCTCTCACCCCAGGCGCCTCTGGCCTTTTGGCCACAGGGACCCAAAGGTAACCCAGGGAGGCCCGGGGCAGGCCCGACCAGCCCAGGCCACCACTCAGGCCCCACCCGGGTATAGCCCCACATCCCCTTCCCTTTGCTGGTGGAGGTGGGCTGTCATGTTGGGCTGGGTTGGGGGGCCTGCCTCAAGCACGAGCAGGTCAGAGGCCTGGGGGGCCTGTCACGTCCGCACCCCGGGTCCCAGCTGGCGGGCTGGGCTGTGGCCAGCGGGGCAGGGACCTGCCGCACGAGTCGAAGCCCGTGCCCTCTGGCTGTGTCTCTTCCCTCCCGGGTGGCTGTCTCAGCTGACCAAGGTCCCGTCTGATCGGGCAGCAGAGGGTCGAGCGGGCAGAAGCGGGAGTGGCCCTGGCCGGGCAGGGCTCTGAGACCTCCAGGCCGGGCCCGCTGCCACTCACTGTCATTGCAGAGCCGGAGACTGCAGGAGACGCTGGATCGGGACACCCACGCCGCCTCCCCGAGCGAGGGGCCGCTGCACGCTTCTCAGGGCCAGCACCAGCTCCGGGTGAGTCTGCACACGGAAGGGTCCTCACCACCACGACGGCCTCCTCCCCAGAAACCGCCCAGGCGGCACGCCAGGGTCCTGCCCGCGGCTGACAGGCAGCTCAGCAGACCCAGCTCTGACCATAACCCTAACCGTAACCCTAACCCTAACCCACATGTCCCAGGGAGCAGCTCCCTGGGAGTCAGGTGGAGGACCAGGAGACCACCGAGGCACAGCCCCAAGGTGAGAAGGGCGGCGCTGGTGAACCTGCGCAGCTGAGGGAGGGCCGAGGGCTGGGCCACACAGGGAGGTGTCCCCGGAGGCTGCTGCTGGCACCAGAGCAAACATTGGTCTCAGACCACCTGCCTACAAGAGTTCAGTCACAAAACACATCCTGTGGGCACTTGCTGGGTAGGAGCTGTCCACAAAGCTCTGGGAAGATGTCCGCCCTTGAAGAGGCCCACGGAAAGGGAGGCACGTGGCTCAAGTTTTCCTCTCTCAAAGCACGAGCGAGCACATCCACGAGACTGAAAGCTCTCTCCACTTCCAACAGTCACAGATCCAGAGGAGGCGCGGGCAGGGGAAGATGCCACAGACCAAAACCAGGACCATCAGGATCCAGCAGGAGACCCCGAGCTCCCTCCTGCTGCTCCTGCAGCTTCTGTAGCTCCAGCAGCTAACGCTGCTCCTGAAGATCCTGCCGCTCCTGCCCCTCCAGCAGCTCCTACTGCTCCTGACGATTTCGCAGCTCCTGCTCCTCCAGAAGTTCCCGCAGTTCCTGCTGATCCTGAAGGTCCCACAGCTCCTGCTGCTTCCAAAGGTCCTGAAGATGCTGCACCTGCAGCTGGACCGCTGGGCCACTGAGAACCATTTCAGGCATCATCAGCCCCTGGGGCTGAGCCCCCTCTGCGCCCACCCGCACCTTCTTCTTCAAAATCCCACCATGAATCCCCTCCCGCACCCAACCTTGACTTCCATTCCCCTGAAGTGATTTGCGTTAGGTTTTTCTTCACTTTCCTCTGTTTGTTTCATATCGGCTATGGCATCCTTTATTTTGCCCTTTTAAGTTTCTTTTAAAAAAATATTGACTTTGTCCCTCTGGAATTGTGCAATTCAGGAGCACTAGGTGCCTTCACGATGATGTACGACCATCACTACCTGCAGGCTCACACCATTCCTTTCTTCAAAGTAAAAACTTGGATCCACAGCACGCTCTGCCCGCAACACCTCATCCCCCAGCCCCTGACAGCCCCGAGTCCTCTTCCCCTCTGGGTGTCTTTACCTCTCCTGGGTGTTCCCTGTCAATGAAGCCACAGGAAAGCTGGCTTTGCGTGCCTGCCCACGTGGCTTAAGCGGGGACTGGTGATGTTTTCTTTTGTTTTCACTTGAAATCGCATTTTGATTATTGGAAAGGGAAATCCAGGTGGGCTAAAGATGTCATGTGCAAAATGAAGCCCTTTCGGTAACTCTCTGCATAACCTCGGGGGAGGCGCTGCTCTTCCCCCTGGGACGCCACAGCCACAAGACAGAAGGGAGATGCTTAGCTCTTCCTGGGGCAAAAACAAAAGCACACAAACCAAGAAACCAGCAAAAGCTCAGAAATATACCCGGAAAGAGACTCCACGACCCGCGAGGTCCCAAGCTTGGAGAAAGGCTACACATCCCCGGGGTCCAAAAACCTCTCGAAACCCAGCGCTCTAAACAAACAAAACAAACACGCAGATCCAAGGAGAGGCACAGCAGGTGGCCAGTGTGCGTTAGACGTGCTCGACCTCTCGGGAGGACACAGGCAGTCCGACACACTGTGGGGACAGCACTGGTCACCATGACGATGGCAGGGCTTTAGCCTGGTGACAGCCAGCCCTGGTGACAACGTGAGGAGGCAGAGGCCCCAGCAGATACCCCAGAGGGATGAGAGAACAGACACACCTCTCCAGGGAAACAGTGTGCAGGAAGCATCACAGGGCCACAGGCGCAGCCCTTTCCCGTCAGTGCCGATCCATAGAGCTGACCCCACCAAAGTGCTCTCACAACTTGCAAAGAAGTTTTAACTTCAGCAACATGAAAAGAATCAGTATGTCATCAAGGCATTTTCAGAAGTGACCTGCCCTGGGCCCGAATGATACAAACACGTAAATACACAGATACGCACGTAAATGTACACGCACATGCATCCAGGAAAAGGGACAGAGAGACTGAAACACAGACAGGTAGATACAGATAGAAACAGAGAGAGCGAGAGAAAAGACAGGCGCTGAGAGACACAGATGAGGAGAAGGAACACTGGAGCTGGGAACGAGCGGAAGTCACGCCCATTTTTAAAGGAAAGATACTGAGGATGAAAAGCTTATTTCATTTATTCCAGAAAGAAAGCTACTCATAGGCTATCTTTATTTCAGAAACTAATTCTCTCCTGGTCATTTATTGCGATGATATATTGAATGGATAATAGACATGTTCCATTCAACATATACACATTTATATGCAACAAAATAAATATTATACATAAATGTATATATTTACATCCTCAATTTTATATGTTATAAAAACAACTTGAAAGAATTTGAAGGGCAGAGTATACAGTTGTACAAAAAGCCACCTTTCAGAACACATTAGGCGATGTCTTTCCTATTTCTCTGTAACTCCTATGCTAGCCAAACGAGCCACTAAGCAGCCTAAAGATCTGCAATGAAGGGTGCCTCTCTTTGCAACTTTTATGCTTTTCATGTCCACAGCATAATCGGTGATAGGAAGAAACTGATTGTTTTGGCCTTGGACCTAAATGTCACTATGCATTTGGTTGGCTTAGACTTTCCAAAGGATAAAATCATCCCTTTGTCACGTCAAAGAAAGTACCAAAAACCAAAATTGTCAAAGGAGAGTTATAATTTCCTATAATGGAAAAAGAACCTACCTTGTGAGAATGGAAGATTTCCAAATTATAAAGGAGTCAGATCAGTTGGGCAGGAGCGGGAGGCAAGGGCACCAGCCCGCTCTGGCCAGGCAGGCCGCGGGCGACTCTGAGAGTCCAGGCGCGGGGCGGGCTTGGCGCGGGGCGGGCTTGGCGGCGGCCCGAGCTCCACGGAGGCTTCCGCGCCCGTCAGCAGAGCGCCCAAGCGGAGGGGGCACAGCTTTGGGCCCAGCGGAGGGATAGGGAGCAACATAGGCTCCAGGGTGCTCAGGGTGGGGAGCTACAAGGGTTCCGGGGTGCTCCCCGCGCCCCCAGCCGTGGCCCCCGGCGCGCAGACTGCCGGCGACCGCCCTCCCCGCCCTGCAGAGGCCCGCGCGGCCTCCCTCCGTCCGCGGGGACCCTGGGCGGCAACCGCAGCATCCCCCCTCCTTCCGGCGCCCCGCGCCCCGCCGACGCCGCCTTACTCACCTGAGGTGCGCAACCGGCACAGCCGGCCGTTGGCCTCCTTCCCGCCGAAGCGTCTCGCTGCGGTTCTCCCTTCGTGGGCGGGCTGTTCCCCGGCGGTGGCAGCGGGTTCCGGGGTGGGGGGGCGGGGAGCAATAAACCGAAAGGCTGCCTGTTTGCATTTTCCACAGGCCGGCGCCACCGCAGCCGCCTTGGATCCTCACAGCCCCCTGCCGGCCGCAGCTCTTGGCTGTCTCGCTGAGCCGACAAGCCTTCGCGGACAGGGGACGGAGCCGCGGCGCGAGACGGAGGTCGGGCGGCGGTGTGCGCAGACTCTTTCCTGTGGGGACTGCGCGCATGCTCACCAGCGGGGCGGGACCTGCGGCCGCCGTGTGGGGGCGGGACACGCGGCCGCTGCGTGTGGCCGGCCCCGCCCAGGGGCGCTGGTCCGGCTCAGCCAATCGGGAGCGCCGGGTACCTCGGCGCGGGCGCTTTGAATGCTTCCTGGGCCGCGTGAGGCAGCGGCAGGGTGGCCACGCCACTGCCGTTTTGGGAGATCTTTTGAGATCGGGAGGGGATCCCGCCCCTCATGCTTTCGCTGGACCCCCACACTCGCCCTGCCGCGGGACTGGCGAAAAAAAAAACAGCTGGGAAAGTAAAATAACACTGACTTCAGGTAACAGTTACCTCTTTGGATGGAAGGAAGGGAATGGGATAAAGGAAAGGTGAAAAAGAAACTTCAAGCATTTGCATATTATTTGATTTCTTAAAAGAAAGATTTTTAAATGCTAACATTTTGCCAGAATGCTTAAATTTTTTAAAGAAATAAAATGTTAATATGTAATTTTGTTACAAAAATACCCAAAATATATTCATGCATATGCACACAGATATGCATATTTTATATCTAAATGTAAAAAACTTTAGTCAATGAATAAAATTATAGAAATTTTCTTTATCATTGAACTTTATTCTTTTCCTTAACTTACGGTTATTTCAGGTACTTCAGGGCTCCAGAGCCTGCCAGGAGATGCACATATCCAAGAAGGCCAGTCCCCAGCAGGGAAGCAGGATGGAACCCCAGGTGCAGGTAGGTCAAGGGAGGATGGGGATGCTGGGGATGGTCAAAGGCAGGCAGCGAGGCTCGAGGTCAGGCAATGGGGAGGGAAGCATCGGGGTCTATGTGGGGCACAGGTAGGCCAAGGCAGGATTGAATGAGGGGCGCTGTGCGGGACCGAAGTAGGAAGGGAGGGGAGGGGTGCTTCAGGAGCCAGGGTCGGGGTATCTCCCCCTACCTCCTGCCACCTCCCAGAGCAGCAGCTGAATCCCTCCTGAGCTCCCTGTCAGACAGGCCCAGCTTTGGTATCTGCATCCTTGCCCCAAGTTGCTACACTGCTCCTCTCATCTGGATCCCACTGCCCGCTTTTCTTCCCCGCCAGTGACCTGTGCTCAAACGCCCCGCTGGCTGGGACACCAGACCCAGTGCACCGTCCAAGGGACACAAGGGGGATTCCCTTGTTCTGTGAGCCAGTGTTCTCCAGGTGGACAGTTTTCTCTGCCTCTCCTCCCAATGTGTAAGGCCTTCTCTCTAGGTGCTAAAGCCCTACACATTGACCTGTTTGGGTTTGTTTCTCGGCCTCCAATTTTACCCCGTCAGATGACTGTCCATAAGTTTATAAGAAGCCTTAACACCTCGGAGGGCAATGTACACTTCTTGTTCTTGTTCCATTTTATCTTGGCTCTTCTTAGAATTCCTCATCCCCCACCCCTGATGTCCAAGTCCTTGGCTGACCTGAAGCAAGAATCCTGGTGCTCGATACCTGACCAAGCTCCTCTTGGTACCTCTCCATCCACAGAGCCGCATACTCTGCCCGGTGGCCAAGAACCCTCAGATGTCTTTGCTGTATCTGGAGTGGAGTCTGATCTCTCTCCCTTTTGGCACTAGCCTTGAATAAATTCTTTCCTACCATTTTTAACAAGTGTCCGGTGAATACTTTCTCCTCACCAGCAGCACCGTGGAGCCTGCCGCATGGCGGTCACAGCTCAAGCACACCCAGGCTTACACCCTCAGTTACTAGGTTCCCCCCACACGCCCGCATGACACAGAACCTGAAAAAAGTCTGAGCGCTTCCAGAGCATGGAACCCGCGCACCCCACCTTTCCTCCTGTGCGATCTCCTGGGGTCTCATCCTGCGCCTCCCTCTGTCCACGGCTTCCCAGTGGTCCAGGCTCCCCACTGGCAGTTCTCAGGTCTCCATGGTGACCGCGCTCCTTTCCTGACCATGCTTCACACCACCCCACAGGGTCATCAGGCAGGAAGCTTTGGAAGGTCCAGGGCAGGGATACAACTTAACCTGTTCTCAAGGGGGACAGAGGCACCCACTGACTTTCTCTGAGGATGCAGGAGATTTAGCATCTGCCACAATGAGAGCCCACACTCCACTCTGGGCTGGGATGGGTTTTTTTCCCTAAATCACAATGACAGCCATCACTCACTCTACTAAATGCTGTTCCCAGCAGCCCTGGATTGTGCTGTTTCACCGAGGCCTCTGCCTGGAGGTGGCTATCCCCATCTGCCCAAAGGGCCCAGGACTCCCTAGGTCTGCATGGGGCACAGACCAACAGTGAGGCTGGACCCTAACTTCCATATTTCATTTCAGTCAGGCAAGTTTTTTTCCTATTGTTTTATAAAAGATTAAAATAGCAGGAAGACACTGGTTAGAGAGACTAGTCATGAGGAATTACAAATAATTCAAATCTTCTTCCTTGGAATCTCACATTTAGGTGCAAAAATTGAGCACCAAAGTATGCCCATCCACTGCTCCCACCTGTCACGAGATGGGGCTGCTCATCAGAAGGGGAGCAGACCCCACGCCAGGGCCCCGAAGGAGGACAGGGTGACTGCATTGTAGAAAATGACAGGGTACATGAAACACACAGGAGTGTCTTTAAAACATGCACACACTGATCTGTTTTTCAATTAAATTGGCCACGGAGTTTAGTCAAGCAATTTTTTTCCTTTATTTTTGTTAAATACAATTCCAGAAAGTATAGTGCAAACACTCAGTAGAAAAGTTGCAATTAAGAAATGTACATTCACATTTCACATTTCAGTCCATTCACTTTGTTTCTAAATAAAAATAGGACAAATTATTCAATGACTTGTCTCAATTTAACAATCTTGGAAAAGACTGGAAGGTGCTCTACAGTGTCCAGTGGACGTAAAAATAGACCCGTATTGATTATACAAATCTATCATGAAAAGTTACCCAGTGATATTGAGTTGTTGTCCTGATTCAGACATCTCATTTCCATGTCTTCAGAAGCGTTCTCAGTGAGCTCTACTGGTGGGAGGATGTGTCACCCGGGCCACTCTGTGCCCAGGAAGGGACACGGAAGGGCTGAAGGGTTCCCAAAACCCTTCTCAGTGAGTAAAGAGAACCCAAGAGTGGGCTTTGGGTTTACCTTAAATGAGAGTGGAATCTGCTGCTAAGAGGTGGCCATGATCACCTTACATCATCTCCGTGTGTGCAGGGTGGTGTGCAGTCAGTGTGCACGAGAGATGGGGAGGGTGCCGGGGCCAAGTGGGGGCGCTGCAGGAGGGGTGCGGGAGCCACTGAGGCGTGGGGGCCAGGACCCGCCATGGCGGGACGCTCTGCAGCCAGCCGGCGGACAACCCGTGGTGACCGGGGCCTATCCCTTTGCTCATGCTGCATGTCTTGGAAACCAAAGGAAGTGACACACAATTAGGAACATCACGGCATGTGATGCTGGATGCAAAGGGCTTGTGCAGCCACGGTTTCGCCAGGGCCAAAGGCAGAACTACAGGCCTCTATGGGACTGATGCCTGGGCGGGGAGTGCCGGTGCTCCAGGCCAGCAGGAGAGATCGTGGTCTATTCATCAGGAGTCCCAGGACGTGGGGGTGATCCCCTGAGACGTGTGCTTTGTGCCCGGGCCTCAGGGGGCGTGGGAGTTGCTGGTGGGAGGCAAGAAACAAGTTCTGGCTGCTGGTGGGCCCACTGCCCAATGCACGTGCCCCGGGGAGTGAGAGCCCGCGGACGGGACGCTGCGTGGCTGTGCCTGCAGGCGGCCCTGCACATGTTTACAAAGCCCGAGCGGTGGACAGATCTCTTGGGGGTTGGTCTGGGACTTCCTCGCTGGTTAAACTCCAGTTCTTAGTCAACGACTGCCAGCTGTTTTGGAATCCAACCCATCCAAAGTCTGATCTGCCTGGAACCACAGAAGTCAGTGCCTGGGGGAGCCCAGGACACCCGTGCTCCAGCGGCTGCCAACTGCTCACCAACCATCACGATCCCCATCTCGCCTCCCGCACATTTTCAATGAAATCTGTTCTTGTATGTCTTCTCATCCCCAGGAAGGAGCAGTGACCACCTACATCGCTGCACAGCATGACGGGGACACGGGAGGGCTCTGATCAGGCATTGGGGGCTGGGTTGGCTCCACATAAGTGGAGAAGCGTGTGGAGTATGAGGGCATCTGGGGGCCCGCGTTCTCCCCCTGGCTGATGTCAAAGAGGCCTTACAGAAAGAGACAGGACAAGTGTCCTCACTGAGGGAAGAGTCTGTGTTTTCTAAGACGCGCTGGCAGGTGGCGCTGCCGGATACAGTTTTAGGATAGAACGTACGCTAAAATAAGGCAGAGAGTTTTCAGGCCAATGCTGTATGACTTTGCTAGAGATCCATTGTTAAAGCACAGGCAGGGCTCAGCTGACAGTCCATGTGCTGTTCCAATCTCACAGCATGAGGCCTAAATGAGGGTGACTCTGTGCCTGGGCACATCCGGGGATGGGCGGTGAGGCAAACCCGATGCCTGGGGACCTGCCTGGCTGTTCCGTACCAGCGGCCAGGCACCGCCACCTCCGTGCGCACTTTAGCTAAGGGCTCCAACAACACCAGCACAACTTTGCTGGTGTCACTGTTAGCTGAGAGATGCTGAACTTGAGTGGCTCCCTGGGTAACTGGGAGGGAGGTGGGCAGGGGCTACCGACTCTTCCCTCCAGAATCCCTGCACCAACACCCACCTGTATCTCTCCCCTCAGGCCTCCACGTATACACAAATCCCAAACACAACAAAATGAAACAAAGGACAAACTACGGAGAATGGGACCAATTCAGTGCCTTGTTGCTGCGGGACTTCAGTATAGGAAAAAATAAAAGAGACTTTCTTCCTCTCTAGCAGATGTTGGAGACAGATGCCCAGGCACAACTGGGACCTTGGTGGAAGTCAAGGCCACCTCTGTGTCCCAGAGCTGCTGCCCCCTCTCCTCCCAGGGTCAGGATTTATAGGGGAAATCAAGTCATGTCCGTCAGGGAATGCCCTGGGTGTGGCCGTCATTTGTTCATGTTCCAAATTAATTTGTTCTTTATATGCATCCATCTTAATCCCAGGAACAAATAAGTGGTTTTAATTTTGCCTAAGCCATGCCATTCACACACACACCACACACACACTTGCATTAAGCATGACCTCTGGCAGAATAATTTCTTTTTATCTTAGAAAACAGATTTGATATGGAACAGATTATATTTTCAGGGTAATTAAGGAATACAAATGTCTGAGTCGTTAACACAATGTCAAGTCGTGTAAGGAGGTCTAGCCCCAATGTAGGACCCTCGAAATTCGGTTTGTTATGAAACAGATGATGGAGGAGACAAATTCCGCTTCACCATCACAGGACCTGCCTCCACGACGTGTGCGCGCACACGAGAGACAAAGGGAAACTCCCCGAATCCTTTCCAAAGCATCCTGTGGCCTCCCAGACGTGAAAGTTCACCAGGCGCTCCCCGTCTGGGGTGCCGGCCCCTGACCACGAGAGGGAAAATCTAGGTCAGATTCCAGTTGCTAGGGCTGGTCCCATGGTCCATGCTGGTCTCACTGGCCGCCCTGCTGGCCACGCCAACCCCAGTCCCAGCCACTCGAGTGCCCCCTGCACCCCACGCTCCTACATGCATCCCTATGTTCAGCTGCCCCGCCCACACTGCATCCCTCCCAGGCACAGGGCCTGCCTGTGGCTCTTGCCCATCAGGTCACACAGAATCAAGGGTGCCCTCCCACCACTGAGGGACTGGGCGGTGGTGGACAACTGTCTGTCAGTGCTCCCTGGGGCCAGCTACCCCTGCCTTGGACGGGATTCACTCGAGCTCCTGAGTCCATCCTGGGAAAACTCACAACACTATTCCCCCCACCGCCCACTTTGCCAACCACTGGGCACCTGGCCTGGATATTTTTGGCCACATATGTCACTGGATGATGTGTACTGTGGAATCGGAGCTCTTCAAATCTCTTTGCTGTACCCCAAAGTCAACTTGGAAGCCTGACCCATCACGACCGCCCTCCTGACACCCAGGTGGGGGTCCCCGTCCTACCTGCTGACCTCTGGGCCTGGTGACACAGCTCCCAGCAGACCTTGAACCTCCTGATTTAGACCCACCCACAGCCTCACAGCCTAAGGACTTGTGAAGCCAGATGAAACCCAACGCGCCGTACGGAGAAACGTCACGTCTTTCATCATCCACAGCGGAACCTGGAGTATTACATGAAAATGAGAGGCTGCTAGTGCAAATTCGACTTTCAAAGCAAACCACAGCAGGGGAGGCGGGATGTTCAGGCCCAGGGACACTGCTGAGGCCGCCAACTGTCAGCTGGCCACAGCTCACCCCTCATTTATTTCACGAAACCAAAGTATTTTGAAACTCATGGTCTCTACGGAGTTTGGATTTTTGGTTTTTGCTTTATTGCTCTTTTTTTCACCGAAGCCATTACAAAACCAAGGATAAGTCAGTTTCTGGGGAGTTAGTCACACATAACTAATGGGGCTGCATACTGAGAATGACAAGTGTACCAGCAGATCTGTGACCCCTCCCAAGAGAGCTACTCAATACAGGGCACAGTGTGACCTTGCATTTCCTGCGCGGGCGACACACACGGAGGCAGCGGTTTCCTTACAAGTCATGTGTGCGGGTCAGGGGCAGGGCTGGCCACGCGGGGAGTCCAGCAGGATCCCAACTCAGGCGATCACAGAACACACCATGCAGAGGGGTGGGCGCACCCTGGAACCTAGATGGCTCACCCCCTGCCAGGGGGTGAACCTGGACATGGTGACAGGCAAACCCAGCCCTTCCTTCTCGAGAGAGAGGTGAAAGCAGGAATCTAAGCACTCTATCCAGCTCGCTCCTGGGACGATGGTGCAGGATTTCTATCAGCTGCAGACAGAGCATCGCGTCTCTGAAGGCTGGCCGGATCCTGCCTGAGCCCAGAGCCCACCCATCAGCCAGGGTTTGGGGGTGTCAGCCCCCATGGTGCCCTGCAATCTGGGGAAACTTGTACACATGGCTTGTCTCTGAATCACCAATCTGCTTTGGACCAGACCTGTCTCTACAGTTTAGAATTAGATATTGCTTCTAGTGACAGAAGATATTGGAAGCCCTGGTGGCTTTGGAGTCAGATAAACATGGCAGGCTCAGGGTGGCTGGGTCTGGGGGTCCACCCTGCAGGACACAGACCCTGGAGTGGACTGGCCCAGGGTCAGGGTACATGGAAGCATTTGGAAGTTCGAGGCTGTCCTCTACTGAGGCTGGGGCACAGGAGGCATGCAAGGGTCTCAAGGGGACACACGGAAGGGGTCGTTCCAAAGGGCAGCAGACTCGCCAAGCAGGGTGTGATGCGTTGGGAACCTCACACACCGGCTACGGCGGGCTGTCCACACAGGCGGTCATGCCTGTCTTCATTTTGGTCAGAAGGAAACAGGCAGCACCTGCAAGCGGTGCACTATTTACAGAGCATCCTAAATAACTTAGAGAGACTCCTATTAAGAAGGCGCTAACATTTGGACACGAGTATTGTACAAGGTTAAAAATAACTAAGGCAGTATCATACAGTGTAATCACAAATAAAAAGGAAGTTGTTGACGAAACCCCAAGGAACGTTATGGCCGAACGGGGCCCCTGTGCCCGCAGGAAGCAGGTAGGGTTAGGAACTGCTGATGATGGAGGAGGTGCTGCTCACAAAGGGGAACATCACTGTCTCAGCACAGCCGAGGCCCTGATGGCTTCCCACGGCAGCGGTGACAGCTGGCCACATGTTCCATGGCTTTGCCAACACTCGTAGGGGGTCCCACGGCTCTGCGGACCTGAGGTCCCGACACGGCCAGACTGGACTCTCGCCCAGAGGCCCAGGGTCCATCTCACTCAGGTCGACGTGAATTCAGCGCCCATGGGAGTCGGTTGTGGGAGTGCCGATCACTTCCTCACAGGCTGACGGCTGGGGCGTCCTAACATTAGACTGGCTGTGGCCTCTGAGCTTTAAACAGCAGCCTCATGATTTGAATCTTACTGACCACCCCGCCTGCCTCGTCCACTTCTAAGGGGCCACATGGTCACACTGAGCCGACCCACGTGGCCCAGGATCCCCTCCCCAGCTTGTGGCCTGAGCTAATGCTCCTCCTGAAGATCCTGCAGCTCCTGCCGCTCCCGCAGCTCCTGCTGCTCCTGACGGTCCCGCAGCTCCTGCTGGTCCTGAAGGTCGCGCAGCTCCCACTGCTTCCGAATGTCCTGAAGATGCTGCAACTGCAGCTGGACCACTGGGTTACGGAGAAACATTTCCGGCATCACCAGCCCGTGGGGCTGAGACCCCTCTGCGCCCACCCGCACCTTCTTCTTCAAAATCCCACCATGAATCCTCTCCCGCACCCAACCTTGACTTCCATTCCCCTGAAGTGATTTGTGTTTGGTTTTTCTTCACTTGCCTCTGTTTTTTTCATATTGGTTATGGCATCCTTTCTTTTGCCTTTTTAACTTTCTTTTAATAAAATACAGACTTTGTCCCTCTGAAATTATGCAATTCAGGAGCACTAGGTGCCTTCACGATGCCGTGCGACAATCACTACCATGCAGGCTCACACCATTCCTTTCTTCAAAGTAAAACCCTGGATCCAGAGCATGCACTACCCCCCTTCCCCACCCCACCACCGAGCCCCTGACAGCCCCGAGTCCTCTTCCCCTCTGGGTGTCTTTACCTCTCCTGGCTGTTCCCTGTCAATGAAGCCACAGGAAAGGTGGCTTTGCGTGCCTGCCCACATGGCTCTAGCGGGGGCTGGTGATGTTTTGTTTTGTTTTCACTTGAAATACCATTTTGAATATTTGAAAGGGAAATCCAGGTGGGCTAAAGATGTCATGTACACAATTAAGCCCTTTCGGTAACTCTGTGCATAACCTCGGGTGAGGCACTGCACTTCGCCCTGAGACACCACAGTCACAAGACAGAAGGGAGATGCTTAGCACTTCCTGGGGCAAAAACAAAACCAAGCAAATCAAGAAACCAGCAAAAGCCCAGAAATATAGCCGGAAAGACATTCCACAACCCGCAAGAAGTGTTCCTCAGAACCCAAGTTTGGAGAAAGGCTATACATCCACGGGGTCTAAAAACCTCTCGAAACCCAGTGCTCTAAACAAACACAACACACACAGGCAGTTCCAACTAGAGGCACAGCAGGTGGCCAGTGTGTGTTAGACGTGCTCGACCTCTCGGGGGAGGACACAGGCGGACGGACACACTGTGGAGACAGCACTAGAAACCATGACACTGGCAGGTCTTTAGCCTAGTGAGAGCCAGCCCTGGTGACAACGTGACGAGGCAGAGGCCCCAGCCAATCCATTGGAGGGACGAGAGAACAGACATTCCTCTCCAAGGAAACAGTGCCGCCACCGCCCCGCCCCCTCCCCGCCCCCTGACCAACCCGCATCCGCCTCCCTGGAGCAGGCCAACACAGAGAGCTGAACCTCTTGTACCTAGGGAACCAGAGACCGACACCAGGACCGGCCAAGGAGGAGATGGGAGCAAATATATGGGCTGGGAGGGGCAGACCTGCACCCTCACTGCAGCCTCTGACCGCAGAACGCCCACTTCCGGGGAGCAGGTGGACCTGGAAACATGCATGCTGTGAACCTGGGGCAGGAGATGCCGCCCCCAGGCCAGGCCCCTGTAGAGATGGGAGCAAACTGATCGGCTCAGCCTGGTCAGTCCACTGCCTGCTTACGTAACTGTTCCCTGAAATCACCGGAACATCATCCCAGACATGGCTGACAAGGAGACTTAAATCCCGGAAACCTGGGTTGTAGATGCTGCCCAGAGCCCAGGAGAAGGGGAGATGGGAGCAAAATGACCAAGTCGTCGAGGCATTCCTTTGAGCTGCTGTGCTGCCCCTCCTCTGCCCCCAACCTCTTCCCTGGCCCTCACCAAGCCTTCGCCTGGGGGCAGGCGGGCTTCAAATGCTTGAGTCCTGCGAATCTGGGGAAGCGGAGGCCGCCTCCTGGAAAAGCAGCTGCGGACAAGGGAGCAAATCCTCTTGCTGGCCAGTGGCATCCTCGTTCCCCGTCGCCGCCGCCGACCCCAACTCAGACCGCAATCAGCCCCTAGTGATTCTGTGTGTCTGACTTCCAGCCTGACTGCCTATCCATTGGAGGATGGGAAGGGCTAGTCTACGAGTGTGTCTGTCTGTTTATGAAACAAAGGGGAAGACGACTAGCATGTCTATCTCCTTGCCTTCATATCTATCTATGTATCTCTCTATTTATCTATCTATCTATCTATCTATCTATCTATCTATCGATCGATCTATCGATCTATCTATCGATCTATCTATCTATCAAGGTGAGGTATAGGAGTAGGCTAGTGTGTCTTTTATTTTTTTGTCTGTTGAAGGAGGAGGTTAGTGTGTCTATCTACCTATCTACCTATTTGAGCAAGCGGATGGGGGCAGTATGTGCGTGTGCGTGTTTGCATGCTGGTCTGTCAATCTATGTATCTGTAAGTAAAGCGGGAGGAGGCTACTGTGTCTATCAGTCGATATATGCATCTAATGGAGGAGGAGAAGGCTAGTATGTCTGTGTGTGTGTCTGTCTATGTATAAGCTATCCATGTATGAACTTATATCTAATCGAGAAGAAGGAGGAGGCCCGTGTGTCTGTCTATCAGTGTGTCAATCTAGCAAGTGTAAGTAGAGGCTTGTGTGTGTATCCATCAATCTCACTATGTATCTAATGGAGGAAGATAAAATTCTATTAAGATTGTGTAAGTATTATCTAATGGAGGAGGAGATTAGTGTGTCTATGAACCTGCGTAATTTATGAACAGGTGGAGGTTAGAGTGTGTGTGTGTGTGTGTGTGTGTGTGTGTGTGTGTGTGTGTCTGACTAGGTATGTATCTGTCTACCTATCTAATGGATGAAGAGCAAGAGGTTAGGATATATGGCTGTTTCTAAGTGGAGGAAGAGGCTAGTCTGTCTGACTGTCTGTTTATTTGTATGTGTGTCTGTCTGTCTGTCTAACAGGGGAACCCTCCCAGGACTCGAGCGACCTGGAGGGATGCCAATTGCCACCCTGAGGAAGCAGAGGGCACCCCAGAGCAGGCTGAGGGGGCCACAGGGTGGAAATTCACAGGCTTGCCTGGCCACCACGAGCGCCCATCTTCTGACTTCCCTGTAGCCGCCACCGTCCCGCCCACTCCCTGCCCCCTGACCACACCGCATCCGACTCCCTGTAGCAGGCCAACACAGAGAGCTGAACCTCTTGTACCTAGGGTACCAGAGACCGACCCCAGGACCGGCCATGGAGGAGATGGGAGCAAATACACGGGCTGGGTGGGGCAGCCCCGCCTCCTCACTGCAGCCTCTGACCGCAGAACGCCCACCTCCGGGTGGCAGGTGGACCTGGAAACGTGCCTGCTGTTAACCTGGTGCAGGGGATGCCGCCCCCAGGCCAGGCCCCTGTAGATATGGGAGCAAACTGATTGGCTCATCCTTGTCAGTCCATGCCCGCTTACGTAACTGTCCCCTGAACTCACCTCACCATCATCCCATGGCCTGGATGACAAGGACACTAAACTCCCACAAACGTGGCGAGTAGATGCTGCCCAGAGCCTAGGAGAAGGGGAGATGGGAGGAAAATGACCAAATCGCCGAGGAATGCCCCTTAGCTGCTGTGCTGCCCCTCCTCTGCCCCCAACATCCTCCCTGGCCCACACCACGCCTTCGCCCGAGGGCAGGCCGACTTCAAAGGCTTGAGTCCCTCGAATCTGGGGGAGCTGAGGCCGCCCCCAGGCAAGGCAGCTAGGGACAAGGGAGCAAATCCTCTGGGTCTCCAGGGACATCCTAGTTCCCTGTTGCTGCTGCCGACCCCAACCTGGACCGCACCCCACCCCAGTGAGTCTGTGTCTTACTTGCATCCTGACTGCCTATCTATTGGAGGATGGGAGAGGCTAGTCTATGAGTGTGTCTGTCTGTTTATCTAACAGAGGAGAAGATGATTAGCATGTCTATCTCCTTGCCTTCATATCTAGCTATGTATCTCCCTATCTATCTATCTATCTATCTATCTATCTATCTATCTATCTAGGTGAGGCATCGGAGTAGGACAGTGCGTCTTTTATATTTTTGTGTTTTGAAGGAGGAGGTTAGTGTGTCGGTCTACCCATCTACCTGTTTTAGCAAGCAGGGGAGGGCAGTGTATGTGCGTGTGCGTGTTTGCGTGCGGGTCTGTCAATCTTTGTATCTGTAAGTTAAGGGGGAGGAAGCTACTATGTTTATCAGTCGATATATGCATCTAATGGAGGAGTAGAGGGCTAGTATGTGTGTGTGTGTGTGTCTGTCTATATATAAGATATCCATGTATGAACTTATACCTAATTGAGATGAAGGAGGAGGCCCATGTGTCTGGCTATCAGTGTGTCAATCTAGCAAGTGTAGGTAGAGGCTTGTGTGTGTATCCATCAACCTCACTGACTATGTATCTAATGGAGGAAGATAAAAAGTCTATTAAGTTTGTCTAAGTATTATCTAATGGAGGAGGAGATTAGTGTGTCTATGTACCTGCATAATTTATGACCAGGCGGAGGCTAGATTGTGTGTGTGTGTGTTTGTGTGTGTGTGTGTCTGTGTGTGTGTCTGACTAGGTATGTATCTGTCTACCTATCTAATGGATGAAGAGCAGGAGGTTAGGATATATGGGTGTTTCTAAATGGAGGAAGAGTCTAGTCTGTCTGTCTGTCTATTTATTTGTCTGTCTGTCTGTCTTTCTGTCTAACGGAAGAAACCTCCCAAGACTCAACCGACCTGGAGGGATGCCAATTGCCACCCTGAGGCATCAGAGGTCGCCCCCAGAGCATGCTGTTGGGGCACTGGGTGGAAATCCACAAGCTTGCTTTGGCAGCCGGCGCCCCCTGCATCCGCCCCCTGAACACCCGGCGCCCGCCTTCCGGGAGCAGGACTACCCGGAGATGTGCACCTCCTGTACCGAGCATAGCAGAGACTGACCTCAGGACCGACCAAGGGGGAGATGGGAGCAAATACAAGGGCTCTGTGGGGAAGCCTCGCCTCCTCACCACAGCCCTTGACGGCACCGCGCCCGCCTCCTGGGCCAGGCTGACATGCGAACAAGCATGCTGTGAACCTGGGGCAGGAGAGGCCGCCCCCAGGCCAGGCCTTTGTGGAGATGGGTGCAAACTGATCGGCTCATCTAAGGCAGTCTGCTCCCCACGACGTCCGTTTACCCTGAACTCACCTCGTCAGCCTCCCACGACCCGGCTGACATGGAGAATTAAATCTCGCACATCTGGGGTCGTAGATCCTGCCCTGAGGTCAGGAGAGGGGCAGATGGGAGGAAAATGAGCAAGTCGGTGAGGCATCCCCCTTAGCTCCTTTGCCGCCTCTTGTCTGCCCCCGACCTCCCCACGCCCGCTCCCAGGAACAGGCTGCCTTCAAAGGCTTGAGTCCTGCAAGCTTGATGGAGTGGAGGCCACCACCAGGCAAGGCAGCTAGGGACATGTGAGAAAATCCTCTGGCTCACCAGGGGCATCCGTATCCCCGGTCGCCGCCTCCGACCCCGACCCAGACCGCACCCCACCTCTAGTATGTCTGTCTGTCTGACTGTCTGCCTGCCTCCTTATCTACTGGAGGTGGGGAGAGGCTGCTCTATGTGGGTGTCTGTCTGTTTATCTAACGGAGGAGAAGACGAGTAGTATGTGTCTATCTTTCCCCACCGATCTATCTATCTATCTATCTACCTATCTGTCTATTTATCAATGTAGTGGAGGCATAGGAGCCGTCTAGTGTGTCTTTTTCTCTGTCTGTCTGTCTGTCAGTTGGTAGAGGACATTAGTGTGTCTATCTACCTACCTTCTTAATTGAGGAGTAGGAGGAGGCTAGTGTGTGTGTGTGTGTGTGTGTGTTGTGTGTGTGTGTCTGTCTATGTATGTAACTGTCTAATGGATGAGGAGGAGTAATTTAGGATATATGTCTGTTTCCAAATGGAGGAAGAGGGTAGAGTTTCTGTCTATTTATCTGTCTGTCTGTCTGTCCAATGGAGGAATCCTCCCAGGACTCGACCGATCTGGAGGGATGCCAATTGCCACCCTGAGGCAGCAGAGGGCGCCCGAGAGCACGCTGAGGGGGCCACTGGGTGGAAATTCACAGGCTTGCCTGGCCACCCCGAGCCCCCAGCTTCTGCCTTCCCTGTAGCTGCCACCGCCCCGCCCCCTCCCCGCCCCCTGACCACCCCGCATCCGTCTCCCGGGAGCAGGTCAACACAGAGAACTGAACCTCTTGTACCTAGGGTACCAGAGACCGACCCCAGGACCGGCCAAGGAGGAGATGGGAGCAAATACTCGTGCTTGGTGGGGCAGCCCTGCCTCCTCACTGCAGCTTCAGGGGGGAATTCTCACCTTGAGACTTGCATATTGTGAATCTGGGGCTGGAGAATTCGCTCCCAGGCCAGGCCGTTGTGGAGATGGGAGCAAATTCCCCACCTCACCTGGGCAGACCCCTTGCTCCCTGCGCTACTGGCTGTTTTTGATTTTGTACATTATTAATAGTTTCTATGGGTCAAGTATCCAGGCATTGCTTAGAGTCCTGCTTCAGGGTTTGTCATAAGTTTGTAAGTAAGGCGTCATTTAGGGCTGGGGTCTTGTGTGAGCACTCAACTTGGGACGTATACATCTCCAAGCTGACATCAGTGTTGACAGAGTTTAATTCCTCTAGGCCTGTTGGACTGAGGGCCCAAAACAGCTTCTGGCTTTGTCAAAGTGTGCAAGTCAAGAATGCATTAGAATGTTTTATAGTGAGATGGAACACACGGTTTTATGATATACAATCATGAAAGTGATAACCTCTCCCTTTTGCCATAGGCTATGGATTATGTCCCACCCACACTCATAAAGTCAAGGCGTTACACCAATTCATGAATGTCAGAAGGCAAGAGTAATTGGTGGTTATTTTTAAACTTGTAACTACAACTGCCCTTCCCACCTGTGTTTCTCCCACATCTGGGTTAGGAACTACCTTTGTATGCGTTAAACTCACCCAGTTATTGGGTATATCAATCACATTATAATTATACATATTTCTTCCTGCTAGCATATAAACTCCATGAGGACAGAAATAGTCTATCTCATTTCTTTATGTTACTTCACGTAAATAAACTTTTATTGACTGTTTATTTGTTCCTTTGAATAGGAATCATTTATCTCTATTTTCAGTGCTTAGTACATTAGCTATTACATGGTAGACATTCAACTCAGGTTTGTCAAAAGACTGCTTAGAAAAAAAGAATTTCACTGTAAATTTAACATTCAGAGTCACTCTTTAAAATAGCAGTAACCAGGGCTACAAATCTCCACATGTAAAGATAATAGCACAGACAGCATTAGACTGCAGGGGCTGAAAGGGACTTCCCGAAGAACAAGAGCTGTTCTGTGAATCCCACGTCTCCTGCTTCTCTGCTACAGCTGCGCAGATTCTGGATTATGGTGAGGGAAGTTGTACACTTCAAACCCCGGGCTTAACTTCTCAGTATAGACCAAGGCCAAGCAGCCATGCCCCGTGAAGCAGAAACCAAAGCCATTGCTGGCATTCTGCTCTCCATTCCCTCCCATTTACCAGGCAGGTTGCATGGCTGCAGCTTGGGCGCCGTCACTTCTGGAGTGGTTATGTTCCTTTGTCCCTAAAAACTGAAGATGGTACTTTCCTATAGAAATAATAGTATACATTTTGACTGGCTTCCTGGGCCAGCCTACAGTACAGATCTAACTCAATAAATGGCCATATTACCCTTTTTGCATTCAAAGTTCTAGAATTCAACATTTGGCAAATTTATCTGACCTACCATATTCTGTCTACATTATAGGTTAAATAGACTAGGTTGGAACCTGAGCAACAATCGTAAACCTCCATCTGAAATATGGTTCTCTCTGATATTCATTAATTAATTCATTAATTTAATGAACTTTTATGAGGACATTCCCATGCACAGCTAGAGCATCATCACCTTGCGTTTGTTAGAGCCCCAGGTAGATGGCAGCCCCAGAATGAGACACACTTATACAAACTGATAATTATGATTTAATGTAGAGTTTGTGGGAGAGGAGAGGTGAGCATGCAGTGCTCTGGGGCACCAAAGAGGGAGTCTGCCTTATGGAGACTTGACCCTATCTTGAAGAATTAGGAAGCATTTATCCTATATAGAAAGATGCGCGTGGCATTTTAAGTCAGAGGAATGCCACATGCAAAAGCCACAAAGTTCTGAAAGGCATGGTGTTATTTAAAAATGACCAGAAAAAATCCAGTGGTGATAGATAATGAGAAATGATGGGAGATGCAGAAAACGGTTGTCAGAGCCTTGACTGAAAAGGTTCTATGATCAAGAGTGAAAATATTTCTAGAAGAGCTTCAGTGAAGTTTATGTGGAAGAGTGACTGGGTATGATTTGTTTTGTAGGAACTTTGGGAGCAGAAATATCCATTAGAAAGCTCCTGAAAATGTCCAAGTGTGAAACAATGATAATCTTATTTTGGCAATGGCAGCAGCAGAGTTGAAAAGGAGGATGTTCATGCAAGAAACAATCCTGAAGTAGACATATCAGAATCTGATGGCCAACTAGGGAGGCAGTGGCAGAGGACAGGAAGGATAACAGTGTTGGAAGAAATGGGAAAAAAGAGTAGAGGATACTGCAGAGATTTGTGTTTGAGGAGCTAAGGATATGTGCTCGTGAAATATGAGAATGAGCTGAATTGGAGTGATAAAAAATGAATAGATGATGCTTGGATTAGAATTACAGTTTTAAAACTTAGGAGCCTACATGATTTTCTGAAAATCTCTTCCAAGTTTCAGTATCTCCTTTTACTTTTTTCATATCTTGGGGCCCAAAGGAGTGACTGATTTTCATTTTATTCTCAAATGTGCCTTCTAGACAATAGACACCAATCTCAATTCAGTGTTCCTTTGGAATCTAAGCGAGGCAGAATGACCATCCCTGCCTTGGGCCCCCACTCTACTCCATGCAGACAGTTTTATTTTTGTTTGTTTTAATGAAAAGTTGTCAAGACCTGTATCTTATATGATGTATGATTTTGTCACCCAGAATAAATGGATAAATGAATGAATAAGTTGGGTTCTGGTTCAAGATGATGGTATAGGAAAACCTTGAACTAACCTCCTCCCAGAGACATACACAATTACACCTATGTAAAGAGTAATTCCTCCTGAGGAATAACTGAGGGCTGATTGAAAAGCTTCTGCACAAGGAAAGATAGAGGGACCACACAGAGATGGGTAGGAGGGAAAGAGACATGGTGTCAATGGGAACCCCACCCTGAGGCTGCAACTTGTAGTGGGAAGGGATATCACTGAGGGGCCAGCATGCAGACGCATCCACCATGAGAAATAGTGGAAAAAACAGTCATTTAAAGGGCACCTAGACTATGTGTGAAGGAAATCCATTTACTAGCCCTAGAATATCTGCCAAACAGGCAGGGAACTGCTAGAAGTCTCTTTGGGCTCGGAGGTGCTCAGGAGTACTGTTTTGCATTCTTCCAAAACCTTGATTGTGCCAGGGGAACATGGTCCAGGCACTCTAGCCAGCTTGCCAAGGTTACCGCAGAGTGCCCCAGGGCCCTGGCACACACCGGGTACAGACATTCTCCCAAGGCAGCCCTGGTACAACATGCCCTTGTCTCCCCTGCCCATACCCATTCCAGCTCCATCTGTCTCACCAAGGTTGCCCCATCACAGCACACCCCAGGACCCCAGGTCCATATCTTTTCTAACTCGAGCCGTTCCACCAAGGCAGCCCTGTTGCAGTATGCCTGGGACCTCTGTACAGGTTTGCACACACTCCATCTCCAGCAAGCCACAGCTGCCCAGAACATGCAGGTCTACACCAGGAATGCACCTACATATACAGTGCCATGCTTTCAAAACCAGGCGAAGTAACTATTTTGCCTAATTCATAGAAACAAACACAGAAAGTCAAACAAAATGAGAAGACAGAGGAATATGTTCTGGGAAAAGAACAAGCTAAAACCCCAGAAAAACCCTGATGAAATGGAGATAAGCAATTTACTTGATAAAGAGTTTAAAATAATGTTCATAAAAATGCTCACCAAACTTAGGAGAATGAAGGAGAAAAGATCTTCAACAGGGTTAGAAAACATAAGAAAGAACCAATCAGACCTGAAGAATATACTAACTGAAATTAAAAACTTGCTATAGAGAATCAACAGCAGAAGAGATGGCACGGAAGAACAGATCAGAGAGCTGGAAGATGGGAGACAATTTTAAAAAGATAAGAGTAGTTTAAGGGACTTCTGGGCCAACAATAAGTATACTAACATTCTCATTATAGGGGTCCCAGAAAAAGAAGAGAAAGAAATGGATAGAAAACTTATTTGAAGAATAATTCTGAAAATTTTCCTAACCTGGGGAAGGAGACAGATATTCAGGTCAGAAGTTCAGAGTCTCAGATAAAATGAATTAAAAGGGATCAACACCAAGGCATATAATAAAAATGGCAAAAGTTAAAGAGACAATTTTAAAGGCAGCAAGAGAAAAGGAGAGAGTCACATATAGGGGGCCCTCATTAAGTTAGCATCTAATTTTTTAGCAGAAATTTTGCAAGACAGAAGGGAGTGACATGGTGTGTTTAAAGTGCTGAAAGGAAAGCACAGTCAAGAATACTGTACCAGGTAAGACTGTCATTCAGAACTGAAGGAGAGAGAGAGCACTTCCCAGACAAGCAAAAAGTAGAGGAGTTCATCACCACTAAAGCAGCCTTATAAGAAAAGTTAAAGGATCTTAAGTGGAAAAGAAAAGGCCATAACTAGAAATAAGAAAATATATGAAAAAAAAACCACTCACTGGTAAGGCAAATATATAGCAAAGGCAGTGATCATCACGTTCAGCATGAAGACTAAAAGACAAAAGCAATAAAATCACTGATGCCTACAATAAGTAGCTAAGGGATGCACAAAATAAAAGATGTAAAATATAACATCAAGAATATAAGATCTGGGGAAGGAGGTAAAAATGTAGTATTTTTAGAAGGTATTTGACTTAAGTGACTATCAGCTTATTAAATTAAGTGCTATATGAATAGGTTGATATTCACGGACCTCATGGTAACCACAAACTAAAATATACAATAGATACATGACAAATAACACTAAAGGGATTTGTCAAACCATAAGGGAAGAGATCAAGAAAAAAGAGAGTGGACCCAAATGAAATCAGAAGTGAAAGAGAAGTTACAACTGAGAACAGAAATGCAAACAATCATAGGAAACTACTGTGAACAATTATACACCAATTTTTCCAAAGAAGACATACTGATGGCCAGTAGGCACATGAAAAGATGCTCAATGTCACTTCAACAGGGAAATGCAAATCAAAACCATAATGAGATGCTACCTTACATCTGTCAGACTGGCTTGTATCAAAAAAAAAAAAAAAACAAGAAATAAAAGGTATTGGTGTGGATGTGGTGAAAAGGGAACACTTGTGCATAGTTGGTGGGAAGATAAATTGGTATAGCCCCTACGGAAAATTATATGGAGGTTCCTCCAAAAATTAAAAGTAGGACAACCATACATTCAGCAATTTCACTCCCAGGTTTTTACCAAAAGGAATAGAAACACAAACTTGAAAAGATACATCCACTTCATTGTTCATTGCAGCATTATTTACAATAGCCAAGATATGGAAGCAGCCCAAGTGCTCATTGATAGATGAGTAAAGAAGATGTGGTGTATAAATCTACAATAGACTATTACTCAGCTCTAAAAAGAATGAAGTCTTGCCTTGGCAACATCATGGATGAACCTAGAGGATATTATGCTAAGTGAAATCAGACAGACAAAGACAAATACTTTATGATTTCACTCATATGTGAAACCTAAATAACAAATGAACAAATATGACAAAACAGAAACAGATTCATAGACTCAGAGAAAAAACTGGTGACTGCTAGAAGGTGGGGCATGTGGTGGATGAAATCGATGAAAAGAATTAAGAGGTACAAATTTTCAGTTATAAAATTAGTCAACAGGATATAATGCATAGCACAGAGAGTATAGCCAGTAATATTGCAGTAATTTTGTACGGTGACCAATGGTAATTACACTTACTGCCATGATCATTCCATAATGTGTAAAAATATCCAGTCACTGTGTTGTGCCTTGATGCTTATATATATTGTAAGTCAATTATACTTCAGTTAACAAAAAAGAAGAAATAAACTGCAGTGTTTGCCATCATTCCTAGTCTTTTAATTCAGTATCAGTAAGGAATAAACTGGAGAAGTAGAAACAGTAGCAATATAGATGTATTTTTTGTTTTTATATTACAAATCAAAGGCTTGCTTACAGGGAGTTAGCTTGTGGGGCTGGATAAGCAGTTCCTGCCTGGCCATCTCTGCGCCTGGTGCTGGCCTGATGTTCAGAGGGTGGGCAGTTGGGAAGCAACAGTCACCAAGCAGACTAGAATCACATGAGGATGCGCTGGAAGCTCATAAGGATGGATGGAAATCCATGTTCATTCTTGCTGCTTCTGACTTGGTGATGTGGGTAATCTGCAGAAGCTGAGACCCTTCATCACAGAGCCAAACACATACACCTGACCCAGGCACTGTTTCATGCAAGTGAGGTCCGATCCCAGACTGGCTTTGAAAGCTTTTTTAAATACAACTTGGACATCGTGTTCTACGGTTTTTGTTACTTTCACACAAGCTAGAGAAGCAACCCCATGTCCTTCAGTCACACTTACTTGGTTCTTTCCTAATCTTGGGTAAGCCTCAGAAAGCTTAGCTCTGTCAGTGACAGGACATCACTGTGTCAGCTGTGCTCCTGAGTATTTATGCTGCCCAAAATGCACTGGCTCTTCATTGCTCGTTTCCTACTTGTTTATTACTTCACACTGATGACTTGCAACTCTGTCTTTTCTGAGCCTTTTTCATACTTCTCAAGCTCTCAAATTTAGCCTCAATCTTCTAACATGGACTATAACCTTATCTCTTCTATCTCAGAGAATATAAGAAATAAAATCATGTGAAATTCCTGAATTTCTTTTCCTTCTCGGTGGCCTCAGAGAAAAAGTATCTGCATCCTCTCCTAGGCAAAGTTACTTTCCTAAAACTGGTGATAGGACTTCACTACCTCAACAATCTCTTCTTCCTTTTGAATCTTTTTTCACTTCCCATCCACTAAACTTATATACATGTTCACATCATCCATTTTCTTAAAAATGTATCTTGAGTCCCACCCCTATTCCTTTTTTAAACCAGCTTCCATCACAACCACTCTATGAAAAGTCCTAAAAACAAATAACTTCCTAACTGGTAAGTGTAACAGCCTCTTTCCTGTTGTCATTCTCCCTGGCCTTTCTGCAACCTGTGGCCAAGTTTCCATCTTAATGCTGTCATCTTCGATCACTCCCCAGTCTCCTTTGTCATCTCCTCCTTTTCTTCCTGGCTCCTAAATGTAGGATTCTCTCAAGATGATCACTATTCTTTCCTTGGCCTACTTACTCTAAGCTGTTCCATTTGTGATCCCTTAAGAATTCAAAGGGTTCTTTTATGTGAATAATTGTCCAACAAAGATATAATTCAAGCCACATATGTGACTTTAATTTTCCTAGTAGCCACCACAGAAAAAGTAAAAGAAACATTAATTTATCATACTTTAATTGAATATACCCATGATACATTTTAACATGTAATCAATTAAAAATTACTAATGAAATATTTTACATCCTTTATTTGTAGCATGTCTGTCAATATCCATTTTGTACTTTACACTTAGGGCACATCTCAGTTGGTACTAGTCTTATTTCAAGCACTCACTAGTCTCATGAAGCTAGTAGCCACTGTCTTGGGCATTCCAACTCTGGAATCTACAAACCTGTCCTGAATTCTGAGTTCCACAGCTGGAATCCAACTGCTACTAAGATCTAACATTCATCCTCTTGTATAATCTGTCACTCATAGTGGTAGCAATTATTTGTAAAAATATGAGACAAAGGTTTTACCCCATTACTGACATATCTTTATGGCTTTCTACTTGCCAAATGAAAGGCAGCATGATGAGCATAAATCTTGAAGTCACAGATAATTAGACTTGAATCCAGGCTTCATGGCTAATTTGTATGCAATTTGGGACGAGTTACTTAACCTTCATGAGAGTCTGTTTTCTCTTCTAAAATGGGGAACACAGTCTTTCCTTCTGGGTTTGTTATAGGAAGACGTTGCTATTATTTCTCGCACAGTGCATGACCCATAGTAATGTCACAATAAATGGTAACTGGGCCATTAGCATGACATTCAAGGTTCTCCACAACCTGTTTCTAATATACCTTCCCAACTTTGTGTCCCACTCTGATTTGTACTCTCATTCATCTATGCCTTCATACTTTCATTCTTCAAAAAACACATACTGTGAGCTGGGCCCCATCACTAAAACTTTACTTAAAGAGTTTATTTATTTATTTATTTATTTATTTATTTATTTATTTATTTGCTTGTTTGTTTGTTTCTTCGAGACGAATTGATTAAACATTGACTTTGTGCTGACTTCTTTTTAGAATCTTGAGATAAATTACTGAATAAAACAGAAAACATTTGCTCTTGAGAAATGGACATTTTAGTTGGGAAGACAGAAAACAAAGAGTAAACATAATTAATTAGAAAACGATAAAGCATAGGAGAAGCCTACAGTGCTGTGAGGGAAAAACAAAAACAGAACAGAGTCAGTGAGACTGAGGAGGGGAGGAGTCTCTTACCCACTGTTAGCATCCTGGATACAACAGTTTCTCTTATGCATTCACAATAGTACGTAACTAGTGCTTTGAACGTAATAAGGACTAAACAGAGATCTAATGAAGTCAGTGGGAATGCATGGGGAAATGAAATCTAACTTCTATCTAAACAGTTTAGACATGCACTTTATGAACACTTTCTTTGTTAAATTGGAGCCTTTTTGATATTCTCTAGCAGAGTTCTTGGAGCTGGCATTTTAACAAGTACCTTTGTTTCCCCACAATTTTAGTCCTTCTGAAGAGGTGCAAGGAAATAATTATAGGGGTGGGGTATGGATCCTGTGTTAATTGGAACTGAGCGCTTATGTAACTATGGATAGTTATAGTTCAATACAAACAACACGGTGGGGCTGGTAGTTACCCCCCGAATTTTGGAGCAAAGTCAAGCAGCCTTAAACATGTGAATGTATCTTAGACTCTCCAAGAAGACTACTGCATATAACACACAGCATTTCTTAAAATTAATTAACCATAGAACTCCTGGTGTATAGAGAAATTAGAGTTTAGGTAAATGTACATTTGGAAATGATATTCTAAAAAACAAATGGTAATGTAGTCAGAAGTATTTAGAATATAAAGAGGAAGGTCTTATAATTTATCATTTAAGACAGACATTTTTGAGAATGAAATGGCACTGTTAATAATTATGCCAGGAAAGTGGGAATCAAACAAGTTTATCCCAGTAAATTAGAACATGTGGTCGCTGTAGTAACAGTTTACTGCACATTCGTATCTTTCCCCCAAATACACTTTCTAGTTTCTCCTGCTCCCTTGGGAGGTGGGTCCAGGGGAAGCCCTGTGTGAAAGGAGGCAGAATAGCTGCACTCCTTTTGGAGGGAGGTCTTTTGAAATCCTCAGCAATGCAGTGCACCATAAAAAAGAAAACTAAAAATGAAAACTTCGAGGAAATACGTGTTTAGCCTTTTCAAGCAAAATAAGGAATTAGGTCTCCCTGAAGATGCTAATTTACTGAGACCTTTCAGCTTAAGGAATTATTTTGGATACCTTTCCAGAGATATTATAAAAAAGATCATCTTAGATATATTGATAAATTTGTGGTGCTGTGTTTGATATGGGGATCACTATCAATACCTATGGAGTAAGGTTGAAAAAAACATTTTTAATGGGTTTGTCATTTTATAATAAAAAGTAAATAATAAGAATATAATGTTCATTAAACAACAAAATAAATTTTGATTTTAGTAAATACATGAGCGCTCACTTGTAAACTTATATTTTGTGCATCTCACTGTAAAAACCTACACTAAACTAAGGAATATATCAAACTACAGTCTTCTGCAACAAGTTCTATTTTTGTTCTTCATGTAAATAGTCAACCAATAACTTGCCATTCTCAAAGTGGAATTCAGTATTCCTTATATTAATTATAGCCTTCCTTCAGCAAACAGTTTTTAAACACAGCATCTAAATTCAGGATCATTGGGAACTAAAACAAAGAACCTATTCAGAAATGCTCCATAAGCTAAATGGGGTAATATTTTTATAGAGTTTTGGATAAATGTTGTATGACTCTCAGAAGAGAGAAGTTCTAATTTTATTAAAGAACATTTTGTCCTCAAATCTCCTTTCCAATTTCAATAAATAGAGAAAGCCCCCAGTGCAAAAGCATGAAGTGCCTACATATCCACCAGAAAATAATTATGTTAAGGAGACAGTAATATTTGTAACATTTAAAGAAATTCATTATTAAAGAGGAAACTTCTCTGAGTTGGGGTGCAGGACAATCACATTGTAGTTTTTCTGAAACAGCATGAACAACATGATTTGCATTTTCTGTTTCTTTTGACCTGATAGTCTGATTGTCTCTAAATGAAATAACTAGCCTTGATGTGTATAGACAGAGGACATGGTTACCCTGGCAACGGGTACCATGGACCACATGTGACCCTTCTCCAAAGAAAATCTATGCCTCTTTTTTAAAACATAAAACAAAACAAAACAAAGTCCACTGTCTCCTACTTAAAACAGAACAAAATAAAATCCCAGTTTTTTAATACTAACAGAAGAACATTCCCAACTAATTTCAGCTTCTTTATTTAGCAAACTGTTTTCCTGTGGATTTTGAAATGGATCGACATCACTTCTTTGTGTTAATCTCATCACCATGAGTAATCCAATTGGTTGGGTAAATGTAAAGTACTGAAAACTCTTTCTGGCATTCACAGTCTGAAGATCCAGCAGAGGGAGCCCATACATTACTGCTGTTTTTTAAATGTCAGTCTAAAATGATGATACAATTTTAAAAGTTCCTACTCAGCCATAAAAACCGACAACATAATGCCATTTGCAGCAACATGGATGATCCTAGAGAATGTCATTCTAAGTGAAGTAAGCCAGAAAGAGAAAGAAAAATACTATATGAGATCGCTCATATGTGGAATCTAAAAAACAAAAACAAACAAAAACAAAGCATAAATACAGGACAGAAATAGACTCATGGACAGAGAATACAGACTTGTGGTTACGGGGGGGGGTAGAGGGTGGGAAGGGATAAACTGGGATTTCAAAATTGTAGAATAGATAAACAAGATTATACTGTATAGCACAGGGAAATATACACAAAATGTTATGATAAATCACAGAGAAAAAAATGTGACAATGAGTGTGTATATGTCCATGAATGACTGAAAAATTGTGCTGAACACTGGAATTTGACACAACACCGTAAAATGATTATGAATCAATAAAAAAAAAATTTTAAAGTTCCAGTAACAGAACTTTCGATATTTTGGGACTCTAGAGATAACTACCTGGCAAAGTGTAAATCCTCTAATGTCATTTTGTTATTGTTGATGTTTAAATCTAATGAAGTGCCATTATTTTTTAACTTATGTTTATGTAAGTAAAGAGTTTTTAGATCTATTTATGCAACCAATTCAAGGCTACCTAATGGGACCGATCTAACCCTTATTTCAGATTTCCCAAAAGTTTTTAGTCATATCCACCTCTCCATAAACACGCATCTCCTAAAATGTTGGCTCCAGACAACCAGGGCACACCCATGAAAAATGTCATGGAATAGTATTTTAACTGAGAATAAAAAGCATGAGGAATCCCTAGCTGGTTCCGTAAAAAAGAACACAAGTAGTTTTCATGGCATTGTTTTCATGTCAGGAAAGATGTCTTTGAAAATGACATGCCTTCCATGGGAAGCTGTGGGGCCCCAGGGCCATCCTTGCTCCTAAAAGACACACAGACATGCTAGGTGATGCTCATCATCAGCCAAGGAACAGTCACTTGTCCAATCTTTTCCTTAAAAAATGTTACTTGATTTCCTTCTCTCTTCTGGTTACTGTTTCAAGTTTGGAGAACAGAAGCGTAATAAAAATATCTACCACATATTGTGTTGTAATGATGATGTAGACACTGTGATGCATTCTCTCAACCTAAGGGTTACAATAGCTAATTTACTGATGAAAAACTGTATGTATCTCAGAGAATTTAAATAAATTGCCTACAGTCCCAAAGGTAGTAATTGACAGTTTGCATTTGAATGCAAGTCTCTAAGACCCTGCAGTGCCCACTGGTAACCACTGTGAAACACTGCCTTACTAGACTCAGGAGATTCACAGCCTATCAATTTCACTCTTGTTTCTACTGAAACAAGAATTTCTTGTCCTTAGTGCAAAGACTTCTAGAAAGGAAAATGAAAAGTGGAAAATATTTGAGTGTTTATCATGAGCCAGTCACCACATTAGATGCCTTATATGTCTTATTTAATCTTTACAGCAGCCCTAGGAGGTACATATTATCCACACTTTACAGGTGAAGAAATGGAGGCCCAGGAGATTATACAATATACCCAAGATATAACATGAACTCTGGATTTGAATCTAGATTTTTCTGATTTTCAAATCTTCATGGTCATCCTGTTTCTAATTACACAATTATTTCTTTTAACAGTGTCTCAAAAATAAAAAGTGTCTCAAGTAGTTATTTGGAGTTAGCTCAGTAAGAAGAACTTTTAAGGAAATTTTCTAACCTTCAACTCAAATATTCATTCACAATTAAGTTTCTTTGTTTGTTTGTTTCTTTCTTTCTATGTAAATTTATATTAATTTTTAAATAGAAACATGGTTAATTTTTACATAGAAACCATGTTTCTCATCATATAATCTAAACAGAACCTGTTAACTGAAACAATCATAGGGTTTAAAAACCACAGTCAGAGGCCTTAGTACTCATTAAGTCTGATTCTCTTAGTTTATTAGTGAGAAAACTGAGGCCCAGAGAACTTGACTTGGTTGAGTTCCTATCATTACTAAGTAACAGCACAGAACTACCATTCTAACCCAGGAAAGCAACATTCCCCTTACCCTGCTTCAAAAAGGATTTAAGATGACTTGTATTAGAAACAGATCTAATCCTCGAGTAGTGACATGGGTCATAACCTGACATTGAGTTTGGAAAACTTATAGGCAGTTTTATGAGGCCAGTGCTGGATTGTACTCATGGCATGAAAATAAAAGCTAAGACAAGTTTTATTCAAAGGTAAAAAAATAAAATGGACTTACTACTCAAAATTTAATAAAATTAGTTTCAAAATTCTTTTAAGATCAAACTAATGACCAAAGATAAAATTTATAGAGTTTTTAATTTGGGTAAAACAGCAAGTTGGACCATATAATGAATATTGCAGTATCAAGTTCAGAAGATGTGATTATGTCATTGATTTACTATGCCACACCACTAATTTTAGCTACACATGTATATTGTACATTTTAATTCAGCATCGCATACAATTTTTGTGGCTCCCTTCTGTTATTTGCAGATGGACAGTTTCCACAGGTAAGTTTCAAAACACACACACTTGTACAAGCACACACATGAACACACACAGGTTTTAAAGCAATCCATGACACCTGCCATGTGTTTAGTCACAGCAGAAAATTTGGGTGTGTGAGGACAGGACAGCAGCTAAATCCTGTTGAGATCCTGACCCCTAATATCTTGAACAGTTCTGAAAAAGTCCAGTCTGTTGGGGTGACAACATCTGAGAAGACAAGTTAGTTTTTAGAGGCCTTGCTTTCATAAAAGTCCCCTAACCCAGTCAGTTTATACAGATGTCCATAATATGATCTCAGCAGTGATAAGACTCATGTATAAGAAAGTCTGACTGAGCCTTAACTACATTATTGGTTGAGTATGTACCCCCCTAAACTATCAGTACTGGCCTGTGGCAGAGAAAAATTAGTCAACCACAAAGTAATTGTATGCTAGCAGTGACTCAAAGGGAACTGCAGATGTGGTGTAAAGTTTTAGAGGAGCTCATAAGCCACTGGCGGAATTAGGGCCAATGGAAAAATGCTCCAGTTCACAAAAATTTAAAAAACAAAATAAAACTTAAAAATAATATTTTAACCATATTATCATCCTTCTTTTAGTCATTTTTTATTTACTACCTGTAGCTTAGTATCTGGTAATTGTAGGCATTCCGTAATTGTTGGTTGAATGGGTAAAACATGGCAGCCAAGATGTATTGAGCACTTCCTGTGTGCTAAACACTAAGAACTTCTAACTGCATTATCAACTTAAATCCATGATAATTCTATGAGGTCTGGTTGTGGAAACGTGACTTCTGTTACATATCCAAGGTCACCCAGTGAGTGTGGGAGGCAGGATTTGAAGCAAGGTCTGGTGCTCCAAGGGGGTGCTTTTGATAACTAGGATACAAATCCTTAATACAGATTAAAGTTGGAGTGTTTCTATCAGGAGCTAAACTGTTGGTGAACTCTTGTTCTGTTCACACAAACTTTGTTATTTTTTTTAATGGTAATGATTATAGCATCGTCATGTTGTTGCCACAAGTTTTACTGGCTTATGTAAGGTATTTTATTTGGTTTTCTATAAATGCCTCTTTAAGAAACATAGGGACACTGGACTTAAATGTAACTTCAGGTCACTGGTTGACCCAGCTCCAAAAATTCCTGTGAAAATTTTGCTTCCCATGGGTAAAAGATAAATTCAGGATATAGGAATTGATGCACATTTTAATTCTTGCTACAAAGCCCAGGCTTCTGCGCAGAAATGGGCTTTAGATCATGTCATGTTATGGCAGTCTACCACTGTGTCACCTGAGTGTCACCTTACTGACATTCAAATTCCAGGAGAGCTAGAAAAATTTCTTTTCCAATTAAACAGTACTTTAAACAAAACTGAAACCCAAAGTGGGATTTGGAGCTCACCTCTGAGCTCACGAAAATGTGAAGACGGTCTAAGTCCAGGTCAAAGTGGTCAAATTGCTTGGAATTCGGTCTGATATTTTTTCCTTGTTAATTAAAAAAGGGATTATTTTCTCCTGCCAGTGAGTGGCCTTTGGGTTGGGAATATTGTATAACCCAAGAAACCATCTTGATAAATTAGTCAGGAAATACGTTGTTCAAGCAATATTGTTTTTTGGTCTTTGGGGAGAATATACGGCTATGTGATCCAGGGGGGAGGGTGGGGCAGGAAATCTGCAAGATGAATGTTGGAGAACTGTGTTCTTTGTGCATTCAGGATCCACCATAATTCATTGTACTGGTCAGATGCTTATAAAACAACTTCTAGTATGTTGGATCCATAAAAGACACTTATCACTCTTTTAGAACAGCTTACTGCCTAAGAAAATCATTTGTTACATAATTGAATAGATTGATACTTCTTCCTATACATCCTTCCATGATGCCATAAAACAAATTAGCTCTATTTTTTAATCTTGAGTTCCTTTTTCTCACGGGATGCAAGTTGAGACAAAATATGTCCTAACTGGCCATTCCTCTGCAGATGACCTCTTTCATTTGGTATAAATATGGATAAGTGTTTTGCTTAGCCCAAGTCATTCCTTTGAAAATAGCTTGAGTTAAATGTGCTTTTCAAGTGACAGTCTTGAGATGGAATCTAGAAACAACTAGATTAAGCTACCTCTTTAATCACAGAATCTCTTATTTGAAAGGTACCTCAAAAGGTCACACAGTATAACCACATTAACTAGAGTTTACCATTAACTACAATCGGTCAATATTCATGGAATACTTGCCAGCACCTATGCTCCAAAGTTGTTTAATTAAAAAATAAAGAATTTAATTTGATTCCCTGTGCCTTTATTGTCACTTCAGGACCCTCTAAACAGTTCCTGCTCAATGCTATTTAAGATACAGCGTGATAGTGGTCAGGCAAGGAACATGTCTGTGGAAATTTTGATGGCAGAGTGGTCTTGTGTGACCACTGACAGGCTGTGTTGCCCGGTAACTGCACAAAGGGGCTTCTCAGGAGAAGGCTGTCTGTGTTCAAATGTGGCTCTGATGTTTGCTAGCTCTGCAATCTCTGGTGTTGTATGAGTCTCTAAGTCTCTCAGTTTCCTACTGTATCAAAAGGGACAGTGATGCACTGGCCTCCCAAGCTTGTGTAAAGGTCAAATGCAAAAGCACACATGCACAGCTTAGCATGGCTCTTTGCCCATGGTGTGCGCTCAGTTCATGCAGCTGTTACATAGAACACGATTATGTGATTATCATACTGTGGTCCTTGTGACAGCGTAGTGTCTGCCACATAATGGGTGCTCAGCCCACATTTATCAAGTGAGTGAATGGATAAATGAGGGAGACAGCTCCTCTACTGTGAGAAAAGTCAATCAGAATGAGTGCAGTCAGCTCAGATGTTTGCTATACAACACCTCTGGGCACAACCTTTATTCCCAAGTAAGTTGATAAAGTTGTCAAACTCAGTCAGTAATCTCTACTTTTTTCTGGAATTCTAGACCTTGACTACAAGGTAGTTGAGGTTTAGGGGCAAATGCAGCACACAGTAATTTTACCCAGAAGAAAAGCTGTCATTTTTATGTACAGCTAAACATAGGAATCTTGCCTAAGACCAGCTTCATGGTCCAAAGAGGTTTGGTAGGTTCGAAGCAAATAAAATGAAGAACTGCTGCTGTTTAAATCAGGCCATACGGAGACGTGGATTCAGTGTCCTTACGTTGATTTTAGGTGGTGTTTACATTTGAAGATACAAAGTGGTGTTGGCTAATTTCCACAGTAGAAAGTTGCCCTAGTGAATGTTTTCAGTAACTTCTTTTTCTTCCTCATTCTTAATAAAGAAAAAATATTTGAATATCTGATATGGGTGATTGAAGCAGGCAAATGCAAATAAGAAGGACAATTTTATTGCAAATCACTAATAACATTAATAAAAAGACATTAATTAAAAAGAAATAAGACATTGTAAATTTTTGAAAAAGAAGTTTTTCACATATATTTTTGAAATATTGAGGGATTATGGTATCTTCCATTCTTAAATTAACAAATTCTTAAAAGCTTTACTATATTATCATCTATCACTTTTATCGTGGGTTGGTTTATTTCAGCACAACAGCTATTTTTTGAGCACTTACTCTGTACTAATGATTTGGTCCCTGAAGGGATTGCAAAAATGGGGGAATAAAGCTAGTTTTAGTTAGAAGACAGTAAGTGCTGTGATGAGTAGGAGGACGTTATAAGAGAAACCAAGCATAGGTCACAGCGGTCAGAAAAAGCTTCCTAAAGGAGGTGAAACTTGAAAGATGAATAGGAGTTAGTCAGAAGGGGGAACAGGGCGTTTCAGGTAAAGGGAGCCAGAGACACGTGGGAAGGAACATGCCGCTCGTGAGGAGCTGCAAGTCACGGGACCCTCAGGAGATGCGCTGTAGGGGGGAGAGGGCAGGAAATATGAGGGCAGTGGGCTGGGTCAGTCCATTTACTTTACTTCATTAGTGTGATCAAGTCACAATGTGCCAGCATTTTCAAACTGTGTTCCACTGCTTGTTAGTAGCTGTTACTTTGGGGAAAACAAGAGATCATGAGTCAAATGCTTACGGGCCATGTTTTGTTATACAATATTGTGTGTTTCTTTACTTCAAGTCTTTTTGGGACCTTTATTATGTCAATGGCCTTTGTGATCTTGCAAGAGGAGGACACAGCATGAAGCATTTTCTAAACTTACTTGGACATAGATCTTCTTGCAGCTTTTGTGTTTCATCTTGCAGGATTTGAAGCATTTTCTGAACTTATTTCAGCAGGTCATCTTGCAGGATTTGCATTTCATGGAAAACCCTTTTGGCAAAAGTGCATTCTAGTAGAAAAGTAGAGGAAGACTGTGAAAGGGGAAAATTAGATGGAGGCAGATTAATTATGATCTCATTGACATAGTCCTGGAGTGGCCTAGAGAGGGACGGGGCAGAACCAACCTTCATTAGTAGACAACAAAGACGGAGAGCAGGTGATTGATTGAAAGAGTTTTGGAATCTATGGGAAACACGGATCTGGTGATTGCCTTCTCCCATTAAATTAGGAGGTTAAAGTCAGCAGGACTAGGCAACTGATGGCCTATGAAGGGTGAGGAGAGGATGAGTGAATCGATACTGGCTCAGGTTCCTGATCTGGGAAAGTGGGTGACAAGTGGTACTTTCAGTGAGACCTGAAATACTAGAGGAACAACGTGGAGCTAAGAGTGCTGGGAAGGAGGCTTTTAGGCATATAAATGTTAATGTGTCCAGGGAACAAGTTGAATATTTAAGTGGATATGGGAGACAGAAGCACACAGCGGTAGTTCAGTCCATGTGAGTGGATGAGATTACTCATCCAGGAAGGAATATGGGTCATTTTACCGAAAAGCAATTTGCAAAAAGCTGTCCTTCTCAGGGAATTTCTTTCAGAGAATTATCCATTTAGGAAATTGCCTTTTGGCTAATTGTACACTGGCAAACCATCTGTAGGCAAATTGACCTAGAGCCACCAGGAAAGCTGTAGGGCATGAGAGAATTCAGGACAAAGATGAACCTTTGAATTAAGACATGGCAGATTCAAAGAAAAAACTCAGAAAAAAGAAATGAAGGACTATAGAATGAAAGGATATATTTTCACTAGTATAATTTGTTCTGCCAAACAATTATTTATTTATATGAAAATGTCTGACTCAACAGAAGAATTAATACCAAACTCTTTAAGTTGCGAGATAGGTGGGAAGCTGTGTTTGTTCTGAAATGTGCTTGAATAAATGGCCCAAGGTCAGGATTAACTGAACTTCTTTATCTCTAACTACAGTACCCTGTTACCAGAGTTACCCATTCCTACTGTATATTTTTAACATAGCTCAGACTAAGCCTAGATCTTCTTGGCTGTAATAGTGATAACTGTACACAGCTAGACACATTACATGCACATAATAGCAGCCAGCGTGCTTCAAGATAGAAATAATATGACTATTTTATTTTTGAGATCTCTTGCTTAAATAAGAAATGATGATGATTCTTGGATTCTAATTTTGTACTCTTTAGTGAACTCATGGGTTTCTTCAGCAATGATCTGTCATCTTCAGAATTAACTGTGCCTTGTATAGCTGCTGCTGGGCTAAGACCTGTGCCTAAGATCACAGATTATCACCAAGGAGTAAGTGTGTGGCCTTGTGTGGGGGGACTGTGTGGCCATTAGAATGAGCAGAAGACAGGGTTTCTAGCCCCAAGTTTTGCTTATTTATTTTTATTTTAGTAAGAACACTTAACAAGATATCTATCTTTGTAACAAATTTTTAAGTGTACAATACAGGATTGTTGATTACAGGGACAATATTGTAGAGCAAATCTCTAGAACTCAGTCATCTCACATAGTTGAGATTTTATGCCTGTTGCTTAGAAACTCCCCACTTCCCTTCCCTTCCATCCTCTGACCATTCTAGTCTCATTCTATGAGTTAGGCTATTTTAGATACCATGGATAAGTGAAATCATGCAGTATTTGTTTTGCCACAACCGTCTTATTATATTTAGCAAAATGTCCTCATGGTTTGGCCATGTTGTCACATACTGCCACACACTAGATTCCTTTTTAGCAAAAAGAGAGGAAAGGAGTATATATCGAGTTCTACTGCAAGTGGCTGTACAGCAGGGAAGATAAGCTAGATCAGAGACTTAGCAGGAAAGCAGAAGACAAGCTAGGTGTTGACAGTAGCTGCTCATTCTCTGAACTCCCTGAAGTCTGAGTTTCAATTATTCAGATAGGCAATGATGATCCATTCCTTAAATGAAAGCCTTGGGTTGCAAACTTCTAAAAAGAGAAGACAAATACTGGGAAACCATGTTTGAATGACATCAACATCCACGAATTAAAGAAATGTTCTAATGCTTTATCCACCTAAAGCCAGGCAGCCAGACATTGGTGTCCTGCATGTTCTTTAGAGATGAAGTATTTCCTCCACATTGTCTGTGCTGGGCCAGTCCAGCCTGGCATCTAAGGGCATGCTGTGCCCGTCCTCTTAGCCATACAGATTCTATATGTCCTTTATGATTTAGCTGAAGATGCCTTTTGTCCATGAAGATTCTCCTGACTTCTTTTGTTAATATCTCATTGCTCTATATCACTAGTTCATTCCAAATATATTTATTGAGTGTCCATTATGTGTCAGACTCAATTCTTGGTCCAGGATTATAGCAGTGAACAAAACCAAGCCCCCTTTCTCAAAGAGCTTACATTCTCAAAGGAGAAATTTACTAAGAAAATAAATCATCTCTTTGTCTCTAGATAGATAGAGAGAGATAGAAATGGATAGATGGCTGGAAGGACAGGTGGATAGATGGAGATAAAGTTGATAAAGGCTATAAGAAAAAATAGGAAACAAATAAACAATAATAGTAGCAGATAAAGAAAATGTGAGTGAGTGATCAGCGTGTGTGGTGAAGGTGGGCTGACAAGCAGGACTTACTATTATTAGCGTTTGCTGCCATATTGTGAACTGCTTGAAGAGAAGTGCTCTGTTCTATTTCTCTTATGCTCTCATCAGTGCCTGAGCACAGGGCTGGATATAGGCAATAGGCTTAACAGATGTTTGCTTATTGACACAGTTTTTCACATTTCATCTGGATATTTTGGCATGACAGAGGTGCAGCTTTAGTTTCCATTGAAATATCAAATTGGTCTAAATTGGCTGGGCTAGAGGTTTGGTTTCATGTTTGTATGCAGAGCAATATGCTCTAAATAAATCCAAGGGGATTTAGTGGCAATTTTTGGCAGCAGTTTCTCCTCTGTGCTTCTGTTTTTCCTTTCTTGGTTTTCCCTGATGTCCTTCCATTACTGAGAGATTTCTGAGTGCAATTAGTGTGGCTCCACACAGTGACCTTTCACCTTTGCCCTGAACAGATGATAAAGCTGAACCAAAGGAAAGGAGGATCACAACAGAGGCCACTGAAGAGCACCCTTTGGTCCTGGGAGGAGTGGGAGGATGTAGGGGTGATGTTCTCTCGTCCATTTATACCTCACCCCCTTTGGATCTCACTGAACCAGCTGAAGAAGGGCACAGGCTAACAACAAGAAAGACTTTTACCTCAGGAGTTACTAGGGGCAGTGCCAGGAAGGAGAAAAGCAGATTGAGAGAGAATGGAGGAGGGAGGGGGGAAAAGGATCTCAGGATAGGGGGTCAAAAACAAACCAGGCCAGAAAAATGCTTTTCCTAGCTTTTGTATGAGACATGGCATCCCCAGAGAGAATTTCTTAAACTCAGTGAACTTTCAAATGGCATTAGAAAGGCTTCCACCTGGAGTCTGGGGAGAATTTATAGTATTCTTGGAAAGGGTTTTTAAACATCTCTAGCCTGCAAAGAAACTAAAACAACAATCTCCTTTGCTCTGTGCTGTTTGTATTTCCCCTCCTGTTTATCGACGCAGTCTTACTTTATCAACACAAACGAGAACTGCACGAACTGGGCCTCCGTGAACACAGGCCTTCTGCCCGTGCTGTCTAACTTCACCTCACCGTGACCCCTGGGAGGGAGGCATGGTTACTTCTCTGTCACAGAGGAAGAAACCCAAGTCTGAAGAGATTAAGAGCCTTCCCCCAAGCACCCAGCAGCTGTGTCAGAATGGAGATTGGAACCCAGGTCTCTGGGGTCACAGTCAGAGTCCATGAATTCTTTATGTCTTTTAACAGGCATCAAATTGTTCAGGTGAGAAATTACAAGTATAGTGCTGATGGCTGAAAATAGAGTCACCATTCTCCCCATCACACACACACATAGCCTGGACGTAGAGGGATGTAAATAGAATAACTGGTCATGTTACTGTCCGTCCTTGCCTGGCTCCATATGGATCTTCTGCCTCATTTCTTTTTCCTGCTTGGATTCCTCTCAGGCCATGGGCACGCAGGCTGGCTTTTATAGCCGTGATGATTTATAGTCATGTTTTACTTGGTTTGCCATGTAGGAACTTATCCTGAAGACCTCCAACCCCCTGAAGGTGTCAAACAACCCTACCATGGGATTGGAAGGTAATTTTTTATGAAAATCAGGTAAGACGGTGAAGGAAAGGAAGTGAGAGAAGGTTCTATTAAATAGACTTCAGCGGTAAAGATTAAAAGTGAAAAATAAAATTTGCTTTTCGTGCTCGGCTACTGAAATCCTGATTTGGAGCTTGCCCTTTAACATACAAATTATAAAAGTACAGTGAAAATATTATGAGAGCGTGTCAGCTGACTTCTAGTTAAAAGTCACTGTGACCTGGGGAAATCCTTGAGTTATAGTTTCCTCATCTGCAGAATAAAGGGATTTATTTTAGATCATTCTGTGTCAAAATTTTACATTCTTTTAAAATTTCCCTTGTGTAAAGTTATGTTTTTTGAGCCACTAAAATGACTCAAATAATATTCTAAATATTCTTTTTAAATATTTTATTTTTAAAATAACTATCTGAAGATTAGACTAAGTGTACAAGGGGACCTAACCTGTATTTTGTGTTCATAGTTCACCTAGAATCACATGGATAGAATTACCCTCACTGCCATGGCTATTTGTAGAAAATGGATCCACTTGGGGGTCATGAGCATGAACTCTGGTGGCTCAGGGCAGTGACACCTGCTCTCTTGCTGAGGAGGTTTCAGAAGCATCGTGCAGCCTAGGAAAGTGGCCCTCAGGACCTGTCACCTAGTGACACTGACAGAGCAGCCTGTGGGGAGGCCGCCAGCCAGGGCCACGGGCACACAGCAAGTGAGGGGCACCAACAGTCCACTGCTTTTGGTGAGCAAGTGCAACAGCCTCAGCCGACAGCCACCAGAATGGCTGTCATGCTGAGGTCACGGCACAAGGTTACAGGACACGGCATCTGGGAAGCATTATAAGGACAGACAGGTAACACTTCAGCAATGGCTAAAGATCAGAAAGAAAAGAGATCTTTTCAGCTGAGTGGAAGATAGAGACATAAGGAAATATTTATAGCAAATGATTTCCAGTGTAATCTAGAAATATTCTGTGGCAGTCATTGAAACTTTGTAGTGAAACCATAGTAATTCTTTGGTCTCAGTTCTTAGTGGGGACTTTGGGCGTACATGAAAAACAGAGACTTTGACCAAACTGAGCTCCAGACAAGCAAAAAGTAATTCAGCAGATGGCTGTGCATTTCTGAATTCTCAAGTATCACTGAGCCTTGTACCCTTGGATCGCACGTCGTATCCCATTGGTATTAGAGATGGTGGCTTTTCCTTTCTTTGTTGTGTGGCCGTCTGGTGTGGTGTATATCTGTCCTTTTCCTCTTTTTAATACAGGATTTGTCAAAGTAATGTGTATATTTCTTTAAATTCTGCTGTTTAGAAATGTGTTTTTCTTATGGGTTTTATGATCTTTCCTTTTAGAAATTGACTTGAATAATTTTGATGTTAAAACTTTTATTAGTTTGATTTTTAAAATGTTTTATTAACATTCTTTCTCACTTCTGACTGACCCCATAACTGCAAGATACATAATAGTACCCGTGTGGGATTTGAGGGACATTGTCGCTTTGCTTATAGTGGGTCTTAGGGTGTCATGTGACAGTCATCCTTAAAATGAATGAAAACATATTCTTAGAGGGAATTTTGGTCAATTTGAGGCTGTTGTCTTTTGGGAAATCTGATACTCATCAACCAAGGCTGGGGATTACTGTTCTGAAATTGTAATTTTGCATAGCAATGATCTTAGAAAATGCCTACAGTGTTTGTAGCTGCCCCAGAATCATTCTTTTTAAATGAAGAATTGGCCAGAATTGAGAGCTGTGTCTGTAGAGGAAACTTCCACAGGCTGGTGATACTTGCAGGAGGGAAATAGGGAGGTCTGTTTCCATCGACTGTGAAATTAGACAGAACACAGGTGAAAGGACAGGGAGGGAGTGAGGCTGGGGGTATGATGAATGGGGACACCAAGCCCGCTCACTGCTAACCAAAGATAAGGTGGGGGTTGATAGACATTTCTTCCTTATGTGAAGTGCGGTTCCTTTGCGGGAACAGATGCAGGAGATCTGAAGGGAAAAATCCCACTCTTCAGGCTATGGCAAGAGATAATCACTGGTGTGTCTGGGCCCTACGAGCCCCAGGCCCTCCCCAGTAGGGGGAGTTCCCACTCTATATGGTGGAGACCAATGGAAGCAGGAGAGGCCTCAGCATGCGGGAGGCCAATCTGAGGAGCTGTTACCGTGGCTCATTCCTGACCCCTGCACCTGGCTGCCTTCCTCACAGGTGGGTGCCTGGAAGTAGCAAATTTGGTTGGGGAGGGGACAGCAGAGATGGCAAAAGTTGTAGACAGAAATAAGAATCTGGTGCTACAGCGGGTAGCAGGGAATTCTCTGCGTGGCAGCAGGACAGGAGGCCAGAGGCATCTCCATGAGCACCTAGCCGCCACGAGAAGCGAGGCAACTGAGGGGCACCCCAGAGGGGAGAATGTGGAGGGGCTGTTGTTCCAGGGGCTCCACTCTGTTGTCCCTGTTTTGTTCTGTAACTGCATCTCAGCCTCGAGAAAAGCTTTTATGAGTGAAACAGAATTTTGGAAGAATGAATGACGAGTGAGAAGAATGAGTAAAGAACTTACGCTGAATATTAGAGGGCTCTGTGTCCATTGACTTGTTAGATTATGCCTTGTTTTGTATGTTTGCTAGCAACTCATTTTAAGAAAACTGAAAATAAAAAATAATGTGTCTTCCTTTCATGCCATTCCATGGTTCAAAAGCATTTTCACATGTTTTACATCATTTATAAAAAGAAAAAATTATGAGATAGAAAAGGTTTGTTTTTCCAATTTTGTGGATTAAGAAACCAAGCTCAGGATGATGGTTAAGTTACTGTTCAAGGTTACATAGTCTATAAGTGAATCAAGGTTTGATTCCAGTTCTTCTTTGTTTTTATTCTATTATGTTTCTTTCTGGTTTGGATAGTTTACACATTCACATGATTAAAAAATCCAACTGTAACAGCATTAAGAAGTCCCTCTCCAACCCCTGTCCATGTCTACTATAGTCACACCCCCTTTTATAAATAAAAGATATCATACTATGTACTCTTTTTTATGACTTTTTTTTGACACATTTAGTAATTTATCCTGGAGCGCTTCCCAGGGCCACGCACAAAGCGCCCCCTCCTTGCTTTGTGTCGCTGTGTGCTGCTACCTTGGGTGGAGGGTTCACAGGGTATAAGTTTGAGTTTGATAACATTTGGGGTTTTTTTTCTATTACAAACAAGGTTTTAGTGAATAGTTGCACAAAACATCATTTCATTTTATACATATGCTTCTGTAGGATAATTTCTCAAAACAAAGTCTTGGGTCAGAGGATAAATGCATTTATAATTAAATAAAAATTGCCAAGTTTCTCTTCATAGGAATTACACTATTTTTCACTTTTACCTGTAATATGTAAGACTGTCAGTTTTTTTCATAAAATTGCCTGCAAATTGGTATTGTCTAACTTTGAATTTATGCCATTATGATTGTTTAGGCTGATTGCTTGTTGTAATCTTAATTTGCCTTTTTGGGGAAATTTCTCCTTTTGATTTTAATTTTTTGTTGAAATATATGTGATTTACAATATTACATTAATTTCAGGTGCACAACAGTGATTCTAAATTTTTATAGTTTATGCTCCATTTAAAGTTATCATAAAGTGTTGGCTATATTACCTGTGCTGCACAATATACCCTTGTAGCTTATTTATTTTATACATAGTAGTTGTACCTCTTAGTTCCCTACCTCTGAATTTCCCCTCCCCCTTCTCTCTACCCACCGGTAACCACCAGTTTGTTCTCTTTATCTATGAGTCAGTTTCTATTTTGTTATATTCATGCTTGTTTTATTTTTTTAGATTCCACATATAAGTGATAGCATACAATATTTGTCTTTCTCTGTTTGATTTATTTCACTAAGTATAATACTCTCCAGGTCCATCCATGTTGTTGCAAATGGCAAAATTTCATTCTTTTTTATGACTGAGTAGCATTCCATTATATATGTATAAATCACATCCTTCTTTATCCATTCATCTATTGTTGGACACTTACATTGCTGCCATATCTTGGCTATTATAAATAATGCTGCTGTAAACATTGGGGTGCATGTATCTTTTCCAATTAGTGTTTTTGTTTTCTTTACTTATATACCCAGGAGTAGAATTTCTGGATCAAATGGCAGTTCTATTTTTAGTTTTTTGAGGAAACTCCGTACTGTTTTCCACAGTGGCTGCACCAGTTTACATTCCCACCACCAGTGTACAAGGGTTCCCTTTTCTCAACATCCTCACCAACATCTGCTGTTTGTGGTCTCTTTTGCTGATAATCATTCTGACAGTTGTGAGGTGATATCTCATTATGGTTTTGATTTACTTTTCTCTGATTAGCAACGTTGAGCATCATTTCATGTGTCTGTTGGCTATCTGTGTGTCTTCTTTGGAAATATGTTCAGATCTTCTGTCCAATTTTTAATTATCTGTTTTTTTAAACATTGATTTGTGTGAGCTGTTTATATGTTTTGGATACTAACCCCTTGTTGGTCATATCGTTTGCAAATATTGTCTCCCATTTAGTAGGTTGACTTATCATTTTGTTGATGGTTTCCTTTGCTGTGCAAAAATTTTAAAGTTTACTTAGGTCCCATTTGTTTATTTTTGATTTGTTTCCTTTTCCTGGGGAGACATATCCAAAAAAGTATTGCTATGATTTATATCAGAGTGTTCTGCCCATGTTTTCTTTTAGTAGTTTTATGGTGAATGGTCTTTAATCCATTTTGAGTTTCGTTGTGTACGTGCTGTCAGAGAATGTTTTAATTTCAGTCTTTTACAGGTAGCTGTCCAGTTTTCCCAGCACCACTTACTGAAGAGACTATCTTTTCCCCATTGCATATTCTTGCCTCCTTTGTAATAGATTAGTTGACCATAAATATGTGGGTTAATATCTAAGCTTTCTATTTTCTTCCATTGATCTATGTGTCTGTTTTTGTGCTGATACCATACTGTTTTGATTACTGTAGCTTTGTAATACATTATGTAGTCAGAGATTATGATACCTCCTGCTCTGTTCTTCTTTCTCAAGATTGTTTTGACATTTGTCTTTTACACTATGAATTGAGGTTAATTTTTTCCTCTATCATTTCTCTTTTGATTTTGCTACTTGTTTCTTTCTTTTCTTTTTCAGTACTGTTTTCATTGAGTTATAATCAGTTTACAATGTTGTGTCATTTTCCAGTGTAGAGCACAATTTTTCAGTTATGCATTAACATACATATATTCATTGTTGCATTCTTTTTCACTGTGAGCTACCACAAAATCTTGTATATATTTCCCTGTGCTGTACAGTATAATTTTATCTATTCTATATATACTTGTCAGTATCTACAAATTTTGAGTTCCAGTCTGTCACCTTGTTTCTTTTTAATTTGGTATTTAGACATATTTTTTGGTAGACAAAATGATTATTATTTTTTTTACAATTTAAAAATGATTCTAGGTTTTAAATTCGAAAGGCTTTCTCTAACCTAAGCATATGTTTTCTTCTATTGGCATAACAAGGTATAAAAATAAGATCAAAGCCAATATCTAAAATTTCAATGTCTCCAGGTTAGCATGTTTCATACCAACACTGGTGGAGGGCTAAATTTGTGTCCTCATTTTCCCATGACACTAGCAGAAACTGGAGGGCAAGACCTTTTCAAATACTTTTATGGATTTTTCCTTTTTGAAACTTATGTAGATATTTGCAGCATATCTTCTTGCGAAGGTCATCATCATTTGCTAATGCCAGTTCCTCACTTGCCAATCTTTCTTAAATCAACTCTTTTTCAAATCAGCAGCCTACATTCCCACTATTCTTCTGAAATTGCTCTTTTCAAGGGCATCTATCACCTTCATGTTGCTTAAACCACTGGTCAATTTGTAGTCCTCATATTAGTTGATCTGAAAGCTACATTTGTCATTGATCATCCTTCTCCTTGAAACATACTTCATTGGTTTCCAGGACACACACTTGCCTGCTTCTTTCCTACTTCATTGGCTACTTCTTCTCTTTAGGCTGCTTTGCTGACTCCTCCTCATATTCCTAATCTCTTGACACTAGGGCCCCTCAGAGTCCAATCTTTTCTCCTCCCTAGCTACCCTCACTCCCTTGGTGGTTACTTCTGTTCTCAAAGTTTCTGCTTCTCACATATCTCACCTCCTGAACCTCCCAGATGATACCCAGATTTACATTTCCATTATGGGTCATTCCACTAACTCTAGGGTCATCTATTCGGATGCTTACCAACTGTCTCTTCAGTAAGTTCCTCAAATTTAACGTATTTGAATCTAAGCTCCTATTCTTTCTCTTTCCTAAGTTTGCTTTCATAGTTTTCTCCATCTCATTTAACAAACTTAACTTCTCATTTGCTCAGACCTCTCTCACACCCAACATTCAAGCCCCAAGGAAATCCTTCTGAACTCAGCTTCAGAATATTTGCCTGAGTACTCATCCCCATAGCCTTTGCCCTCATCAAAGCCGCCATCACTTGGGTCACTGAAAGAGCCTACTCAGTGGGCTCCAGGCTTTTATCCTTGCCCTCCTGCAAAGTAGTTATCCCTTTAAGATGTAAGACATCACATTCCTCTGATTAAAAATTCACAATGGCTTCCCACCTCAGAGTAAAAACCAATGTTATTACACAAGCCGCCAAGGCCATTCATCATCTTCTACCTCCACCCTTTCACTCTGACCTCATCTTCTAATACTGCACTTCTCCGGACTCACAGACCTCCCCACTGCTCCTTGTTTAATAAGCAAGACACTCCCTCACTGTATTAATTTTCTACTGCAGCTGTAAAATATTATCACAAAATTAGTGATTTAAAGCAACACAAATTTATTATCTTATATTTTTGTAGGTCACAAGTCTGACACAGGTCTCACTGGTCTAAAATTAAGATGTTGGGATGTCTGTGTTCTCTTCTGGAGGCTGTAGAGGCAAATCCATTTCCTTTCCTTTTCCAGCTTTTAGAGGTCACCCACATTCATTGGCTTTTGGTGCTTTTTCTCCAACTTCAAACAAAAATGATTACATCTCTCTGATCCATCTTCCATAGTCGCATATCCCTGTGACCATAGCCGGGAAAGGTGCTTTGATTTTAAGAACCCAGTGTGGTTAAATTGGACCCACTTGGATAATCTCTTCATCTCAAGGTTGGTAACCTTATTAATATCTGCAAATTCCCTTTTGCTATGTAAGTGAAACACACTTAAGGTTCCAGGAATTAGGATGTGGATATCTTTGGGAGGAGGGCCATTATTTTACTTAGCATGCTCATCTCTTTTAATATTTGCTCATAGATCACTTTTCCTATTTAGATCCACCACTACCACAGTATTCCTTCCCTTACATTCCTATTTTTTTTGTTCTAATAACACTAATCACCATATAATATACAGTGTGGTATATATTAATAACTGTTTTTTTCTGTCCCCCCTCATCAGAGTGTAAGCTGTGTGGTGTCACCAAAGTTTATGTTTGTTTCATGCTCTACCTGCAACACCTTGAGCAGTGCCTCAGGATAGCCTCAATAGATACTTGCTGAATGAATGGATGAAAGAAAGAGTGGGGATTAAAACCCAAGGATCCTACCTTGTTTCTAAGGTATACTTTCCAAATCAAGGGATGAAATACATTTTGAGCCAGTATCCCCATGGACTGATTGTAGAATTTTAAATTTATTTTTACTGATTGACTTATAATAAGTAATGGAATTTACTGGACTTCCACACGTGTATAGTGACATAGTGGATCCTTAGCCCTTATAATAGGGCCTTATTCATAACACAGAATATGACCTAATTTGATCTCAGTTGATCTCATTTGATCTATAGTTTATTGATTTCATAAATATCAAGTTGAGTTGATTCCTTCTATTCCTAGTTTTCCGAGTTTTCTGTTTGTACCATGAATGGGTGTCACACTTGGTCAGATACTTTTTAAGCATCAGTTGATGTGATCAGATGATTTCTCTTCTTTAGCCTGTTGATGTGGTGGATTATACTGATTGACTTTTAAATATTGAACCAGACTCGTATCCTTGAAATAAACTCCACATGTTCTTTATATGTTCCTGGATTTTATTTTCTAATATTTTGTTAAGAATTTTTGCTTGTATATTCATGAGGGATATTTGTCTGAAGTTATAATTTTTGTACTACCTTTGTCTTACTTCAGTTTCAGGGTAATAGCAGCTTCATGGAATGAGTTGAGAAGGGTGCCTCCTCCTCTGTTTTCTAGAAGAGATTGTGGAGAAGTTCTAGCTGGGGAAAGAAGGCAGGAAAGGGAAGTAAAAGACATAAATTAGAAAGGAAGAAATATACTGTCCCTATTTGCAAGTGACATGATAGTCTATGTACAAAATTCAAGGAAATCTACAAAAAACTTCAAGATAAAAAGTGAGTTCAGGAATTTAGAATATAAAATAAACATTCAAAAATCAATTATGTTTCTGAATGTTAACAATGAAAATGTAGAAACCAAAGTTATATAAAAATACCATTTACATCCATTCAAAATTAGTTGTAAATTTAATAAAACATGCAGGACTTGTATACTGAAAACTACAAAACACTGATGAAATAAATCAAATGAAGAAACAAACCATGTCCATTGATTGAAAGACTCAACATAGTAGAGCATTGCAAAGATGTCATTTCTCCCCAAATTAACATACAGATCCTATAAATATCTCAGGGAGATTTTTTATAGATGTAGACAACATTATATTGAAAAGTGAAGGAACTAGAATAGCTTAAATGATTTTCAAAAAGAAGCATAAAGTGGGAGAACTCACTCTACCTGAGTTCGAGAATGATGATATACCACAGAAACCAAGACTGTGGTGGTCCTGGTGAAAAGAGAGGCCCAGAGATCATTTGGAGAAATAAAGAACTTAGAAATAAACCCTGACAAATACAGTCAACTGATTTTTTTCTAAAGGTGTAAAAGCAATTCAATGAAAAATGAATAATCTTCATAATAAACAGTGCTGGAGCAATTGGATGTCCACAAGCAAAAAAAAAAAAACAAAAAAAAACCCCACAAAAGTTTCAATGTAAGCCTCACATGTTATACAAATACTAACTTAAACTGATTAATATGTTTAAATGTGAAATGTAAAACTATAAACATTTTGAAGATGACATAGGAGAAAATTTTCAGTACCTAAAGTGAAGATTTATTAAGGACAACACAAAAAGCATTATTCACACAAAAAATGATAAATTAAACTTTATCAAAATTATAGACTTTTGCTGTAGGAAACCTTATTAAGAAAATTGAAAAGACAAAAGAAGACTTACAGACTGAGAGAAAATATTTGCAAGTGATATATCTGACAGCAGACTCACATGTAAAATATATAATGAACTTTCAAAAATCAATATAAAAATAGCAAATAATCTAATTAGAATAGCATAGAGAATAAGAGAAATTTCACTGACAGGAGTACATTATGGCAAATTAGTACATGAAAAAATGTTTAATGTCACTAGCCATTAGCAAAATACAAACTTAGATAACAATGATGTATTAAGCCACACCTCTTAGAACAGCTTAAATAAGAACTAGTGACAATACCAAATCAGCATTTGGGAAGAATGTGGGGCAAGTGGATCTCTCATATATTGCTGGTGGGGATATAAAATGGTATAGACATTTGAAAACAGTTTGGCAGTTTCTTAAAAGAACTAAATATACATTTATTATAAAATCCAGCAATAGTATTTCTGGGCATTTATTGCACATTTATTGGAAATTTATGTCTACACAAAAACCTGTACGCAGTTATTTGTAGATGCTTTATTTGTAATAGCCCCAAACTAGAAGCAACCAAACTGTCCCTTGGGAGGTGATGGTTAAACAAATTGTGGTACATCCATACCATGGAATATTACTCAGTAGTGATCAGGAATGCCTGCACACCTTGGATGGATTTCAAGGACATTACAATGAATGAAAAAAGCCAATCTCAAGAGATCACATGCAACATAATTCCCTTTATATAACATTCTTTTTACAACATTTTTTATTGATTTATAATCATTTTACAATGTTGTGTCAAATTTATATAACATTCTTGAGATGACAGAGTTATAGAAATGGGAAAACAGATTAGTGGCTACCAAGGGTTAGGGATGGTGTTCAGCAGAGAATGTGAGCACGACTGTGAGGAAATAGCATAAGGGAGATGTTTGTGCTGGTGGAATATTTCTGTTTCTTGATTGCAGTCATGCTTATACAAATCTATACACTTAATAAAATGGAAAAAGCCCAGTAAAGACTTGCTTTCAGATAAGTCTAGATCTGGAGTAATGATGTAAATTGAATCATAGAGTTTGTCCCCACCTGGAGGAAAGAAATATGAGCATGCCTTGAAGACATTGTGGGTTTGATTCCAGACTATCACAATAAAGTGAATATCACAATAAAAATGATACAGAACTATCCATGCACATAGTACTAATGTCCAATTCCTAATTATAATATTATGCTATAATTATGTAAGATGCAGCTAGTGGGGAAACAGAGTGAAGGGCACATGGGTCCTCCTGATTGCTACTTCTGCAGTTTCCTGTTTAATCTATATTTTAAAATAAAAGTAAAAAAAATACATGTTTTATTCCAGTGCATCATGGTTATCTAAAGAAAATACAGAGCCAAATATGCTTTTTAGAGATGTAGTGCCACTTATTTTGAAAACTATTTTTTATTGAGGAGAAATCACATAACATTAAAAAATAACTATTTTAAAGCATACAGCTCAGGGGCTTTTAAGTACACAAAGCTGTGCAATCATCACCACTATCTAGGTCCAAATCATTTCATCAGCCTGAAGGGAGACCCTGTACTCATTAAGCACTCACCACTGTTATCTACTCCCCTCTACCTGCAGCCCCTGGAAAGCCAGTCATCTACTTGCAATCTCTACTACAGATTTACCTGCTCTGGATATTTCATATAAGTGAAATCATACAATATATGACCTTTGTCACATGCTTCTTTCACTTGGCATAATGTTTGGAACCCAGTACCTTACAGTTCCTTATTTTTTAAAGCTCTGCTTTCTTCATCTGTGAAATGGGTATGATATGCTTGTTTTAAGTGTTAAATTTGATAATATATGTAAAGTGATTGACATACAATAAATAGAATCTTTAACTTTTCTTGATAGCTTTCATTTCCAACTATCACAACTTTCCTTTATTCTAACTGGCTGTCAAATTCTGTTCTTCTTGTTGGTTAACAAATAAGGAAATGTATGTTAAAAATCAAGAAGATAATTGATTTGGGAGTTCAGCTGAAGCTCTCAAAGAACTGACTGAGGGTATTTACTGGTTGTATGTAGTGGGTAAAAGCTTCAGCTCTGGAGTCAGAAAACCCAGGGTTTGTGTTCTGTCTGAAACTTCTCTAAGTTTGTTTTCCTCTGTAAAGTGATGGTAATAAGAGTTCCTACACACTGAGTTACTGTGATTGTAACAGAACAGATAATGCAATGCAGGGATTAGACAGTCCTGGGCATGTCTTAGGTACTCAATAAATGTTAACTACTATTAATCTGAGGGGTAGTTGATTCCTAACTGCTCCTTTAAATATTAACTCTCATTTTCCTCTTTGAGCTGATGTGTTTTTATAGTTCTTTGAGGTATGTCAGGAAGGAATGTAAATTCCCCATGGGGAATGCAACTCTGGAGAAGAAATTTGTTTATTGTTTCTTCAACACTCTTCTAAATGCAAGACTGAGAAGGAGTGAAGAGTTACTCTTCAGACAGTAAATAACTTCACTATTATTTCCATTGTGAGAATCAAGAGAAGAGATGTTGAAACTCTTGGTCAATCATTAGTTTCCTTTTCAGACCCTCACTTGGGCACTTCTGTCAGTGGACAGCATTACAAACAGGGCTGCCAGTCCCCCTCTGTGGCTTCCTGATTGGGATGTAGGGAAGGCCTTCACATGCTCTCTGGCAGTGTAAGTGCAGACACCTCTATTCAAAAGCTTTTTTGTTTTTTGTAATTTTAATTTGATTACAGAATGGAAACCATCCCCAGATGCTCTGGATGTGATGCCAACTGATCTTGAGGCACTGCAGCATCTACAACAGTCTTTTCCACAAATATATTAACAGGAGGTGTTTCTTCATTCAGTTTGCAGGAAAGGATGACTCTGCTGCTGATAGCACTCAGTCATGTTTCCTAAAGTTTGGTACACATCCCACGGGGGCTATGAAATATTTGATGGGTGCTGAATGGACAGGCACTTATTTTAATATTCAGTGTTTAATATACATTAGGAAAAAGCACACATGCTTGTTTTCCCAGATACTCTTGTTTAAAGCAAATCTAAGATACATAGAAAGCTTAAAATTTGAGGTAAGGAAATATTAGGTGAACAATAGTATAAGGGGCATGTATGCAGTTTTGATAAATACAGTGAAGGTGAATGTGATACAAATTCAGGAAACGTGTTGTAAAATATGCAGGCTGTTTAGTGCCTTAGGAGCTAAAAATGATCCATCTGTATATATCACAAGTAGGGGAACATTTAGTTGTAGAGAATGAAATGGCTATGACAGTCTTTTCTAATTTTTCATTCATGTATGGTTATCTTCTATACCAGCTTCCCTTTACTTGTCGCAATTCTCCCCTTTAAAGAGTTTACTAATTATAAAAGAAAGATAAAGAGGAAAGAACCAACACACATATTCAGTGAAAAAGAAAGTGTAAATTTTTGGATTAATGGGTACTTCATTTAAGATGGCCATTAATATGACCAGACTTTCTTGTCAATTTATGAAGTAAGAGCCTGGCTCAAGCCATTATATTTTCACATGTTTTATATAGCACTGGAATTTATTTTGTAACTTAATGGCCAGATTCTTAATCTTATTGGATCCTGAAGGGAAGCAAAATTAGTACTGGAAAAAAATAAATAAAATGTTTTCTTTGCTTATGTGCAAGTCATGCCAAGCTATGTTTCATCTAAGATTAATAGTAGAATGTTTCAGTTCTTTTTTATCAGAAGCAAAAACTGGCTACTTTATCTCCCCAATCCAGGAAACAGAATGGAGTGATATATGCCACAAGTCCAGGCATAAAATAAGCTCTTGAAATTAAGGTCTTCTAAGTTGAATTGGCCAGAAATGAGTCAGAGAACAAGTCATGGTGATGAAGCCATAAATGGCATCCACATTGCTACCATGGTTTCCAAGGAATAATATTCTCATCATACTACCAAATGCCACTGGTTTATATGTCTGCCCAACTATTGTCTCTGTGAAGTAGTATATATATATATATTTTTTACTAAATTGTTTTCAACTTGTTTCATTTGTTCAACAAATATTTATTGAGCACCTTTGATGTGTCAGGCACTCACTCTTTGTAGCAGTGAGGAAAACCACTGAAATCCCTGCCCTCAAGGAAACCAGAGGTGTTTATGTGAACTATCATTGTGAACATGATTACCTTCCTACATTAAAATGTACTTCTTAAATATTCTTATTTTCAAGAGGTTCAGAAGTGATTGTAAACAATTAAGAAATGATCGGGAATAGAGTTAGGTCATAAAATTCAGTTAAACAAGTTTAGAGGTAGCGCACAAGAAAGTGAACTCACATTTAAAGACAACAAGAATGAACATTTAGAGCACTTGATATGCTCTGGACACTTTGCTCAGCACTCTGTATTTATTATCTCATTTAATCTTCACATCTCCCTTATATAAGTGGCACTATATTATCACCCTCATTTTATGGATGAGGACACTGAACTTAGAACAATTGAATGTCTTGTCCAATGTAATCCAAGCTTGTTTAATGGCATAAATAAAAAATAAAAACAAAAGGAAAGCAATCTGCCCCCCACCTTAACCACCATAGCACAGTTCATCCATCCTGGCAGGGGGAAAGAGAAAAAATTAGATTAACACAGAGTATGAATACAAGAGTAAAAGTCAAAAAATGGTAGATTTTAGAAAAATTCAGGGATCCTATTTCCATATTTTTATCTGAGTTTGCAATATTTGTGATTGATCCGCCCCCACCTCCCCATCTCTGACAACAGGTTGTCACATATTTCTAACCACAAATGCAAAATCACAGAAAGTTCTGTATTTTCAAGCCACTGCCCAATGGAGGGCACTTATCAGCTTTGGCTACAAGGATTAGCCACCACTCAAGTGCTACTGGATACAAGAGTCTTCAAATGGGGATTCCAGCCATTCCTTTCAAATACATACTAATTCTGAGTTTTGGAGAACATGTAAAATAGGTATTTTTTCTTGAATTTGGAAAAGTTAGGGGAGAGAAGCCGTTGTGTTTTTCTCTCCTCTAGGGATTAAGACTTAATGTAGGGAAAAAAGCAAAGGAGACAGTAGATGCAAAGTGGTCTATATGGGTTTTCCTGTGATAAAATCTCATTGCACTGGGTCTCCAGTGGAAATCTTCCTCCATCCTGGTGGGAAGGGAGTGCTGGCATCTGCACGTGTGCTGGGTACCTTCTCCAGCTGCTAGTTTACTTTTCTCACTTGGGTTCTTGTAGAAGTTACCTCCACTGTGGAATTAACAAGTAACCTCACCCTGAAAAGTATTTCTGCAGCGTTTCTTGGTTGGTTCTTCAACCACAACAATGCTCGTGAGAGGCTGGGAGTGTTAGGTTCTGTTCCGCTGCCACTTCTGGGATTTGCTTTGAAATCTGTGGACTCTGAGTCTATTATGTGTCTCTCCAGAAAGTGGGTGAGGTTTTGGGACCTAGGCAAGATCAGCACATGAAAACCTCCAAGAGAGAATAATACTTTCCTGTCTTTAGATCTCTTCATCAAGGATAAAGGTGAGTGAGTCAGCCAGACAGCTGAATCACAAATACTTTTCAGTTGCCTCCTATGTGCCAGGAAGAGGGGACAGAGCGACCAATGGCTGGCACAGCCCCAGCCTGAGGGAGGCTCTCACCTAGTGTGGAAGACCAACATGGAATAGGTGACTTTGTGTTCATGTCAACAGTCGAAGGAGCCCAGAAGGTAGTTATTTCCATACATGGAGCAGGGGCAAATGATTTTTCTCTCTCACTCTAAAGAAACCAAGCGTATATTTTACTGAAAACAATAAGAGGGATTTTTATCTCACAGGTCAGGAAACACCATTTCTCACCAAACCTGTGGACTTAATCTATCTTCCCAAGTTCCTCACAGCCACAGAGCCACATGTTTTCTCTCTCTTTTGACTCTTCTCTAAACCTCTCTAGTTCCAGTCCTCCATTTCCAGATCTTTCCTTGAATCCTTTCTCTCCTTTCTTAAATAGAACAAGTTAATTCTGTTTCAGCTCTAAGTTTCATAGCTGCCTCTAAAAACTGACTTAGCAAGCAGCATACCTGCCAGTTATTAGGAATTTCTCTCATTAAAAGGCAAGGGAATATTATGTAATACTTTTGATTTCCTCACCTATGTCTCCACCCACTGCAGTGTTTCCACCTCTTTGCAAAGTCTTCCCAATTGGTTTGAGAGTTCCCAGCTGATATTTCACATGTACTTACAAAGTGCTGTCAGTCACCAGATGACATCCTCCATCTGTTTGCTTTTCTGTTTTAGCCCCCTGTGGTTTTCCCATCTGTGGTGGATACCTTCGATGCCTACACAGTCACATAGTCCAGTGAAAGGGTCTTGGCTCTGCCTCCAGGATTTTCAGCCAAGCTCCCTCCTTTTAGACAGAGCTGCCAGTACACAGCCTGCTGATATTCGAGTGCCAGAGCAGAGCCATAGAATCTGCTGCCCCTAGGATATAGAATATATTCTAAGAATATGTGCATAGAATATGTGCTGAGTGACATTGTGTTCATCGTGCAAGGAGGGAGAATGCTTTCCCACTCCTTTTGTCATCAGAGAGGTCATATGAACACTAGAGGGTTTTTCCATTGACAGCATTTTTGGACTAACAGCATCCTCTTGCTGTGTAGTCTCATTATATTCTTTGCTTTAGAGAATTAGGATTTAACATGCCATTACCTGAAACATGTTACTGATGGTGATAGTCTTTTTAAAGATTATATTTGTATTACACATATTTTACTCACATTACTATCCACTAGAATGGGGCTTCCATTCTAGGCTGTCATTTTCCCAGGGCCTAGAATAGTATATGATCCATAGCAGATAGATAATAATTATTTGTTGATTGAATAAATGGATGCATTGTTTCTGTGTTGCAATCTACACTTTAGTACTATATGTCATTAACATTTTGGATTTTATACCTTGCCTCCCTAAGTAGATTTTAAGTTGTCTTTTAAGTAAGGACTACATGGGGGAGGAAAAATTATTTTCTCTCTACACTTCCAGGTTCATGGCTAAGACCCTTCTGTAATAAAAAAACATATTAACAGGAGAAAAACAAATAGAAATTTAATAACTGGTATACCTTCCGTATACATGGGAGATACCCAGGAAAACTGAGTAACTCCCCAGAATGACCCAACCTCCCACCTTAAATATTGTTTCCAGCTAAAGACAAAAAAAGGCATTTGGTGAGGAGAGCCTGGTTTTCAGGCAAAGCACAGTAAACAAAGGTATGGTTGTATGAGGATTTAAGTCCATGTCTTTTCATTGATAGAGTTGCTAGGGGTTTAGTCACCCTCCTTTTCATGGTACAGAAAGGTAGACACCCTTACAAATGGAAATTTCCCTTATAAGTGAAAACTTCTCTTATGAAATTGTAATTTCTACTCGGTTTTCAGAGTTTTTTTCTGTGTCTGCAGTTTCTTAAAAATAATCAGCCTGAAATTATCCTTATTTCAAAAAGGCATTTTTTAGGGTGACTTATTCTGCTCCCCTTCAACTACATCCTACAATTATTTACAATTATGGTCATATTGATTATTCCATCTGGAATATGAGGAGAGCTGATTAGGAATTAAAATGATTAACCTGTGCACTCCTTCAGCAAATGAATCACTTTAAATGCTGTCAGTGGAAAACCCCAGGAGATCATTTTAGGTAAGGTTTTTGTTTGAAGTTTTAAATGCATAAAAAGCTAAAAACTAGCAATTTACTAACCTAAAATATTGCCCTAGTTTGAGTACAACAGCATTCATAATAGTCACAGGTTCCCTTCATTTTACACAAGAGGTATTAACAACTTAAAACTTGCTACTAGAAGTAAAATGTCTTTATTGTTTAAAGGTATATGGGAACATATGTCTCATTGGAGACTCTTTGGAGACCTAAACATAGGTAAAATCAGCACAAGTTACTTGTCATGTGTCAGATATATGTGATTTCAGCTAAGAAATTAATGGACACGTGTTGTAAGCCAGCGGTTCTTAGAGTTTTGCCCTTGTGCTAATTGCATAACAGCACCTGAAACTTGTTACCCATGCAAATTGTACAAGCCCCGCCCCAGATCTACTGGATTACAAAGTCACAGGTTCTGGGTCAGCAATATGGGCTTTAGCCAGCCCTCCAACTGATTCAGATCGATGCTTGCGATAGAGAAGCAAGATCCTAGTAAACCACCATTGTTGAGAGCAATGCACTGTTAAGGGGGGTATCCTCATACTTCTCAAATCTTAGATGTTGAGGAATTTATCAATAAAATTTACATCCTATAAGACTTCCAAAGCAATGACTTGAACAGCCTTTTTTTTTTGGCTTAGTGAATTAAACCCAAATCTTAAGTTTTGTAACTCAAGCATAAAAAGCCAGTTGCAGGGGGACACTTTGGGGAACTGGAAAAACCAGGAATTATACGATTTGCTCTCAATAAGTTCTGATAATTAGTTCTTTGAGTTGTTCATATGTAGATGTAGACATGACCCATTAGCTTCCAATTCTAAAGCAAAATGAAGCATTGGCTATTTTAGAATTTCCCACCCAACTATGAAATACATATCAGTAACACCACTATAAAGAGCTTTCCTTGCTTGAATCCTGTGAACCACAGTTAGAAGGTAAGGAGCTCCTAATGTGTAAATGCAACCTGAAGTTCTGTTCATTTTGAGGACTCTAACTCCTACTGAGAGTGAATAGAAAACAACGATGCATAGAACTTCTATGTCCCAGCCATAACCTCCAATTTCTCCTTTATGTTTTAAAATGGATTACTCACCTTTGATCTGTCTTTACTTTTTCTTGATATATTGTGTGTGTGTGTGTGTGTGTGTGTGTGTGTTATGGGGGCAGAGAAGAAGGAGTTTAAACTCATCCCTCTCTTTGCCCTTTATGAGGCAGACTCAAGCTGTTATCAACTTATTATCCCATGAATACCCGTTTCCATCAATATTTGTGTAATGATACTATATATTTAATAATAATTCATTTATATATAAGCTTATTTTTAGAACTTTTTAAAATAAAGATTTTTCAACTGTTCCTTGTTTTAATTTTAATTTGATAAGTGTCAAAGTAAGTTTCATTATTTGTATATTTTTCATATTAAGTCACTATATTTACAGATTTAGTATTTTGTTTATTGGTAAATTGATTATTGAGAAAGTATTTGATTCTCACATGAAATAGTTGTAGATATAGATAGATAGAGACACCTTATAGATACTGAAGGTTCTGTTCCAGATCATTGCAATAAAGCAGATATGGCAATAGAGCAAGTCAAACAAATTTTTTGGTTCCCTGGTGCATATAAATGTTATGTTTATACTACACTGTAGTCTATTAAGTGTGCAATAGCATTATGTTTAAAAATGTATATGCCTTAATTAAAAAATACTTTCTTGCTAAAAAATGCTAACCAGCACCTGAGCCTTTAGCTAGTCATAGTCACTGGTTTGGATCACCATAACAAATACAATAATAAAAGGAACTTTGAAATATTCTGAGAATTACCAAAATGTGATGCAGAGACATGAAATGAGAAAATGCTGTTGGAAAAATAGTGCCGATTGATTGGTTTGCCACAAAACTTGAATTTGGCAAAAGTGCAATATCTGTGAAGCACAATTAAAAAAAAAAAAAGCAACCACCCCAATGTTCATAGCAGCACTATTTACAATAGCCAAAACATGGAAACAGCCTAAATGTCCATCAACAGGTGACTGGATAAAGAAGATGTGGTATATTTATACAATGGAATACAACTCAGCCATAAAAACTGACAACATAATGCCATTTGCAGCAACATGGATGCTCCTAGAGAATGTCATTCTAAGTGAAGTAAGCCAGAAAGAGAAAGAAAAATACCATATGAGATCGCTCATATGTGGAATCTAAAAAACAAAAACAAAAACAAACAAACAAAAACAAAGCATAAATACAGGACAGAAATAGACTCATGGACAGAGAATACAGACTTGTGGTTACCAGGGGGGTAGAGGGTGGGAAGGGATAGACTGGGATTTTGAAATTGTAGAATAGATAAACAAAATTACACTGTATAGCACAGGGAAATATACACAAAATGTTATGATAAATCACAGAGGAAAAAATGTGACAATGAGTGTGTATATGTCCATGAATGACTGAAAAATTGTGCTGAACACTGGAATTTGACACAACATTGTAAAATGATTATAAATCAATAAAAAATGTTAAAAAAAAAGCACCATAAAGCTCTATATCACCAAACTGTTCTCCAGAGCATCTGGCATAGTGACCTCTAACTACAGTATTTCTATCTATCTTTACATTTATATATAAATATACATTTATATAGTGCACATTCTATAACTAACTACATTATATTATAGACATTATATCTAATTAGTGTATATTTATATATTATGTAATATTACATATTTACAAAGTTTACATATACAATTTTATGTATATGTAATGAAGTTAGAATGAAAATTGGAATGCTTGTAGCTAACCCTACAAAACTGTAATGTGTTTTCTTGTAAAAATCTTTAAATACAAACTATTTTGCACTACATAATTAAATTTTTTTAGAACTATAAACAACATAAAGCAACTTGTTCAATAAAAATATTTAGCCTGTGACCTAAACTCACACATTACTCAGCAAAACACTAATTGGTTTAATTCAAGGAGCCCAACGGTCAGCACCTGCAGCCACTCAGGAAGGCAGTGGCTGAAACCAGGAATGTCCTTCAAAATCACCTGCAGGATTTAAATATACACAGACCTGGAGTCTGTGCTAGAACTCCCAGAGAAGGAGTTTCAAGGTACAAAGTGTAGGACATTTTGTTTTAATTCATGTTAAAGAATTTTCACTTTATAGTAAATAATCAGGGCAATATATGATCCATTGGAAACCTGAGAAAATAAAGAATCTCCGAGGTGCTGCTGACTTAGATGTTTTGCTTCTCTGAGGCTGCCCTGGGATGACTCTTAGAACTCATGTTGTGATATCTCCAGCTCATTTCCAACTATTCTGCCCATTCTGCCTCGTGTTCCAGGTCCTTGGAATGTCTGATGGTTGCTCTTTCCCAGCTTCCAGCCCTTGGGCAGGTTTGTCCCCTCTTTGCTGTTTCTCTTTCTCGAGTCTATTATTTCAGTGGCTCTTTATGAGCAGAAATATGTGCTTAGTCTATCATATTTAACAAAAGTTAGAATTCATGTGACTGATCTAATGTCAGTTATTTTGACCTAGAAAATCACACTTTCTTTTATTTGGGAGAAGAAGGTTTCATCTAGTGTAAATCTGTGTGGAGCTTTTGTCCTAACTGACCAGGTCACGTCTAGTTTATTTCCAGTTTGGATTTATTTTCTTTGTCCTATATACACATATTCTACATCTGGTTTCTTTTAATCTTTAGTTTTCTGTTTCAAAGAGTAGTTTTTAGGTTGTTCTCAAGTTTCCTTCCACCCCTCTTTTCAGATGGTCCGTCTCTTGCTACCTGCTGTCATCTTACTTCAGCCGTTCCTGGTCTCCTGTATTCTGCCTCCTCTCTCAACCAGCACTCCTTCCATTCCAGACTATTTTTAAGATGTTCTGACCACAAGTGCTAGAAATTCCATGGTCTTTTGACATAAACTGGTAGGCCAGTCTAATATTCTTCTGATTCCTGTGGCAAATAGTTTCCAGAAATATGCCCATATTGAGTAATATTTCTTAGCTTTATTTTTCATTTCTTCAGGTCAGGATGGTTCTAAAATGTGTATCAGACCAATCTAGAAGTGGGAATTATGGCCTTCCAAGTGGTCATATTTACATGCACAGGTGAAAATTACTGAGACTGGAATGTCACTTGAAGAAATAGCAGTGACTGCAGCTTTAAACCAGCATATGTTAAGTATGCAGAGTTGTGTGAATGAAAGCCATGCAATTTTCAGTCCTTTTTGTGTGAATAGCTCATGATATCTTGTTACTCCAGACACTGCTGTTCTTTGATTCCAGGTCTCCTCAGCCCATGACTCTGGTTTTGGGCTCCTACTTTCATTCTTGCAAGTTTTTTTGCCTCCTTGACTGATCTTGTGTCCTCAGCTTGAGGCTCCATGCTCTTAGGAACTTGGTGTTGAATGGCCCTTTAGTTTTTCTGTTGCCTGAGGTATGCCCCTGCTCTGATTCCTCTGAACCCAAACCCTGACAATGTGGGCTGGCACCAGGAACACTTTCATCCCGTGTGGCTGGAATTGGAGCCCCCAGAAGTATAGTCAGTCAGTGCAGTCAAACCATTTGAAGCACTCTGCATGTTTGGTTGGAAATTTTTAAAAATAATTACGATGTCAGTATTCATTTATTTCAATTCTTCCCTGATTCTGTGTTGATTACTTCCTGTATAAAGTATTTTCAGCTCCAAAAGACAATACTCTCCCTTGATCCTATTTTGTGATTGAGGGGGAATATTGTGTCCTATTAAACCAACGACTAAGGGAATTCCTCCTTTAACCAACTCACTCCATCTGGGCTAGGGGCAGAGTTTACTAGTGTTGCAGATATGTCAAGAAAGGATTTGGTTATGGTGATTAAAGAAAATTCTATCCATATACCCCTGTCCATCGCTTGAGAAATTACTAACTTACTAAACTGATGTCGTATTCTTTGCATTTCTCATCAGTTACTTACTATCAGCATAATACTTGGTAACAAACAACTACTGAAGCTAGAGACATATACAGCAATAAACATCCATTGCTCACATCTCTGAACTGTTTGGGTTCGGAGACTGCTGATTTTGGCTGAGCTTTTTCACAGGTGGCATCATTGGCTATTGACCAATCTAGGCTGACTGTGGCTGGACAGCTGGATCTCTCAGCTGAGCTGGCTCCCACTCATCCACATGTCTCATCTTCTCCTAGGAACAAAAGCTTATCCTTGGCTTACTTAAAAAATAATTACAGCAATGGCAGATGGCAAGAGAAAATTTCCCAAAAGTTCAAGCTCACTTCATGCCTCTGCTTGTATTGTATCAGCTAAAAGTCATGTTGGCCAAATCAAACAATATGACATTCAAGAGCTGAGAGGGAGGGCACTACAAAGTTACATGGCAAAGTCCCTGGGTAGAGGGAGGGTGAAGGTCATTGATGCACCCAGTTATCATACTCTTTATGCACACAGGAGGAAGACATTTAAGGAAATAGACACTACAAGTCCAAATTGACTAAAAATTTTCAGAAAATATTATTATTATAATATTATCCCTTGGAAGTCTTCTCCCAAGCATGAAGTCAAAGCTGCCAAGAGAAGTTTGTGTAGCAGCACACCTAAGGGGAAACCACCACTTTCACTAATAATTGCTTTCTATTAGGAGATGAAAATAGTCTTAGTTTTTGTGTTAGTATTGTGTTCAGGAAAAAGTATGTGTAGTTTGTTTTATTCTTTGAAAATAATTATAATCTTAAACTGCTAATGGGTGCAGGGGATGATGAAAATGTTCTGAAATTAGACAGTAGGAATGGCCACACAACTCTGTGAATACATTAAAAACCACTGATTTGTAAACATTAAAAGGATGAATTTTAAGGCAGGTGAACTAATCTTAATAAAGTTATTATTTAAACTATTTAAAATTTGAAGCATCTTTAATGTTGCATGTATAAATAAGAATATTTTATACCTAATATATATAATTTTCAACTTTACTCCTTAAATTTAAGAACAGTAAAGGAAAATGTTTTAGTAGTTACTTTTTCTATGCAGAATTTTGGAATGCTTTCTTAAAACTGATTTTGGTATAGTTCTGAATTAAGTGCGAGTAAAACCTTAAAATAAAACTAAATCAAATAATGTAAATCAAAGTCCTAGGAAAACATAAGCATTATCAAAAAGGATCTCATTGCTATAGTAAGTAAACAGGTATAAGTTTACGATTTGTAAAATGTCAAATATACTGTTAAAATATTTGTCTATTATCTAGGCTTTTTCCCACTCTAAGTTCCATTTATCATGAATCACTGAGCATAATCACATTTTTATACAAAACATAATACAAGAACTCCATGAAGTGCATATTAAACACAAAGTACACATGCTAGGAGAAGGCTAGGAACATGCTGATGACTAGCACAAAGTCTCTGCCTTCAAAATCAAAGAAAATTTTAATACCTGGATTTTAATTGGAATATTTTTTTCCTGAATTAATTTTTGTTATTTTCTTGGGTTCTTTTCACAATGAGCCATTGAATTAGAAATGATGATATTTATGGATTTTCTGACAATATAGCATAAAGTAAATATCTGTATTCTTAAATTTAGATGCTAATATTATACCCTAAAGTTCAAAAAACATTGTTGATTTGACATTCTCATACGGACCTTGTCATCTACACAGATGAAAATGCTTGAGCAAGCATTTGTTACTTAAAGTTATGATTCTATGTTATGAATATTTTAGTCACAAAAAAGTGTATAAACTAAATATGCCAAATTAAGTAAAGCTTTATATATGCAAGAATTATTTTTTAAAGTGTTGTCAGTACAATTTAAACTGATAATCTAATCTATTCTCTTTCATCTTCTCAGATATTTTTTAGCAAAAACAAAGGCCCAAGTGTGCTAAGTTGAACCTGATGGAATTGCCATTTTGTAGGTACTGAGTGGTCAGATACTGACAGTTTTGTGTAGTTCAAGCAAACAGAAGTACTACTGCACTGACAGACTGTATATTGAGATACACAAAGGCATGCTCCAGGCCATTTCCTCACAAAACTGTTCTGCCCTCCAGAATAAGAAGATATTAAGTAAAATCCCAAATTGGTTGGCATTAAAGTTCATCATGGTTTAATCCCTCAGAATGACCTGTTCCTGAATATAGACTCAACCTTTCTAGTCTTCTATATATTTGTGATTTTGTTGCTAACAATAACGTAGATTTTTAAAGAAAATTTATTTACTGCAATCAAAGCTAGTGCCCTTCTAAATGTTTTTCACTGGATTATTTCCACCTTCAGATTCACTGGATTACTTCCACCTTCAGCTTCCCTCTCAAAATTAATCTAAACCTGAAAGGGGATGGGGAAGCAAACAGAGGGCATACTGTTGTGTATAAGGAATGTTTCAGTGAGAATCATTAAAAAGTGCTGAGCTTATTATTGAATTTTATCAAGCTTTAGAGTAGATCATTACCAGATAAGCTGGCTTGAGACATGGGAGGTCCACCTGTTAGTACAAGTATCTTAATTTCCATCTGCATTCATTTTTTAAATCTATATAATATCATTTACAATATTATTTCCTAAGCTTCACTGCAGCGCTGTTGTTCAGATTAAATATGTAATATCCATAAGCACTATTTTCAAAATAAACAATACATTTTAATAACTATTATTTTTGTATTAACTTCAAATTACAACAATGCAATCACATAAACATTTGACAAAAGTAATCCATGTCTCAGTGGTATTCTAAAGGGTATTTGTGACATAGCAAATGCCACAGAAAATGGCTCTATTTTTAAAACATTAGTATAATGTAGTACATCTATAATAATCCTGCCAGCAAGAAATCCTCCCTCCCAGATTTTACATACAGGATTGCACTTTCAAATCCTCCTGAAAGAAAGCTCATTCAGTTGTCCATTTTCAAATTTACATATAATCTGAAATACTACCATAGCCTGAAATCTCTCTTCCTTTCAATTAGCTAAACTAATTTTACGGTACCACAAAGTGTGAGCAGATTTTTTTACATTTACTTTGAAAGTAAGTATGCTGATACAGTACATCATCCTATAAGAACTATAACCTGTGTATTAAATATAAAGCAATTTATTGTATCAGTTGAGATGTTTGTAACTGAATACATGACTCAACCTGACTGAATAAGAATATTTATTATCTAATATAACAACGGTATAGAGTTAGTCTAGGACTGTTAGACACATTGGTCCAATGCTGCTCTCAAAGACAGGAGGTTCTTTTTACCTTTCTTTTCCACCATGTTCAGTTTGACTTTATGTTCATGGATGCAAGACTGTAGTTGATTCAGATGAAATATTAAGATATAAAAATATGCAGGTGAAGAAAAGGACTATCTCTTTCCATGTTCTCTAAGGAGAACTGAAAGTCATTGTAAAACTTTTGCTCACAAATCATTTGCCAGGATAGGCTTGTATGTAAATCACTGCCGAGGGGCATAGGATTGCCATATTGACCAAGGTAAGTCATGTAGAGTGGAAAGGATGTTGGAAAGTCAACCACAAAAATCACCTTAATCATACACTCTTCCATTATTCACATATAAAGAGTCATCATATGTATGCATAAATCTTAACATGAAAATACAGGCTTCTGAGATGGTTTCTTAAAAAATATTCAGAAGCCAGAAAAAATCCTGCACTCCAGATTAACACCTAAGTAGCTTTCAACTGATAAGTAAAAAAAAACAAAAAAAAAATAAGAATTTTATTTATTTCATCTGACCTCATGTAGTTGTTAATTACACATGCTTCTGTTTTCTCCATAAGGGTTCTCTCTTCATGCCAGAAAAAAAACACTGAGTTACCTACTTTCCACAGTTTCAGAAGGCAAGATGTTCACCAGGTGGTCAAAATATGTTCATTTCACTTAATTTCAGAATTTACAAGTAAGAGTAGTTGAAAATCTCAGCTTACATACTCAGAATTTTAGCATTTCACGATCACATATAAACAAATGAAAAAAAAATTATCAGATGTTTGAAGAAAGCCTCTAACATAAAAAAGTCTTAACAAAGAAAGGGGAAAATGGGAATTTGGAGGAAATAGAGAACAATTTGTAAACAGAAATCTCAGAGAGAAAATTTAAAATGATTATATGTATGAAAAAAATAGAATCCTATGATAAAAAATATTTAAAGAACAGAGTTAACTCCGTGTGTATAAAGTGTGTATGTATAACTATATATATAAAGATACAGTTGATAAAAATATCCAGTTTTAAAATCAAAAGACATGGGAATATATAAGAAAAATATATCAGTTAGGGAACCAGTCCAGAAGTATCAATAGCTAGAAATAAGAGTTCCAAGAAACATAACAGAGAATATGGAAGTGAACATTTATATTTAACAGCAAATGTCCCATAACTGAATAATAGTTTCCAGAAGAATCAGAAAAGCCCCCATAGCAATGACCAGAAAAACACCTATACCAAAACCAGTCACCCTAAAATTTCACAACAGTGGATATGAAGTGAAGAGTCTAAACTCTTACAGAGGGAGAGAAAAGAAAACAGGACCCTCCACAGGATCATGATACAGAACATCCTTAGCCTTCTCATTGGAAACTAGGAGAAGGTGGAATGATGTTTTCAAATTTCTGAGACAAGATGGTGTGGATCCAGCCAGACCACCAACCATGTATGAAGGTTGTCTAAAGGATTTTCAGATAGTCAAAGTCTTGATGCACATATTCATCCTCAAGAAGCTGACTGGAGTTTGTGCTCTGCACAGAGAAAGTGGAAGAACGGATACACTGGAAAGAGCTTTCCTGCAGAAGAGGAGTGACAGCTGATTGGCAAGAGAAAGAAATCCCAAGATGACCACCCAGCAGGAAGTCTAGACAGCAAATGATTCAGACTGGAGCTGGAGGATGAAGGACTTCAGGAGGAAGACCTCCAAGAAAGAGCAAAACTGAATAGGAACGTATTTAGGTCCTTTGAGGAGACATTTAAAGATTGTTTGAGGATGAACTTGTGATGGTCACACTGAGAGGTGACCAAATGAAAAAAGTAACCCTAGGGCAACAATGAATTGGGCAGAATATGAAATATAATGTTAATATACTACATGGCATATTCTACGTGGCTTTGCTATGAATACTATTTACATAGTCACATAATGCAAATATTGACTATTGAGTTAACTGCTAAATACTAAGAATCTGATTTATGTAATTTTTTGGGAAGAAACGTTGTGTGTGTGTATGTGTTCACAGGTATATGCTTATACATGTGGCTGTAAATACGAGCTCTTGCAGAGAGAGGGCAGCATAAGAAAGCTCAATTTTTCTCCTGTGTTTTCCATTTTGGCAGGTCCATAGATACTGCTTATGACTGAATAATTAAGAAAGAATAGGATACCCATGTGATTCAGAAAATGGAGTAACTAACAGAAGGAACAGCTGAAATGTTAAATGGAGTATGGTATCTGGGGTTTACAATCTGAAGTATGGGAGAGCAGAACAAAATACCTGTTTTGGTGCAAGATTCATAGAGCTATCAAACTCTTTCAACAATAAGTGGTCTAATTTTGCTAAAAATAAGAATCAAAGAAACAATGGGTAGAATACTCCTGAAAATGAAGTAGCTCCTAGTGAAGAAAGGAAATGAATGAATGGCCATGGAACAGTTGTTTTTTTTAATTTGTCAATTATTTTATACCTGTAAAATAAGTATGCCATGTGTATATATAATCTATTCAAAAGTTAATCATATGATATGTAAAGGGAAAAAAAACACAGAGACTATGATGTTATATAATCATGCCCCTCCAGAATATATACACAGTTTTAATGAAATGTTGCCTGAAATGCAGGCACAAAATAGACCATAAGTATGTGTGGGATACCTTGAAGGAAATGTCATATAATGAACTTATCACCTTCCATCTTACGGTATTCCATTATGAAATATATAGCTTAAAATTTGAGACTATATCTTGAAATTAGTATCTCTTGAAAAAACTTTTGCTGGACACTTACCTACTTTTTAAATTTTCTATTCAATAGAAACAAATGATGCTTCATCTTAGTGATTTCATAATTGATTATCCTGAAAATTAACATTTTCAAGTTTTGATATTTTATGCAGTAAAGGCATTCCATTTTTTACATTATTTGTATTCCACCATGGGAGTTTATAAATATAAGATGGATCTATCCCAGAATAGCAACTACCTAGTAAATAGGTCCATATGTTTAGGAGAACAACTTTCCACCTGCATGTCTGTAGGACTCCTTTGCCTTCTCCCTCTCCACCTCCCACCAAGTCCCCTTCTGTCATATCTTACTTGATGTAGCAGATGTGGATTAACTAGAGATATACAACAGCTTTTAAAAAATTGAATAATTACAGATTTTATCAGCATGGTAATAAAAAGTTTTATCTTTCAAACTCAGAAAACCATTGGGTGCTAGAAAACATTTAAATAAGTTTACATTTCTCACATTAAGATTCCCTGATTTTTCAAAGAATAATTCATACTGACAGCTACAAAGAGCTTTACGGAGGGGAGTGTTTTTTTTCTTGTAATATACATAGTCCAATCTAAATGTAATGGCTGCATTTGAACCCACTTAGAGTTAGAGACACGGGGAAGCTTAGTTTCTTGAGTCCTATGTAATATAACAGTATGTCTTTAGAGAAATCTGTCCTGTTGGGAGAAAGGGAACTCTAGTAATATCTTGAATGTACCCCAGGGTGGATCTATTCTTATGCAAATACAATAACCTCGGTTCTGTATTTCTATGCATGATGCTGCTCCTGAGCCAAGCTACTAGGGGAGAGAAAAATGACTGTACGGTATGTCAAATTGATTCTGCCTCTCTTGTGGAGCATGTCAAATACATTGCATTTTTCCTGAGCCCATTTAGATGGAGTATCATCCTGCTGTGTTCCTTTGGATCCTGTACAGACTTCTGATTGCTGAATTGTAACACTAATCATAATAATTATCTATGTAACAAGTTCACAATATGAATTGCTACAGATGGTCACATTTTCTTTCACAGAGCACTCAAGCTTATTTGTACAATCTACTTGCTCCCAGATAAAACAAAAGGCAACATGTAGGTTTTTGTATTTCATCACATAATATAAGTGGCAATTTAGGCCTAGTACATCAGAGGAAATGAGAGATGATAAGAGAGAGTGCTAAAGAACTTTTCAATAAAGCATATTTGGATTTTGCTATTAGTTTTACAGATATTATCATTACATCTCCAATTAAATACTAAGGATTTGTTTTTTCACAGCAAGCAATTTTGTTTTTTCTATCTAGAATCTGATATTCATTTTGACCAAAGAGGACATGCAAATGAATTATAATTCAAATATAATACTGTAAGTATAAGTTATTGAAATAGAACATAGAGCAAATTTATGACCTTCAAAAAATGGTCTTCTAGGATTGACTGCAGCTGGAAACAGTTTACCCTCCCTGTCACTTCAACAATTGCCATGTGGGCCTTTAGTTCCAATCTGGTCACCACTTAACAGGTGGCAGCAGGACTGGAGAGAGATTTTGCTGATATTGACACTGATGCTCTGCTGAAGAGATATTTTACTTTTGTCTTGTTTCTGATTCTGAAACATGGCCCATTTTGCTGACCAATGTTTTCTACAATTTGTATGCCAACAAATTCACTACAGCAAAGGGGAAATTCCTTCTCCTCTGACTTTTATTTAATATTTTATCAAAATCAAAGGAGCCTCTGGCATTATGAGGATAAATGCACAGAACATGAAAAGACTAGGAACCTTAGTTGAGTGTCTTACGGTGTCTAACTTGTATCTACTTATGACCAAATAGAAGCAAATGTTCAATATACATCTATAAAGGTGACCACATCCCATTTCTCTGCTCTGAGTTCATTTTTGGTTTCACTAGTGGTTTAATTTTTAGCCACTAGGATTTTATATGGTCCATCCTGAAATAAGAACCAGACGTGATTTTTGCATAGTAACTTCATACCCTAGTCACTGGTCTATACTGTGCCTTCTGCACTGTGTCCTCAGTATTGAAGTAGTTGCTGAAGTATCAGGAGTGAAATTATGTAACAGCTTTTTAATTAATCATGTGACTCATACATTTTAAACTGAACATCATAAATCCATTTGAATAGACACCCAACAGTTGTAAAGCCTGAGAAGTGAAGGGCTCAGATATTCTTTAGAAAATAAAAACATATAGAGTACATTTTTCTTGAGGTCCATCTGATAGTTTATCCTCTTCACATTAAAGTGTACATGATAAAGTGAATGCTATCTTGTAACTCTTTTTTTCACTACCACTGCCATTTTTATTTCCTGAAAACTTGATTCCTCTTTATTGTAAAGAATAAAATTTAAACTTCCTGTCTTTCTAACTTGAAAAACCAAGGAATGAAAACTCTGTTCTGGGACAGCTAGAAGATGTCAATTAATTCATTTAAACTACAACAGGAAATAACAGAGTAACAGACATCAGATTCCTTTGGATGGATGGCAGATAATTAACCAAATGATTTCAAAATGGGGGGTGAGGGTATAGCTCAGTTGGTAGAGAGCATGCTGAGCATGCATGAGGTACTTGGTTCAATTCACAGTACCTCCATTTGAAAAAGAAAAAAAAAAAGAGAAACGAAATGATTTCAAAACGTTCAAATATAGATAAATAATTCAAAGTCAATTTTATTTTTACTAGATATTAAAGGATGCATGATGCAATACAAGCCATATTAATATGCCACAGAGATTTCCATACCTATGCTATTTCTCTCTGACTCCCAAGGATGTGCCTTCTTATAAGACCATGATGATATATAAATGATTTTTAAGCTAATATATATATTTCTTTTGATATTTTTCAAGAGTGAAAGTTACAATAGCTAACATTTATTTTTATAAGATAAGAAAGACATCTTTCTCATTGCAGAGTCGCAAAATACTTTTCAAGGAAAGTATTTAGGGGTATAGAGGGTATAGAAATTAAAAACTTATCTATAAATAAATTTTCTTACAAAATATTGCTTCCAGTTTCTAGATATGGAATCATAATTTTCTCAAGTTAAAATATTTGCTACATCCAAATACCAAGTGCATGCTTTTCAAAGATTTATTAGCTCATTAATGATTGAAATAGTTAAAGGGTAAAGCTGTTCCAAAGAGCATTTTGAGGAACCAGGCAAGCATAGGCATTTAAAATTCAGGACTCAGTGTGCATGAAGACCCCGAACAGGTGAAACTATCTGACTGTGACAGAAGCCCGGAGCATCTTATGGTTCAGAGAGAGACAAGAGAAAACTTATGAAATGCTGAAGGTGCTCAATGTCTTGAACCATGTCTTGGTTGCAGGGGTTTAACCCTATGTCAACATCCACCCAGCCGTAGACGGGATTGGTGTGCCATCTCTACACGTTACCTGGGTATGGATTTTATAGCCTGAGTGAAAAAAAAGAAAGAAAAGTCCATTCTACTGACCTCGTGATACTGGTTAGCACAGTGCTTCAGCACAGGCTCTGAAGGCAGGTCAAATCAGTCCACCCCTAATAAGATATCTGACCTTTGATGATAGACTTAACCTCTCTAAGCCTTGGATTTCTTCTCTCTGGAAGGGAGATGCATGGTAACACCGACCTTGTAGAGTCCAGGGAAGAATTCAGTAAAACGGTGTTCACGAGGCACATGGCACTCACCCTGGGCCCCCCCACCTGGCCGCGGCCCCCACGTACCAGCAGAGCCTCCGGGAGGTTGTGCCCCTCCGTGAAGGTGATGATGGCAGAGGTGATGCCCAGGACGCTGAGCTCCAGAGTGGCGGTGCTGATGGTGTCGGCATCCTGGGCCCAGCCCGCCTGGAAGAACACGGCCACCTTCCTGAGCAGAAGGCCCGAGCGCACGCGCTTGAACAGGTGTCTTGCCACAAACCTCGTGGCGCCCCCGAGGCTCCTGCTGCCGGAGGGCACTGCCAGGGCTGCGTCCCCGAGCGCCCGCAGGAGCGCGGGCCTGCCCCGGTAGTCGGAGAAGCGAACCAGGTGGTCTGTTCTGCTGTCGTCTGAGACCGCGGCCACCCGGGCCCCCGTGGGGCAGGTACCCCCACTTATGTCCATCTTCATCAACAGAGAGACAATGTCTATCCTCCTCTCAAACTCCAGCTGGGAGACGTCATTTGATGTGTCCAAGGTGAAGACCAGGTCAGTTGGGAACACTGGGCATCTGGAGACACCTAGACACACGGACACGCAGATTTGGGATTGTCTGCAAGGCCTCTCAACAGGGGAAGGCGGGTGTGAATAAGAAGAAATGCTATTTACCTATTGAACAAGCTGGAAGGGGGACGATTTGGGAGAGAAGAGAAGACACCGTTAGTTACCACAGGCAACAGCGTGTTTGACACGCGAGGTCTTCGGCTGAGAACCATCTCCTCTGAGACACTCGAGCCTCCCTGCCTCCTGCCTGAGTGTGGCAGAGACCTTGACTTGCTCCCCAATGCCCACTCTCCCTTTTTTCCAGAACAGAACCCCAGTCTCTGGCCAGGGGTCTGGCTGCCTGGAACAAAGACGATATTTCCCGGGGTGGGTAGCCAACTTACTTAGTTCTGGATAATAGAATCAGAAACCTGGCGGGCACAATGTTCTTCTCCTTTTCTTTCCTTTCCCTGCTGGCTGAAGCTTGATAGACATCTTGGACCACGAGGTGACTGGGAAATAGCATCCTCGCCCCAATGGCAGAGCAAGAGAATACAAAGAGCCTGCCTCTCTGAGCACCGTGGAGTTCCAGTAGCACTGACTGGCCCCGTCCAGGCTCCAACTTGGGAACTACATTTGTGTCTGTGCTTCTGGGCACTGAGCTCACACTGTGCTCACCTTCAACCTGATACCCTGAGCTACTCTGCAACTGTATCCACACATACCCACGCACATACACACACACACCTTAAAGTACATACATATAATACAAAATACATTAATTAAATTATGTGAGTGTGTGTACACAAGTTATTTTCATGGAAAATAGCAGAAAGCAAAAAAATTAAAATCACCCTTAATTTATCATATGTATGTGTACATATGCACAGATATACTTTGTTGTTTTATTTTATAAAACTTGGAGCTCAGGGTATGTTCTATTCTGAATCTTTTTTTTCCCCCTTATTGTGTGATAAACATCTATTCTTTCCAACAATAAATTGAGAGCAAAGTCATCTGGCGTAACATGGACATCTCATAACTTCTTCCGCCAGCATCCCTTACTGGAACGTGCATCTGTGCATATCTGTCCAATTACAGCCCCATATTCTGATAATGTTGATGTGCATTGCCCAATGGCTCTTCAGAAAATGTGTGCCAATGGACGTTTTGGATTTCTCAGCTTTGGATAGGGATTTTTTTCCCCTCATTTTAAAAATCTTTCCAATTTGAGCCACAAAAGAGTATCTCATTTTAATTTGTATTTTTTGACTTCTCGTGAGGTCAAACAATGGCAGGTTTATTGTATTTTTTCTTTTCTGAATCCTCATTTATGTCTTTGGCCTGTTTTCAGTCTAAAAGACCTTTTTGCATTTAGGTTTAGCAAATATGAAATCTCCATGTTTGTAGATGAAAATGGTTGAGTAGCAGCAAGTTTACATATTTCAACATGATAGGGTAAAGAAGTTAGGACCTTTGCCTAGGTTCATGGCTTGTAGTGCATATTTTTTCCCCCTTTTTCTGTTTGGTTTTGACTACACAGTGCTCTTGAATGCAAAAGGGGTTTAACTTTTTATACAGCCAACTCTGAGACTCTTTCCCTTGGTGGTCAAGATGATGGTATTATTCTTTATGATTTCAAGGAAAAAAGATTCCAGATATCCTTGAACTGCAACTGGATGGGAATGGACAGAACGTGGAAGAGTTAGCATCTTACAGGGCAGGATGATAGTGGAGAAAATCCAGCTAAGCAATTTGCCAGATCAGCATTCTCTTCCTGTTGCCAGTGAGCAGAGAAATGTGCATATTATAGGATGCAAATATCCCAGAGAACATTAAGGACAGTAAAGGAATTCCAATCTGGGAACGTGACAAGGCATTACTTAGAATTCAATGATTCATCTTTCCATTTTTAAAACAAATGTTAACTCAAAAGGTCACATTCTGCAGAATAGATAAACAAGATTATACTGTGTAGCACAGGGAAAAATATATAAGATCTTGTGGTAGCTCATAGTGAAAAAATGTGACAATGAATATATAAATGTTCATGTATGACTGAAAAATTGTGCTCTACACTAGAATTTGACACAACATTGTAAAATAAGTATTACTCAATAAAAAATGTAAAAAAAAAGATATGCAAAAGGTCACGTTCATTACTAAAGGCTCTCCATTAATCCCTCTTCTTTAAATGGAGGAAATAAAAGAACAGAGCTCCTCTCTCCCTGTCTTGTGATAAAGAAGTGCCAAGCTTCAGACACGCAGGTGCGTAATTGTCAGTGTGTTGCATGAGGCGCCATATCGTGGTGGAATTTTTCTTCCTGCCTTTCACCCACTTCATTTCTGAGACCACACTTGGGATGATGACTTACCCAAGGTGGGGACTGAGCTGAATGTTAATTTATAATAGCCTTTTATGATGGACCACCTCAGTCAAATCCCCAGATGACTTCTGTCCCCAGCCCACGATCCATCCCCACTTCACACCACTGGCTCCTTTGGAGCCTTTCCCACACAACTTACGGCAGTTTTCTTGAGCAAGATGGATGATTTCGCAAGGCTGTGAGAAAGATGGAGAAAGAGAGGAAACGGTATTTAATTTGAAGCATATCTCTCCTCACCCTCATGACTTAGAAATGCCATATGGATGTTATCAGTGCCTATCTTAAGCTTCTGAATCCACAAAAGGAAACCCAAAAGTTCTTGCAGCAGATGGAACTCCCCAGAAGACATCATTCTAGATCCAGTGGATATTTTAAAATATTTGTAGCATTTTATATACAATAGAGTGCCCATATGATTAGAGACAGGCAGATGAGGGGACCTCTTTTTTTTTCCCCTGAAGGAATCAAATCTGCTTTTGAAGAAGCTGAGTTCCAGGAATCTCAGCCCAGAAGGCAGAGGAATGCCTTCAAGTCTTGGAGCTTGTGTATTAGTGATTTCTGTGACACTTCTTTAGAATGGCGGCCAATATCCTCCAACCCCAACACCTCCCCTAGAATTCTGTTTCATCCTCTCAATCCTGTTCTTCCCTCGACCTCACCACTTCTGGCTTCTCAAGTGCCCCGAGATCTGCCTCCACCTCTCCCATAGGTACCTTGCTCCTGGGAGATGAAAAATCATCGTAACTTTTGAGAGTGGTTCCAGGTGGACCATAAGACAGAGTGGTCTGTACTACACTACATGTTGACTTATAAATACTTTATAAGCAATTTTTGAACTTACAAAAAGGCTTTCTTTTTTTTTTTTTTTTTGCACAGGGCTAGTAGCCTCAAAGTCTTTCATTTTACGTCAACTAGTGTTACTTTAAAATATCGAGATTTAGACTCTTATTCTACACTTTAAATTATTTAAGATATTATTTAAGCATTTAAAATATTATTCTGCTCCTTTGATTTGGTCATAACCTACCAGAGCAAAGTCTATAAACTAAGAACTTGTGAAAGAAGAAACTAAGGAACCTTTACAGAGTTCCATTTTGTGAAAGTGGAAAACTCTGTGTTCTGAAAATAATCAAGTCTAGAATTAAAATCTTCACATACCGTCATATCTGCCAAACCTTGGGGGCCCTTGATGCCGTGGAAGGAACAGAAATGGGTTCAAAATGCAAGATTCTGGCATTCCAATACATTATGGTGAAGATGGGATCCAATTAAATTTAAAAGCTTTTGCACAGCTAAGGAGCCCATCAACAAAACTAAACGACAACCTACAGAATGGGAGAGAATATTTGCAAATGATGTGACCGACAAGGGACTAATTTCCAAAATACACAAACAGCTCATACACCTTAATATCAAAGAAACAAGCAACCCAATCCAAAAATGGGCAGAAGACCTAAATAGACATCTCTCCAAAGAAAACATCCAGATGGTCAACAAGCACATGAAAAGATGCTCAACATCACTAATTGTTAGAGAAACGTAAATCAAAACTACAATGAGGTGTCACCTCACACCTGTCAGAATGGCCATCATTAAGAAGTCTACAAATGATAAATACTGGAGAGGCTGTGGAGAAAAAGGAACCCTCCTACACTGTTGGTGGGAATGTAAACTATTGCAGCCACTATGGAAAACAGTATGGAGATTTCTTAAAAAACTAAAAATAGACCTACCATATGATCCAGCAGTCCCACTCCTGGGTACATATCTGGAGAAAAATATAACTCTCAAAAAGACACCTGCACCCCAATGTTCATAGCAGCACTATTTACAATACCCAAGACATGGAAACAACCCAAATGTCCATCGACAGATGACTGGATAAAGAAGCTGTGGTATGTGGTATACAATGAAATACTACTCAGCCATAAAAAAGAATAAAATAATGCCATTTGTAGCAACATGGATGGACCTGGAGATCATCATACCAAGTAAAGTAAGCCAGAAAGAAAAAGAAAAATGCCATGTCATAAAGCTAGTATGTGGAATCTAAAAGACACAAATGAACTTATCTACAAAACAAGAACAGATTTATGGACATAGAAAACAAACTTATGGTTACCAGCAGGTAAAGAGGGTGGGAAGAGACAAATTGGGAATTCAAAAATTGCACCTCTTGGAAAGTGATGGAAATGTTAGCTACCTTGATTGTGGTTGTGTTTTCTTGGGTGTATACATCTACCAAAATTCATCAAACTGTACATCTGAAATGTGTGCAGTTTGCTGTACAGGAACCATACCACAATAAAGGTGTTAAAAAAAAAAGTTGGCAAGAGAGTTTGAGAAGGTTCACCGTGTTACACAGAACACCTTCTGCATCACTTGTGGGCCTGGAGTTCTGTCTGACTCCTGAAGGAAGGAGTCAGAGTGTGTAGGGGATGAGTCCCAAACCCTGGAGTGCAGGATGCCCAGGGAGATGGTACATAAAGACTCCTAGAAGATCATTCATTTAGAGACCAAGTCACAGTCTGGGACAAATTCAGGAAGGGACCATTCAAGACCCCAGGACCATTTATAGGCAGCTCTCAGGTAGACCCCATTCCTCCCATCCTTTCTCCTCCGGCCACCCCCCACCACTCTATCTACTCCCTAGTGTCGCACGAGCCTTCAGAACAGAGCCGCCTGACCCCAGCCACTCTGGGAGTCTTAAGATCTTTGTTCTTATTTGGACTCTGCAAGGTAGACATCTGTGACTTCCAGCCACTCATTAAAATCTTCTCAGCTTTTGTTTCCTCATCTGTGAAATGGGTATGAGTGGTCCTTCTGCTTTTAAGATGTTTTTATTCTACTTTTGATTTCAGCTGCACCCCTCCGGTAAACCCCAAACTGCAGTGAAATCACCTGGTCCAGCCCCCGGCTGCCTCACCATCCCATCCTCCACGAACGATGGCCTAGCCTCTTAGGACGAGATATGGGGTGAAACAACAACAGCCTTGAGACTTTCCTTTCAGACCAAGTACCTTCCAGGGAATTTTAGAAAGCTCTGTGGGCTTGCAACATCATCTGTTCAGGTAAGATTATATAAATGTCAGATTTTGTTAGGAGTTCTTTCTGTTTTTTGCATAATTATTGTTATGCATCTGGATTACATGGATAAACTCACTCTCCGGTGAGTTTTACAAATTGTTTTTTGTGTATTTAGACAGATTCATAAATCTCCACCCAACAGTGTAAATCAACTGTAATTCAATAAATTTAAAAATAAATAAATCTCCAGCCACTCTAAAATCTTCCCCACATTAAGTCAAAATATCTATACTTAATAAGTACCATACTGTGTAAGGACTTGAGGCTAATGTCCTCTAAAGCAAATCTGACCCACCCCCTATGTTGCTCCAACTGTGCATTTGAAATGTTCATTTCTTCTTAGAGATGCCTCTTGTCAAATCCTTATTTGTTTTTACAGAAAGGTTGAAAATAAATGAAAGGAGAAGTCCACGTTACCACTGGTCCTGGAGGGCCTGGGTCTCCTGGAGGTCCAACAAACCCAGGAAGTCCAGCATTCCCCTAAAAAGGAGCAAAACCAGAGGAATAAGCCGCTGCCCCCACCGTGAACACAACGTGATTAAAACCAACAGACCCGCTCTGGGATTCCAAGGTGTCATATATCTAAGGTCCAGCGAGGCTGCTATGGACCAGCCAATTTATGAACCATGATCAGTAGAGTGAGACTCAGAGGCTAGAAAGAGAAGGGGGTCTCTTTGAGGGAACCTTCTCAATCCCCCTACATACCTGACCCCTGGCAACAGGTGTACACACACGCACGCACGCACACACATCCGAACAGTTTTAAATCACTTCTCAATCCTCCGCTGAGGCTCCAGGTCATGTAATTAAAAGAATGCAGGAAATGTGTATTGAGGGCCAGGCATCAGGAGAAAAGAAACTCCCCAATTGCCTTCAGGTCTTCAGTGTCTAAGAAAAAGTATATGCTAACCACCGACTCACTGCCCGTCTTACAGGTATTTGAATGGATACAGTGTGATTTGCATGTAATTGGTGCTTTATCTTTTTTTTAATTTTAAACAAGAGAGAGAAGTCCTTCTGAGCAGGGAGCAGGCTAATCCTAGCCAGCAGCAAGCCAAGTTAGGCATAGATCAGATTTTTCTTTATGTCCTTGCCAGGGTATAAAAACATCAATTACTGAGTGCCCAGAGGGTACACATCCTCTTTCCATTCCCCTTTTCTGCCCTGAACACTAGTCCATGGCCTTTTCCCAGAAGGCCTTCCTCTCTAATGTTTATCAGCTAAACAACCAAAGTTCTAGATATCCACAGGGTTACCCTTCCCAAAAAGGGCTGCTAATGATTGCGGCTCTTTAAGACTGACTCTTCTGAACCTAACAGAATGGGCTTTTCCTGGTAGATTCTCTAAAAAGCACAGTGAAAACATGACTCAGAGTCCACCAAGATGGCAGCCACATTCTTGACAGTCTAACCTGGAAGAGTCTAATCCTTGGACGAATCTTACAGAAATGGTAATGCTTGCCTTGCTGTTAAAGCAATACCCTTCCAAATGATGTTCAGATTTACCAAAGACAGCGGTGCCCCCAACTTTGGTTTTTTAAGGTTGATATTGCATAACTGAACCTCCAACTTCAATTTCCTGTCGTTATGGTTTGGTGAGCTGCATTTGCATTCAGAAGATGAAGGACAGCAGGACTAAGTAGGGAGTGACCAAGGAAGGTGCAGGATATCCTGAGGAGGACACAGGCTTCCTGCTAAGAAGTCCATTAACCCAGTGGAAGTACATTCCTGTGAGGAAAGTGTCATGATGTGACCTTCTGTGGATTTGGGGACATTCCCTTGGTTCTTACCTTCTTCCCTCTGATTCCTTTTGCCCCCTTTTCTCCTTGGGGGCCTGGATCACCATCTTCTCCCTTAAAAGAATCAAAAGTAGGACCTTGAGTGTAAAGAAAAATAACAAGTGCAAACAAATGACACATTCTGCATACTGGAGTGCCAGGTACTTAAAGATATCTTCTTACTTGTGCACCAGGGTAGCCAGGAAACCCAGGTTCACCCTAGTGTCAGAAATGAGATAAGGTCTTATTTAGTGTCATGTGATTAAGATCTTTCTTTGACATTCCTTGGTGGGGGGGAGGGAGAAGAAGCTATCATTGGAAATAGACTCAAAATAGGCACCAGAAAAAAAAAAAATTATCACGCAAATGTTTTCTTGAGTTACTCCCAAATGGACATATTGTATTTCAATTATCCAATGTAATTGAGTTTTACAAATTCTTCCTCCCTCCTTGATAATGAAACTTTCCTCTTAAGCATTTTTTAATCTACAGGTTTAAATAACCAGATGGATGATCCAATGGAAACCAAAGGGAAGGGAAGGGCCACCACACCGATTGCTGGGAGGCAGGTGCTCACTGTCAGACCAAAGACGGACTACAAAGCAAGTATTCACTCAACAAATATTCACTTAGCACCTACTCTGTGCCAGACACTCCTCTCGGCACTAGGAAGTCAGTGGTGAACAGACCAAAGACCCTGCTATCAGGGAACCGACCTGCTAGTGAGGAAGAAATGCACAGTCTGTCAGGGGGAGCTCAATGCTATTCAAGAAAAAGGACTAAGGAATAAAGAATGACACGGGTAGGGGCAAGGGGGGTAACTATTTTATATAAGGAGGTCAGGTAAAAGCTTTTTGTAAAGGTGGCATTTGGGTAAAGACCAGCATGAACTGAAGAAGCAAGCCAAGCAGATATCTGGGAAGAAGAGCATCCCGGGGGAGGAGAGAGGATGTGAAGACTGTGAACAAGGGTGTGAGTGTGTGCTGTGCTGGAGGAGCAGTGAAGCAGAATGAGGGGCAGGGGAGGGGCAGGAGGCAACGAAGTCAGAGAGCTCACGGAGGGGCCAGCTGACGTGGAGTCTTGTAGGCCATCTAACAGTGGGGCAACTCTGAGTGACATCAGAAGCCACAGCCAGGCTTCGAGTAAAAGAGAGACAGGATCTGACATGTTTAAAGGATGGCTCTGGTTCCTGCAAGGAGAGCTCACCATAGGAGGTGGGGGCAGAAGCAGGGGGAAAAGGTCGGTGGCTGTTGCCTTAATCCAGGTGGAAAATCACATTGGCTTGACTCAGAGGGTGGCAATGGCGGTGGTGAGATGTGGTGCAATGGTGGACAGACTGTGAAGACAGACTCACCATTTGTTGATGGATTAAGTGCAGCGGGTAAGAGAAAGAGACTTATTTAAGACGACAGAAGCATCTGTCTTGAGTAACTGGCAGGATGGAGTCTCCACTCCCTGAGATGAAGGAGCGAGGTGCTTTATTTAGGAACACTGCATTGTGCATTTAGGAGCACCATGCATTCTGTCTGGGGAAACTCAGTGGGGCATCCACATGGAGAAGACGGTGGTCTCAGAAAAGGAGTCCAAATTGTCCAGAAGAGGGAAATGGGGAGGGACATCTCAAAGAGAAGCAAGAGTATTTGCAAAGGTAAGACACGGACAAAAGGTCTGGCACACCCGGAGCTGGGGTGGGACCATCCGGCACAGATGGAAGATGAGGTAAGGAGTTTGGCTTTTAAATAAGGGAGAAATAAAATCAGCTTTTATTTTTTAAGGAGGGAACTATGGCAGCTATGAAATGTCATAAACAACCTATAGAAATGATTTCCGGCATATGCTTGGGTAATAACCCTTATTCTAGTAAAATAAAATAAAAACTCTGGTCCTTGGTTGAGAATTCTCTGAAAGGTAACCCTCACCTTTGTTCCTTTTCTTCCTGGACGTCCATATCCATCTGGGCCAGAAAGACCCTAAGAAAATAATACACAATGAATCGTAGAGTCATCCAGATCAATAATTGGTCAATAAAATCATCTGAACACAGATAAATCAGCAGCACAAAGAGGCAGGGGAGGCAGAATGGGCTTGGCGGAGGTTTATCCCACCTTTGTAGGATAAACTTTAGACTGCCTTCCTAGGGTTAGGAGGTGATAAGGGTTTAAAACTTTGAAAGACCATGAGATAAGTAAGCTTGTGTGGGTGTGTGCTTTAATTTTTAACCCCATCTTCAGCAAGATTCTGACCTCAGCAAGAGGCTACCTAGGTTGCAGGAAGCCAAATCATTGCACAAAAGTTCCCCTCGAGCTAAACCTGCTTTCTTTGTAGGATAAAGTAACAAAGGAAGAAGCTCGCAAGCTGATAGATCTCTAGGTATGAAGACAAATTTGGAGGGGAAAGGATAGAGGTAATGTCATTTAGTGAATAAGTGCTTATGATATAAACCCAGACAGACCTGAATTTTTATTCCACTTCCAACACTGATTACAGAAGTGACCTTGGGCAAGTTACTCAACCACTGTAAGTTTCAGTGTCCTCATCTGTTAATTGGGGATAATAATATCATCTAAGTATCAGGGTTTGGGGAAAGATTAAGTGAGATTGTGCATGGAAAGCATGATGCCAGGCACACAGACAGTACTTGTTAAGTGGCCCTGATTCTGCTGCTCACAGTGGCCGTAGTAACAGTGATGCTGGTGGGGGGTTAATGGTGGTGGTGATGGTGGTGGTGGAGGTGCAGATGGTTCACGGTGGTAGTGGTGATGGTGATGATGGTGTTGTTGACAGTGGAGGCAGTGGGGAGGGAAGTCAATGTGGTGATGTTCATAATTATGAAAACGTTGATCATACTGCTGGGATCCTTAGCATCCGAACATACAGACAGTGAGCATTTCATAATAAAGGGTGAATTCAGAAACCTTTGAGATATTTTTTGCCAAATGGACAAAGATGGCACCTACATCAAGTAGGTCAACTGAGAAGAAAGATTTTAAAATTTTAAGCCATAAAAATCAGTGCTATAACTAAAGGAGGAAAATGTGAACTATTAGAAAAGAAAGAAAACAAGATAAAGAAAATGGCCCAAAATAAATTATCTGCAGGGGGGAAAGGATGCAAATGATATTCAGTTGCTGTTATTCCAGCTTCTCTCTCACATGCCGTGTCCCCAGCACTGGCAGCCCCAGGTGCCCAAACCGAGCATTTTGGAGATGTCCCCTCTGATGTGACACCTTCAAGAAAGGCATTGCTGCTCAGTTTGTCTGGCCCAGGGAGAGGTCAGGACACAGAAGTTTGCATTGTTTTAAATCAGGATTCTTTATAAAGTTTAACAGTATTAAGGTCATCATCTGAGTTGAGTATAGATGCTAAACGTTATTTGCCACACTTGATAGTAATCCCATTCTTTCATTCTTTTCTTTCCCTTTCTGCATTAAAGTTTAAGTTTCTTAGGCCTGTTTTTTGTTTCCTCTCGTTGCTAACAACAGATGCAATTTCAGTGCTGAGTGCAGAACAACAGCAGGTCCTCCCTAATGAAAGAAATCTCAGAAATGTGAGCTGCAGGAAAGACAACATTATGCCCTATCATAAAGCTAATTCCCGTGAGGCAGCAAATTGGAAAGAGTCATGAAATAACTAACTTACTCTCGTGTTTGGAGAGATGACTGAGGTAAAAATGCATAGCCTGCAGACCATCCTTGGTCTCCAAAGACTCTTAAAATTTAAGTCTGCAACTCTGATTGGCTGTCTTATTTATTTCTCTGGGGGAAAAATATTGTTTCCTTGAACATTTCCGTATTCCTAAAGGCTCAAATGCTCCTAAGACATCTTGGTCTTCCAAAGAGAAGAGGGTCCTTGGAACTTCCCTCTTCGACAACATGCGAGAAGGCAGGATAAATTCCAAAGCATCTTTGGATTCTTTATTAATCTGAGGAGTTTGGGAGTCTCTGGACTGAGTGGATTCACAACAGCTCTAGTGATGGTCACATATTTGTAACCCCAAATATTCATCAAGAATATTAGAATTTTGTGTGAAGCAAGAACAAACAACAAAAAATTCGATCAGGAATCCAAAACAAAGACTGAAGGCTTACAGGTTGCCCTCTTGGTCCTTGTTGACCCAGTGGTCCTCTTTCTCCTGGAATACCACGTTCTTCCTTGTATGATGAAAAGTAAACACAAAATTAATTTTCTGCTGTGAGTTCATGCAATGATATGTCATTTTCCTCAGATATGTTGCAGTCACTCTTTTGAAGTCCTATTGGCATCATCCTACAGTCTAAGGTCAGTATCTTCCTCTAGACTTTGTTAAATACAGGTTAACTAGCAAATCTAGGAAAGATTTTGGTGCTGAAAATTAGCAAGCTCAGGTACGCAGTGCCAGTTACAAAATTTCACATTACCCTGGCTTTCTCTAGGGGTGCGTGTATGACTCTATATTTGAGTCCTTATGTTTATCTATCTATTGATGTGTCCTTGTCTACTAATCTATGTAACCCTCTATCTGTCCATCTTTCTGTATGTCTTGTCTATACATCTTCCCTTGTCTATATCCACCTATCCAGCTGTGAGGTAATGGACAGTCAGTATCGTTACCAATGACATCAGACACTCAAGCCAGAAATGATCTCATAATTCATAGAAGAGACCCCAAGCTGCAGTCAAGGAAAGGTGTGTTTTGTGACACTTACCTTCATTCCTCTTGGTCCGTCTTTTCCTTTGGAACCATTTGGCCCTGGAAGCCCAGCATTCCCCTGTAATGACACCACAACCCAAATTATCCGTAATGTTTTAGACAATTAATTTCATCTTCCAAAGTGCAACATATACACATGTAGCCTCTGAGCTGGGGGCTTGGGGCGGAGGAGCAGTGTTCTGAGCAAGAAGTCACCTCCCCCACATATCAAGAATGGGAGGGAGGATCTGGCTACCAGAGGGGAAGAACACCATCTGGCTAAGAGATTAGGAAGACAAATGCCTGGACTTTTAGTCACTCTGAATTAAAAATACGATCAAATGAGAATGAAAACAATACCATCGGTTATGAGGCTAGACATTTCCCGAACAAGAGAGAGGTGGCTCAGGCCTTCTTGGAGCTGCTGTTTGAGTCTCCAGGTACTCTAACCCCTGACTTACATCATGCTGCTCAGGTGTTTCAAGCTCTCTCAAATACTCCTTTGCCGCGCCTGATTGCCTGCCTCCATCTGATCTGACCCTTCCACGAGCCCCTGGAAACAGAGTGGGCGAGGCTCTCATCAGGCTCCAGAAAGAAAGACCCGAATTGGAGGCCAAGTTCAGCCACTTAAACGATCCAGATGAAGAGTCATTTCATCTCTTTGAGCCTCAGTTTCCTCATCTCTATAAAAGTAGGGTGATTTTAAGTAATGCTTCCTTATATGATTTTGAGGAAGACGTTAGTCATTTACACCCCTTTACACTACTGTTTTTCTCTTGAACTCTACATAAGGATAAGCCTGTGTCACACACCTTTGAGCCTCAAGCCCAATCTCATTAGTCAGTATATCCCCCAAACACCTAGAGTAGAAGGGGGACGGAGCTGGTGATCAAGGGCTACTTCCTTGAAACAGCTCTTTTTAGAAATTCCTGATGCCCACAGATCCCAGAACAAATGGGGTAGCCTTATGTTGTTTGCCCAGGAACATGCAGGTGCATGAACTGGCCCTTGGTAATGAGCAGCTATGTTGTAGCTGTCAGTGTCTCAAACCTACCTGAGCACCCAGTGAGCCTTTTTCTCCCAAAGTTCCTGGCGGTCCTTGCCTTCCTCTTGGTCCCTGGTCCACAGATGAAATTTAAATTCAACCAATTTTTATTGAGCTATTTCTTTTCCATGTACCACAAGACCATCTTGGATGCTGATGGAGGCACAAATGAAGGTGCTCTGACCCACCATGATCTCATTCATCACACTTGAATCAAGCAGCCTCATCACCCTGAAGCACCCACTCCCTCCAAACTCCCTCCATCAGGACACGAGTCCTCAGTATCTATATTTTTAACCTCCTCTCCAGCTGAATCTGACAAACACTAACAATTGCTTCCGTGTTTTAATTCACCCAACTAATTTTAAATCCTAAAAGGGGAATGAGAAAAGCTGTCAGGAAATTGATCTCCTTTGAGAAATCAACCTTTTCTTTCTCCACATAAAGGCTAAGGACAAGCGTTCACATTCTGATGTTATCAAGAGTCCAAACACATGGAAAAGTGGGCTAATCTCACTGTGCACCTTGCTAGGGGGTGTTCATTTTCTCCCCGATCTATTTTACTGTACTTACTTTACTGACTTTTTCTGCCACTTTAGATTTTCTCCCACTTTTCTGAGAGATGCTTTCCTCTGTGAAGGACTGACCGGGCTTCTCCATCCCTGGGTGAGGTTTTTTAATCACCATCCCATACCATCCGTAGTGGGAAGGTGAGAATCCAGGGGAGCTTTTACCGATTATCTCCCTCATGGTTCACGACATGACTTGCTCTCCTGTGTTCAGCCATACAATAAAGTGAACCCAAAGGAGAAACCCAGGACACAACAGTGGTGGGGGGGTCCACAGTTGAATTTGAATTGAGCCAGTGTTCAAGAGGAAAGCCGTAAGTATCTCTCAGCTCTTTCCCCCTAGGTTGTGGACACTATTTTCTACCATAAAATAAATACAATCGCATCTCTAATTACACTCTGATTTGATCCAGCTCTTTCTTCAGTACCTTTGTCAAGTGCCAAAACAGCAGAAACTTTCTTAAATGACCATCTGACACTCATAGGATTTTTAACGTTACGGAGAACGATTCAATGCATTAGTAAAATTTGTTGTTACAAAGTTTTTCCTTTTAAGGGTACTTGGAAATAATGTGGTTTAAAAAAAAATGTAGAAAGTGTCCCAGAATGGTTTACAGAATGACAGATTTGGGTTATGCTTAGGAGATTTCAAAGGAACTGGTTATCACTCCATAGTTTACAAGGCCCCACCGGACTGAATCCTTCAGGGTGAGACCCTGGCCTTCATGGTCTAAACGACCCAGCCTGTTTGCAAAGTGCCCTGTGTATACTGGCTACTCAGTAAACACTCTGCTGATTTTTCCTGCCAAATTGATTCCAATTTTAAAGAATTAAATCCTATTTGAGTAATTTGCACTCACAGCTTCAGAGGCAGTAATTCAGAGCACAGGCTTCATAACTAGACTGCCTGCGCCTGAACCTGGCCTCCATCACTTCCTAGCTGTGCGAGCTTGGCCAGTTTACCTCACTTTTCCAGCCCGCCCCCCTCCCCCGCCATTTCTCCCCTCTAAAACGAGGAAGATAAAACCTCCCCACTGAAGGCTTAAATGAGTTAAGATAAGTGTCTAGGGCCGTATCTAGGACACAACAAAAGCTCAATAAATATTAGCCATCGGCATTTAACCTCCCCAGAAAAGACGCTACATATTTTGCTTAGGGAGGCCCTGGCAGGGAGCATCGTAGAACATTCCAATACATGTTAAATTCCTATCAGAGAAGGTAAAATTTCAAACGAATATTGCTGAGCACTAAAAGCAAGTTCACTGATACAACCTGTGAGCCTGGATGGCCAAGCTCTCCTGGGTAACCTTGTTCGCTGGATTCTCCACCCCATACCCTGTCGAAAGGAAGAAAACTCAGTGAGTTCTCCAGGCATCTTCAGTGTTCCTGTTGAAGGCAGCCTTCCCTGCAAGAGGTCACTTGAAAGCCACAAGAGAAAGGCAAAATAATCTGAAGGTCTGCGCTCAGTCCTCTTAGGACACAGAATCAGGGAGGAGGTGTGTGAGGGGGGTCCCACTTATTTGCTTAGGACATTCTTATTGTCTTTTCCAGTCTCCTTCCAAACAGCTAGTTGTTTAAATATAAAAGCACTTTGTTTAAATAACCCAAACCCCCAATTTACACAATAACAGTTCCTAAAAGCCCATCCATCCCTTTTAAGGGCTAGATGGTCCCTGGTGTTAAGGACCTTTATCCCCTGTGAGGAAACTCAGAATGTCAAGCACAGCAGCAAGTGTGGCATTTGGGGACAAAGGCACACACAGCACACAAAGAAATAGCAGAAAACTGGCTTTAAAATCCTACAGATCCCTACAGCACTGAGCTAGCTCTCTAGGCACAGGGTGAGCTATTAAAATAATTCATCTGGTAACTGATTTAATTCCTCCCTCAAATTAATATTTCCATTTCTACAGAGAAGATACATATTCCAAGATTGAGGACAATACCTGTTTTGTGACCAGTGCTGCCTTCTTTTTCACACTGCTCACTGTTGACCAGGCTACTGATTAGTTGTAGATTTGCAAAGACAAGAAACCCTAAGCTCAGAACAAAGCAATACGTGGATCAAAGACTTGTGCTTCTTAAGTTTTTTAAACCATTCAGATAAATGGGAAGCTCTCCTACTAATCATTCCTGTTAAATTGTTCTATTCTTCAAGAGTTGATTTCTAGATTCGTAAGTGTGAGTCACATTTTAAAAGGCATGTAGCTAGACATTTTGAAATCGTTTGGAAGATGTGGGCCAATTTGCTCATCACATTAGTGACATTTGTAGTACAACAGATTGGAAAATGATGCGGCTCTGTACAGCAAAGTTCAGACTCTTTCACATTTATACTAGGGAAATCATTACAGCAAAGAAAAGCAAGAACAGAACAAAAGCCCTGTAATACAGCTTTTTCTTTTCATCACTGTCATATTTAAACAAATAGAAATTATCTAAATGTTCAATATTAGAATGGTTTAGTAAATCACTGTTCTTCAACAGAGTAGAATATAATGCATTAAAGTGATACTAGTAAGATTTGGAAACATAGAAAAGCAGAATATAAACTAGTATATACATTAAAAACAGCTCTTTATTATGTATGCAAATAAAGGAAACATACAAACAGGAAAATAATTGCAGGAGGGCGGTGGGTTTGTGCACATTTAAAAAATTAATGATATTCTTAATTTTATCTTAAGTAACAAAAAGTTTTCCCTTATTGCCAAATAATCTGTGCATTGATTTGTTTGCCATAGTACAATCTTTTCCATAAATAAGATCTTATTTAAAATTTCATTTTATTATGCACCTTGCAAAAACCAGCACATCTAATTTATACCCAATAACTTCCCAAGGTCAAGGGATACTGTAATCTGGAGTTCAGCACCTCTTTAAGCCACATTTTCCCAATAATACTGACTGATCTTTAGCAAGTTACAGCCTCAAAACTTAAATGAGTCCTATGACCACGGCTCCAACACTGGGTTAACTAGCAAACCACTGACTTGTTGGATAAACCTAGTTCACTCTAGAACCTGCAAGTAATTATAAATTTTCCTCTTATTAAAAACTCAAACTTGAATAGAAACAACAACAAACAACTACAGTGATTCTTGAAAAGAGCAAAAAGTACAGGGATTCATCAAGATTATGATGCATTAAAGGGAGAGGTTTTCTATTAAAGATGGCCATGGTCACACATTTTCCCCAGCTCCCAAAATGAAAGATTGTTGTTCAAAGTCTGTCCCCAGAAGACAACAGTGCAGAGGCCCAGAGAGCAATCAGCCCGGATTAGAGCAGGAGGACAGAGGGCTCAGGAAGGAGGAAACTAAGAAAAATAAACCTCACATGTTAGAATATATTGGGAGGTTAGCAGTTTTGTGGAAAACCTTTATGATTAACTAGTAATAGGCACCTGGGGAGAGAGGGTGACTCAAGGAATACAAAAGTGACGGATAAATATCACTTACAGCCATTTGTGATGTTTATCAGTCATCATCTGAATGATGAATTGATTTGACCAAAAGTAGAGAAAATAAGTGTATTATAAGGATGAGTTGAGGGGAAGTGTATGGAAGAGATGGACAGGTTAAGAAAAATCTTTGTTCTCCATCAGAAGAATTCAATAGAAAAACATTCAAAATGGAAAACAAAGAAATAGCAAAGTAAGCAATCTGACTTTAAATTTATGCACAGGCTGAGCTCTGGTTCAAATTAAATAAAAAGGAAAGACATAGGAGACGGAGTTCAGTTTAACAAACCAAAAATAACCAAGACCCAACTGGGCAGAGGACCCACTGCCGATGGCTAGTTAGATAAACCACACACAGGATTGCAAAAATATTAAATAATTCAAGAGTAAGAAATTCTTTCCACTGAGCCATTTAATTTCTCCAGAACTTAGCCTAGTCAAGTTGTAGTCTATTTCTTTCTGCCTTTTGGGGGCTAAAAACAATAGGCTACAATGATAGTTCAAGACATTATTTCACAAATGTTCAAACTGAATTAAAAGCATAAGAATCTATTTCAAGCCTCAACATTTTATGAGAAGTCATATTTTACTTAGTGTCAACAAAGATTGTTTGCATTTTTGAGACTTGAAATTTCTCAGTAGCCATGCTTTTCCAACATGTTTAGTTTGAAGACACAGGAGTCTCACCTTCTTTTGTTCTGAGGAGGTCACTGCCCACCCATCACACACACACACACACATACACTCAGCCATTCCCAGGCTCAGAAATGACATAAGTCAGTCTCTGACCTCTCCTCCACCCCTAAATCCTGAGAATGCTAGGGGGAAAAAAATACCAGCAGAGCAGGACCAAACCACATTAGAGAGGAGTCCACGTAACTCTCGTTTTGAACAAAAATTTCCAAGAGCATCTTGATCTTTGGATTTGAATCCTGTCTCCACCACTTACTTATTAGCTATGTGGTCTCTGACAACTAACTTCACTTTGCTAAACCTTTATTTCCTCTCTTATCCATAAAAAGTAACCAATGATGCTCATAACTCCTGGGGTTGTAGAAAGGTTACATGAGGTCATATAAATAAAGTGCTAGACAAATGCTTTGTAAAATATGATTCCCCTACAGAGATGCCCCACCCCACCCTCAGATAACACCCACCAACCCTTCTTCGGAAATTGTAACCGCTTGGTCTTTTCTCTTTATTTAGTGACTATGAGACCCCCTTATGCACCTGTAGTAAGTCCCACTTCTTTAAATGAAAAAGTCACTATTTCAGAGGTAAAAGCAATTCTTTAAGATGTTAGCTTATTTTCAATCTAGGTGAACTGTTACAGCAGGTTGGGGAGGGAGCAGAGAGGAACCATATAAACTTTCCCTTCTCCATGGAAACCTCTCAGGGATCACGCAGCCTCCATCAGCCCAACCAACACCTGCCTTGACCCCAGACAGAACTATTTACAGAAGCCATATGTGTGGAATAAGAAGTAACTCTTTCCAGAAAACACTGACCTTCAATCCTGGCAGACCTTGTCTTCCTCTTGGACCCTAAGGATAGAAGGAAAGTGGAGACCTTAGAGAAGGAAACAAGCCAGTTTTCACCCCAGCCTCTCTCTCTCTCCCACAAAAGCAGATAAAATACATCCAACAAGTGGCTATACCTACCTGAGGGCCAACACTTCCTGTTCCCCCGTGAGGTCCATCAATATTAGAACTTCCCTGACAAGAAAGAGGTAAAGTGATTGGTTTAGATAGCCACACATTTCCGAGTTTACCCTCTAGATATGGGCTGTCCCACACAGAAACCACTAACTAGCCTGTGGCTCTTAAATTTAAATTAACCTAAAGTAAGTTAAATATAAAATTTAGTTCCTTAGTTATAGTAGGTACATTTCAAGTGTTCAATAACCACAGGTGGCTGGTGGCTACCATATTGGACAGTACAGATACAGAACAGTTCTGTGATCTAGAAAATTTTGTTGGTCAGCATTCCTCTAGAAGCAAGTGGATTTAATTTGGTGTTCTGAAATATCCACATTGTGGGCATTTTCTCCCCAGATTGTTTGTTTGCTGAACAATATCCAGCAAGGGTTCACCATGCTGGGACAGTAGTCATATGTACTTGCCAAGAAGCCAGGTTTAATACTTGAAAAATGTGCAAAAGGAAACAGAAGACTGGTCTCTGCACATGTGGAGTGATGGGTAGACCAGACGGTGCAAGGGGAGGCTATTCAGTCATGATGGGGACCCTTCCTAGAGCTCTCACCTATTTAAGGTCTGAAGTGGGAAAATAAGTGGTGTCCAGAGAAAACCAAACTGAGTCCACATTTCAGGAGAATGGAAAAAAACATCTTGGGTCCCAAATAGGGATATTTTAGATAATTACTCAGTGAAGTTGCATGCTAACTCAGTAAGAATCCATAAATTGGCAAAGAATATGAAATACAGAAACATACAAAACAGAAACAGATTCACAGACATAGTAAACAATTTTATGATTAATGGGGGAAAGAGGGTGGGAAGGGATAAATTTGGGAGTTTGAGATTTGCAAAGGTTAACCACCATATATGAAAATAGAGTAAAAAACAAGTTTCTGCTGTACAGCACAGGGAACTGTATTCAATACCTTGTAATAACCTTTAATGAAAGACATATGAAAATGAATATATGTGTATATATATACATGACTGGGACATGATGATGTACACCAGAAATCAATACATTGTAACTGACTGTACTTCAATTAAAAAAAAAATTTTAATACAGAAACAAAAACAATTTGTGCAAAGCTATTCTTCTGTTATTTACAACAGATCAAATTCTGATACAATCTAAATATTCCATGAAGTGAGAGATGTGTTAATTACATTATGGTAGAAATGCTTTTGTAATCACATAAAAACAATCAAAAACTATATTTATCAGAAGTTTATAAAGTAGAAAAAAATTGTGCTATCATGTTGTTCTTTCCAAGTATGCTAAATTTTGTAAGTAAATAATTTATCCAGATAAGGAGAAAGACAAAATGGTGATTCCTCATTTTTTATATTGTTGTAGAACATTTCTTAATAAGCTCATGGGATCCTCATCTGAATGTCTCAGGGAGAGTAACTTTGCCATCAACAAGTTAGGAAGGTCTAGTAAGCTGATGGTTTTCTTAGTCACTGGAACTCCTGAATTTTTTTCTCTACATTTTACATTTCTGTACTCTCAAATATCTGTGGTGTTACTTTTATAATCAGAATTTTTACAGTGAAGTAGATTTTATGAGGGAGAAGGCTTTAGGTAAAACACTCACAATTTGTCCAGATGTAATAAAGATTCTTTCTTAAAATGGTTATCATTTTCTCATTTCAACAGTAAGTAATTTATTTGCAGCCAACATAGTAAAGAAATTATTTGGGCAGATGCTAGAATCATTGGGTAAAAGATGGTTGGTAAATAAGAACTATGCAGTCTCAGGGTGTCATCTTCCAAATTAATCACTGGACAGAGGGAAAAGTATGTTCACAGTGGATGAATCTGGTGGACACCATCTTAATCAGATGACAAAATTAATGCACCAATAATGAGGGAGACTGGCAGTGTCCCACCTGGTGACTGAGAACGGTCCAGCATTGATTAATCTCCTTTCACAAATGCTAACCTGAATCTAGCCATGAGGAAACAATCAGGTAAATTCTAATTGAGGGATGCTGGTGTACTGGTCTAGATCATCAATGTCATGTGAACAAACAAATAACTGGGCAATGGTTGTGACCAAGACAATGAAATGCACCACATAATCCTTGACTGGGTCCCGGGACAACAATAAAAATAGTTGTAAAGGGCATTATTGAGGCAAGTGTGGAAATCTGAATGTGGGCTGTATATTAGAAAAACATTTTGCATTGATACAAAAATTTTTCAAATGTGATGACTGTATTTTGCTTGTATAGGAGAATGCCTTTGTTCCAATTAGTCCTCAAATGACTCAGCAAGATATGTACATATATTACCCATGTATTTGTACAGAGAGACGAAAAGCGGGGTCAGTGGTAACAATTGGTGTCCATTACACTTGTCTTGAAACTACAAATTTTTTTGCAGGTTTCAAATTTTTCAAAATAAAAAGTTGAGGTAAAATGTAGAACAGGTTCATCACATACTATTTCAACAATTCAGAGAACAAGGTTAAAGAAAATAAATGCACTTCTGGCTGTTTATCCTTCTAGGAAAAATAGATACGGGTATCTTCTACCCATTTGGACCCCTTGTGGAGTACAGAGTTTTGTAATCTGGTTTTTTTCACTTAATATCATACCATGAATGTTTTCCTTGTTAGAAATAGTCTTCTAAATTATTTTTCATGGCTTAATAATATTTTATCGTGTTGGTACACCATCATTTATACGAACAATCCCTTTTCATTGAACACGTAGGCTTTGCAGTGATTAAAAATCATCACCTTGACCATCTTTGGAGTTAAAACCTTGTTTGATCCATGATATGTTTCTGGATAAATTTTTAGAGCTGGGAAGACTGGGTCAAAGGATGTGCACATGTTAAGTCATGGCAGGCACAGTTGGCGACCATGCAACAAACCCTCCCCTTTCTTCCTTGCTGACAAAAATCTCAGTTTTGTTTGGTGCAACAACATGCCCCACTCTAAGGGCTGAGTTACAACAGGTCGAAGCCAATCATGACAATCTCATCTCTTCTGTCAGAGACGTGCTTTCTCTGGTGCTCTTAAAATGGGGTGAGGGTGGGTGGGGAGCCCAGGACCCAGCCAATGAGCCAAATGAGCTATAAACAGAGTATTGCTGGGAGTGCCCTGATGAAGGCAAGCCCCTCTCCTGCTGCCATTTCATGTAACAGTGGAGATGAAATCCTTAATGCCCAGCCCAAGAACCACACTGCAGATGGCACCCTGGAAAGAAGGAGCTGAGCCCCTGATGACATCACTGGGTTTTGATGACATCACTGGGTTTTGATACACCGCTGAGCTCATGTACCAAACCTGCCCCCACCTGGATTATCAAACACATTTATCAGCTAAAGCCTGCCAGTCAGGCTTTCTGTCACTTGCATATTAAAAAACACAAACAAAAAACGGCTGTTCTAACTGACATATGTTGACTGATTGCCTTCCACAAAGGTTGTATTGCTTTTCATTCTCCCGGAAGTGTGAAGCCGTCACTGGTTTCCCATCCCTTCCCCAAATTCTAGGCATAGAATAAAGTTCCTCTGTGGTTTGAAAGACGGCTTCATCAGGGCCCCTTCTCCAACCAGGTTACAGTCAATCTGCTCTTTGGTAAAACCGAGGAAAGACTGACCCCTAGGGGGCTCTCGTCTCAAAGCACCTAACAGGCTAGGCCGTCAGCATGCACCGGCTGCAGGCTTGTGGAACTGGCAGGAGTGACTTCCATCATCCAAATCTACGCAAAGAACCCTTAGTTAGGAGCCTTCTTTGAGCTCAGCATGGGAGTAGCGAGCACAGGAAAGGAAAATGCATCATGACGTGGCGCTGTTTCAGGTACCTTTTTGCCTGTACGCACAATTCAGGCATCCGGTGTTCAAGGTTAACCCTTTAGCTAAAGTCAGCAATGGACACCTCAGACACCTCGGAAAGCTGTGAGCAGGAGGGTCCCCCCGGTGCCGAGACGGATGCAGCAGCGGACAGTTTGTCTAGAGACCTGAGTTCCTTTCCAGCAGTGAAACCATGAGCAAATCACAGCTGATACAGATCAAGACCTTTCTTGCCATGATAACCACTGACTCCTGGAAACTTTGAAATGGTTTCTCTACTAGTCCCACCCTGCGGATGAGGAAACTGGGGCCGGGATGGGTTCAGGGTGGCTGCCCTGCTGTTCCCTTAGCTCAATCCCATAGCTGATTGAGGCAATTCACATGGCTCTCTGATCTCAACTCACCAAAGAAAATCCTCACAGTTGGTCCAAAACAACTGTAATCGACAACAGGATGAGAAATTCTTGCAGCAAGTCATGACGATTTTCTCACATAGCTGTGTAATAATGATCTTGTTACAAACTGGACTTTATTCAGAACCTGGGCGTATATAAAATGGTTGCGAACTAGCCAAAATTCATGAAGGAGAATGGATGTCCTAAGGTTTTTGTCAAAGGATGCAAATAGGAGTTCTAAGCAAACGGAAGTTCCTCTACAGTTGTGAACATTTTGCTATGCACACCCCATTCCTGGAAACTGGGAAGGATGAACTCTGTGGATGGAGGTACCTGGGTTATTTCAGTCATTATTCAGAATCTTGCATTTTAATGTCTTGGGAGTAAAAATCTAAAAATACCTTTCAACAAATCGGTCTCTGTCAAGATAGCAAGTCTTTTTCCTTCTGTGATGACTCTTATCACAATGCTTCTAGTATTTAGAACTAGACAAAGATCTTCTCTTTAAAAATGGATGGTACCCCATACACATCAATTGACAGTTGCCATGACAGAAAGCAAGCCAGCGGGGTGATGACCCTGAGCATTTTTTAAATCGAGGCATCATTATAAAATTGGAGAATTTTAAAACTGAAAGGGCTTAGGCATCATTGAGTCCCATATTTTCAATTCGGAGATGAGGAAACCAAGGACAAAAGAGGTAAAGTAAATTACTAATGCTGTGGGAGGTAAGATCTGTACAAAAAAATAATAATAAACCAGGAGACAAAAATGCTAGGACAAGGATATAAGTAGAGATTAGCATTCAGAGCTCCTGTTCCCATGGACAGTGGAGACCATACATTTTCACTGTGGTTTTCTCTGCTGATCCAACCTGAATGCCCACGACTCCTGCCCCAGCCAGCATCTGCTCCCAGGGCACCAGTATCCCCAGAGGGAGGGAGACCTTCTTACCTAGTGTCCATGCCTCCCTTTTTCCCCCTTGGGGCCTTGGGTGAATCTATGAATTCCAGGATCTCCCTGGGAAAATAAAAGGTTGCTTAGCTCAAATGGGTAGGAAAATTATGATTATTAAAAAAGAAAAGGCACCAAAGTGGACCCTTTCAGTTGTCTGAGCCTGCTCAGTATTCCAAATACCCAGTGCAGTTAAAATTCTAAACACTTTAAGAGCCCAAACGTTGTATAAGATGGACTTCCTTTCAAATCTCCTATTGGTCACAATACTAAGACAGGCTGAACAGATGCCTCATTAATGAATTATTCATTGTCCTCTGCCTTTGTGCCCAAGCAAACAATTCACAGTCCCTGGATTAGAGCAGCAGAAATCCCTGAAGCCCCACTACTCACAAAATCTCCCCTCTCCTCTCCATGCTCACCAGGTCATCCAGGTGGCCCAGGCAAGCCCTTAAATCAAATTTTTAAAAAGTGTCACTTTTTAAAATCATCTATTGCCTAAAGGGAAATGGCAAATGAGATTCAAATTAAAAGAGCAATGTAGTACGTGAACTTTAAAGCATTAGCTGCCAAAGAGATGAGGTTGAGACACAGAAAAGAACATACTTTTATTGGAAATCTGGGATACACTTGGCCTTATATGTGCATTGCCTCACAATTCAAGAATTAACCTGCTACATATGAGGAAACTGAGGCTCAGAGAAGTCAGACCCTGTCCCCCTACCACCAATACCCTGGATCTTTTCACAACTTCCTGATGCTCCTACACAGAAATACACGTAAGGAAAAGAAGGCTTTCTCCATCAGTACTAGCAGCGCAAGATCTTATGAAAAAGAGAAGAAAAGAGAGAGAAATGCTTCTGGAGCTCCTGACTGCTACAGGCAGGGAACCAGAGAGGTGGAGGAACTTGCCATTAGACTATGACATGAAAAGCAAATGGTTGCTTCTCTTAAAACCTGCTGTTAGATACACATGACTGTATCTAAAATAGATAAACACAAGGTCCTACTGTATAGCACAGGAAACTACATTCAATACCCTGTAATAACATATAACGGAAAAGAATATAAAAAGAAAAAAATATATGTGTATGCATATGTACAAATGAATCACTTTGCTGTACTCTTAAAGCTAACATTGTAAGTCAACTACAATTCAATAAAAAAAAATGTTTGTTAAACCTTGCTGTTAGTGGTACCACCTCTGTGCCATAGTTCCTACAGAATCACAGAATTGGGGAGAGCCCCCCCATGCAGGAGCCTTCCTCGGATGATGTTATGTACCTGGTTCTGGAGGGTACACACCACGCCCTGAGAATAGTAAAGTGGGGCCCCCTCTGAAATCTGACTCTCAGACACACAGGAAATGGGATGTTCTCTGGTTTCCACACGAAGTCACCTCATAATGTCACTGGAGACCTTTCTTCACGTCTTCCCCGGTCTGATACAATGGTAAGAAGGAATTAGTTAATTCTAAATTTTAATCCTGCTGTTTAATTGACAACCAAGGCAAATTTCTTTGACTTCTCAGTTCAAAACAATTTTCTCATCGGTGAAATAGACATACTTATCTTATAGGGCTGTTACAGGGATTCAATGGAATAGTAAATTAAAATGCTGAGTACAGGGCCTGACATATGGTGCCTATTATGTTTTGTCCAACATATAGTCCTTCCTTTTTCTGACCCAGACACTGGCTTCCAGAGTAATCTTCCAAATCTGTAGCTTTGAACACATGTCTTACTTGCTTAGAAACTTTCAACAGCACCTGGTGACTCAGCAGAAAAGAACAAAACCCTTAAAACATGGCATTAAACCGGTTCCGACTTGCCCTTCCAGACTGTCCTCCCACTCTTTATACTTTTGATCTCACCCTCCACTTCTGTTGAAGTGGAATCTTTGTTTGTCCAAAACCACTCTGAGTTCTTTTAATCTAAGCCTTTTCTTTTTCTTAACCTGGAATACTGTGTGTGTGTGTGTGTGTCTCTCACAGAAGTCTCAGTGGAGAATGTCTTGATTTCCTGTGTTCCCTGGGAATGCCTGAGTCTTCTCCACCCTGAGCACATTCTCAAATGCCACAGGACCTCAGTAGGGAAGGCTGGTCTCACATCCCCTTCCTCCTCCCTCACCATCTTTTAAATTTCATTCCATCATTACTCCCTCACTGAAGCCTTCCTGACTGCACAGGCTGGATCAGATCCCAGTGCCATTTCCCTGCCTTTCATGTACTTATCTCAGCAGTAATCTTACACCTATTTCCATGATTATTTCATTAATATCCGTTTCACCCCATAGAGGCAAATCCTGAGAAACAGAACTTATGCCTATTTTGGTCCCCATTCTACAGTCTTCCCTAAATTACAATACATGCTCAGTGAATTTTGTTGACTGATTGGATGGAGAAAGGCCACTCTACCTGAGATTCCTCTCCAAGTCACTGGGCTCCCATTGATTCTTTATTTGTACCATTCTTACAGCCTTTTTCTTATCCTATCTTGTATTAGAGTTATTCCTGTACAAATCTTATCTCCTGCACCAGCAAACCAGCTCTTTATTGGTCATAACCTTGACTCATTTACTTCTGAACCCTTCTCTGTGTCCGCCAAAATGCCCTACAGCTAGGAAGCACTTGACAGGCGTTTACTGAGTTCAACTAATTTTGGTGGAAACTGAAGGCTCTCCAGTCTTGAAGGGAATGTAGCGTGCTCCACCTTCTCCAAAATCTGACCCACAAACTGCAGGTTGGAAATTAAACCTCAATAAAGAGTCATGTCTTGCGACTCTCTGTTTCATGTATCAGGAAATCAATCCATGCCTAAGGGTAAAAACATTGCTCTAATTCCATAGGGGTAATAGAAACATACGTAAATAAATTTAACCCTCTTTATCTAATCCAGTGAATCAACAGAAGCTGATTACAGTGCTGTGTCAAGTTGGATCCTTCAGGCTGGAATCCATCATCAGTTAGTAATGTCTACATGGGCATGGGAAGGGAAATTGATAAGTAATGTCTGCCTGGGCACAGGAAGGGGGAGTTGCAGTACATACACCAGGAACCTGCCCTCCCTCACATGGAGAGAGTGACCAGCACAGTGCACAGTCGCAGTCAAGCAGATAGTCCAAACAATGGACACTGGGAGATGCAGAGAAGGGGGAGGTCACTACAGACTGACATGGTCAAGGAGGGCATCATTAGGATGAAAGAGAGGAGGTGGAAACTGAAGGAAAGGTGAGGTTCAAGTAAACACTGAAGATGGATGCAGGGGAAAGGCGTTCCTGGATGAAGTACTGAGTGAGGGTGAGACACAGAGCTTGGCATGCAGAAGGAATCTCCAGGGGACAGTGAGGAGCCCAGTTTGACTGGGAAGGACACTTTTGGACTGAGATTAGTGAAGAATGTGGTTGAAAGGCCTTGCGTGTCAGACTACATCACTGGTGACAGGAAGCCATGAAAAGCTTGAGCAAAAGGGAATGATGCCCATGATAAAGCACAAAAAGTTAAGTAAGCTGGTTCCCATGACCCATTTCACTATCAGCAGAGTCAGGCCTTAAGTAGAAGTTCCAAAGACTAATCTAATATTTATCACCCTTTCACTCCCAACCCAGTACTAGTGCTACCAGACGACGCTTTCCCAGAGCTTAGAAATAAGCTATCCAGGTCAGTTTCTGCAGCAGGAATCTGAGAGATGTGGGAGAAGAATCTTCTCACACTTTACCCGATTTCCCATTTCCTTTTCCTCCAGATGACCCTGGGACTCCACGATCACCCTAGAAAAAAACAAAGAAATACAAAAAGAATCTGTATTACATAAGTCACACACACCAGGAAATTTTTTCACATAGTTTCACATTCTAGCCAAGAGTAGAAAGTTCTAAATCTGACTATGTGGCAGACTATATGCCCTGAACAATCTTCCCTTCAAAAAACAATTTAAAATCCAAATAACAAATTAAATTACATCTTACATGCATCCATGAGCTGATAAAGAAAAAGAGAGATGCTTAGAGTTTAGACAAAGAGAAAGCAGGAATCTAGAAGAGTCACAGCTATTGGCTGCCGGAGGACTCCTGATCACTCTGGACATGTGTGGTGTGAAAACCCACAAGGTGATCACTCATTTTAAAGTGGTCCCAGGAGGCAGTGCCACCAAGTATGTGGCAGAAGCAAACAACCTCCACTCAGTGGCTTCTCACAGATAAAGTTCCATCAAAAATGAGTGTCAATCAAAAGTTACAACACATAGGAGGTAGACACCATGAGGGAGAAGCCAGCAGATCCAACAGACAACAAATTAGACTTATAATGACTATAGATTTTGCAATTATCACAATGTAAAATAAATATCTTTAATCATTTAAATAACTCAAAAAATGAGCTAAGGAAAAAAAAGCATCTATATTTTAAAAAAGGGTGGGGGGCAAGCAGATTTGAGAAAGAATCAAACAGAACTTCTTGAAGTGAAATTAGAATAAATGAAATCAAAACTCCAATCAGCAGGTTAATGGCACATTAAACATTTAACATAAGGATTGGTGAACTAGAAACTGAAGAAGTTATTCCGAATGCAGCACAGAAAGATAAAGAAATAGAAAATATGAAAGAAAGGCTAAGAGACATTGAGGATAAAGTGAGAAGGTCTCCAAATTTCTAATTAGACTTCCAGAAGGAGATACGAGAGAAAGTGGGAAAGATTAAAATTTCAAAATGATCATCTGCTAAGGATTTTCCAAAACCTGGAGACACAAATGCTCCGATTCAAAAGCTTACTAAGTCCCAAATAGGATAAGTGAGAAGAAATTCATGCCTAGAACACCATATTGAAACTGCAGAAAACGAGAAACAAAGGAAAGCTGTAAAGCAGCCTGAGATTTTTTTCAAAGATTGCTAACAAAGGGACAACAGTTCCTTGACGGATAACTTCTTAAAAGCAAAGATGAAAGTCAGCCAGGAGAGGATGAAATTAATTTCCAAAGTGCTGAGAGAAAATAATTGTATACCCAAGAGTGATCTTTCAAGAAAAATGGTGAAATCATGAAATTGTCAGAGTAAAAAAAAACAAGGAGCATTTACAACCTTCATCAAAGAAAAATATCTACAAGTTGTATTTTAGGCAAAAGAAGCATATGATCTTTTCACGTTCCTTTGAAGGCATCAGTGATTAATAAATGCGATGGTAAAGCTAGGTAAGTACTGATTAAATAAAGCAATCATTATAACAATGTCCAGTTACTAGAATTAACAAAAGTAAAAGGTGAAAATAAAACTCCGACAGCAACATGTGATATGAGAGCTAAGTTTATAGGTTCCTTGTCTTTTGAACACAAGAACAAACACACAAATTAACTTTAGACATTGGTGAGCACGCATGTTTATTTAAATTTCCAGACTAGTTGTGAGAAACATGGAGAGTATTAATTGCAAACTCATGAGGGTGGGGATAGCTGGGGAAATAGAATGAGAAACTGTCTGTACCTGTTCTCCATCCAAGCCGTCAAGACCCTCCTCACCAGGGCTGCCCTGTGGAGCAAAGGAAGATGAGGACATTAGGGACCAGAGGACCAGGTATCCCTGGTTACTGCTTGCATGTTAATTTCCTTGCTAATATTATTCTCAGAAGGTAGAAGAATCTAGGTCTTCCAAACAACACTTATATTCGGCATTCAAGTATTAAAAAAAATGTTAAAAAAAAATAAAAAAATAAATAAAAATAAAGCTTGCTGTAAAAAGCAGTGATTATTTTCTTCCTGAAATGGATATTAGCAATATATACTGTTTTTCCTGACAGTTTCAGATGCTAAAGAAAAATAGAAGAAAAAAAGAAATTCATATTTTGAATGGATAGAAAGGCTTCCTTTTAAAGTTTTACACTGGGACAAGCATGGTAACTCTCACCGGACCGAATGAAACATTTCTCACTGGTTGTCTACGATGGTCCTTGTGTCACTGACCTTTTTTTTTTTTTTAATGTAAAAAGACTGGCAAAGAGAGGAGGGTATAGCTCAGTGGTAGAGGGCATGCCCAAGCATGCACGAGGTCCTGGGTTCAATCCCAGTACCTTCATTAGAAAAATAAATGAATAAATAAACACCCCTATTTATCCTCCCCCAACAAAATAAATAAGTAAATAAAAAGACTGGTAAACATGCCTGAATTCATCTGCATAATGGAAACTCCAAAGATCACAGATTAAGCAGGAATTAAATGAGTGTGTTTGGACGTGTGTGCATTTGGAAAGACTTATGACTTAAAAAAAGAAAAAAAGACTTCTTTAGAGAAGAGCTGAAAAGCTGGGGCTGACTACGATAAGAGTAAGAACTGGCCGCGGCATTGTGCTACCCCATCAAGCTTTCCATCGCTTTCAAATCACAGGCTCGTTGTTTTACCAACCAACTCAAAAGGACAGAGAATCTATTTATTATAAAGCATCTTCTGAAGAAAAAACAAAAAGATTCAGAGTGTTGCAAGCAGAATAAAATGCATTTTACACACGTGGGGTGGTCGATGTACTCCTACTGGCCACATGAGGAAATCAAGTTTCAGGCATTTTTGTTTTAGCCAAAGGACAGCTGATTTTAGTGAATGAAAATACACATAGGAAACTCTAGGACTAAATCCCGTGCTACATTTGGCACAGGACATAGTGGTCCCAGGAGACCTGATAAATGAGATCCATCAGCCCTTGTCTGATCCATTCATCACTTGGTATTCATTCCCTAGGATAATGCGGGGAACATAGCGGGTACCTAATACATGTTTGTTGAATGAATGAATGAATGAATGGGCAAATGGGTACTTGGCTTCTGAATCTGGATGTAAAGCCACTCCCTGCTGCACCAGCACCTTACCAGCCCTGTCCTGCATCCCTCTCCCACGTGATACCTCACGTGACCAAACCCTCCTGAACATACCTTGAATTCAGGACCAACTCTTTCAGATAAACATGATAATCTTGTGGCTCCATCATTGTAGTCAGCAAGGCTTGAAATTTATCTTATAGATCCAGATTCAAACCTGAAATACTTACCTTACAGACAGCCATTCATTAGCATGACAGTTTGGCTGTTAACACCACCTGACACATCTATCCCCAAGTATTAAGCCCCTTTGCTGATTACTCAAGCAAAGGAAAAAATCAGTGAACTTGATGTTGTGTTTCCCAAAGAAGCCACCCCCAGTTTGAGAATAAGGAAGACCACTCACCTTTTCTCCAGAAAATCCTCTTGCTCCCTAAAATTCAAAACAAATAAAAACAACTGAGCTTGAATGACACTTTTAAGCCACTGTTTCATTTAGGAAACCATATGTTCCCTAATTTCAAGAAACTGCAATTTTGATACACACATTACTATATATAAAATAGATAAACAACAAGAAACTACTGTCTAGCACAGGGAACTATAGTCAATTTCTTGTAATAACACACAGTGGAAAAGAATCTGAAATATATATATGTATGTATGACTGAATCACTTTGCTGTACAGCTGAAATTAACACTGTAAATCAACTACACTTCAATTGAGAATAAAATTTTAAAAAAAGATACTGCAAGTTTTGGATCAAAATGGAGATTTCTTCTCTAGTGACCATATGGACATCACTGATTACTACCACTCCCCTGCACCATGATGTGGAGAAAAGTGCACCTTGTAACTCCTCCCACAGTAGGGGGAGAGCCAGAAACAGCAGTAACCTGTAGTTTATGACAACAATCATACTCTTCCAAACAAAAATGGGAATACAGAGTCACAAGCATGCAAAGGCTTCCGGGAACAATAAGACAAAGTAATTGAAAGACAAACTTGGTAGAAGATACAGAATATGGTCACTGTGATCAGAAGAACTCCAGAGGACTCTGAAGCTGGCTGTAAAAATAATTCTCTGGCCTTATTAAAGGACATTCTCTAATCCTAGAAGGTTAAGAGACATTTAAATCAACCACTAAAAAAGGGTTTCCCACTCATGATCCCTAAATTTGGCTTTTAATTTATTTGTTTGTTTGTTTGCTTGTTTGTTTGTTTTAATGGAAGCACTGGGGATTGAACCCAGGACCTTGTGCTTGTTAAGCACAAAGTCTACCACTGAGCCTTTAAAATCTCATTGTTCTCAAGCCCAGCTTCCAACTGCCACCTCTGTGGGTCTCCTCCTGAGGGCTTTTCCTGGTATCGGAAGTCTGTCCACACACGAGACCGGCCAGAAGTGCTGGGGTACCAGTGTCCCCTGGGAGCAGCCCTCAACTAATGCCCAATGGGATCTGGTGCACACATACCCCCGCTCCCTCCCCCTGGGGGTGAGTTGTGCTCACTGCCCCCACTGCTTCTCAGCAGGATTAAGCTCTATCCACCCACAGTGTAATCAAATAATAATGCACTCTTTTTAGGCCACCTTCCCTTCTAACTTCTCTACTCCCCTACTTGGGTTTACTGTGACCCCCAGCCCCACCCCCCAAATAAACACTAGATTTTGCACTGGATGCCTTTCCTCGGGCTCCACTGCTCCACTCCCTCAGTCTGAGAAAGAGCTGAAACACCAGAACTATGCTGAAGAATTAAGATTTTCCTCAAACTCCAGAGACAGGGAAAGATCTCCACAGCTTGAGGCCACACTCACCTTGGGTCCTCTCCTGCCCCAGCATCCATCCTCACCTCGGAGTCCAGGAAGACTTTGGGGACCTCTTTCTCCCTGTGGAGTAAAGATACACATGGAGACAGTCAAGCAACAACCTCTGTCCCCATCCAACCAATTCCAGCCAGCAATGAGCAACTGTCAGAACGGGTAAAATAACAACATGGTCCTTGCAATCACTTTTACATCCTCAAAGACGTGGTTGGATGACCTGCAAGGCAATCAGAATGTTCACCCATCAACTGCCCACACTGATGACTCCAAATCACACGAATCTGAACTCTCTCTATGTTCAATCAATTCAGTCAAGGCACATGAGCAAAAACTTAAGCATTCAAATCAAACAGAAGTTGTCTCTGAACATTTCCTTCAGGCAGCTAAAACTGGATGAAGGTTTCCTCATGGCTCCACAAAGAATAAACCACTATTTAACTCTTTCTTTTCTAGATGAAATCCAGCCTCTGTCTAAGGTGTAGATCATAGGTCATACGTCCTCTCCTGAGAAGCTTTTACTGTTATATTGCTTGTTATTATGTTTTTGTGTTCTATTCCTGGTATATTGTGAGCTTCCTGGAGACAAGGACAACGTCTCATTTATTTATCTCTGGATTTCCAGCCCTAAGTACAGCGTCTGGCACACAGTAACATCCAATCAGGATTTGAAGAATGATTCCCTGAATTATGTTAATGAACGTAACCTTTTGATCTAGGTATTGAATAAGGAATGGAATGGGAGATGTCAGGCCTTTTACTAAGTTGATCAAATATAAATTAGAAAGCACTATACATCCCAAGACCTTTCATCAAAAAGAGGGTCTACAAAATGTAATATCTAACTTTCTCTTAACAAGGCTGGATGACTTCCCTGTGTGAGCTGCCCAGGACAGCAAAAGGGATCACGGTAAAGTGAGAGGTCCTCCGGATCTGGAATGAAAGGACCTGGGTTTGAGTCCCAGCTCTGCCTCCAGCAAGTTTTGTGAGCACATGACTCTGTGAATTACAATTTCCTCCACTGGCAAAAAAAAAAAAATATGGATCTGGATAACATGGATTCTAACCACTCATAGGATTGTTGTATTGAACGCATGAGCTATTGTATTGAAAGGATGTCACAAACCACATGGATTGGACAAATGAGGTGCTTTATGCCTAACAGACTGCAAGTGATAGCAGAGCACAACACAAGACATGGGTTTGGACACACCTGCAATGCTGTCTACCTGACCTTAGCAAGTCACTTACTCTCTCTGAGTTTCTATTTCTGAATATACATAATGAAAGTATTAACACATATCAGTAGAGTTGTGATGAAGGTTGTGTCAAAATATACACAAAGTGCCTAATGCAGAGCCTAACACACAGGAGGTGCCAAATAAATGTCTGTTCTCCTCTTTCTTCCTAGCCTATAAGAATTTTTACGTTCAATATATGGTGTTTAAGCTTCATCTGGAAAACGTAACCCTCACAGATCTGCTGGTTTACATTGCACTATCCAGTGTCATCAATCATGAATAAATGGTTGTCATCTTTATTAGAAAATAATTGTTATATATAAAACAAACATCCCTAATAAAGCAAGGACACTGAGGAAAAATTCTTAGTTTTATTTTTAACAAAATGTTAAAAATAAACCCATTCAGAATCTTTAAAAAAATGATACAAATGAACTTACTTACAAAACAGAAAGAGACTCAGAGACTCATAAACATAGAAAACAAACTTACGGTTATCAAAGGGGAAAGGGGGGAAGGATAAATTAGGAGTTTGGGATTAGCAGATATAAACTACTATCTATAAAATAAACAAACAATAATGTCCTACTGAATAACCCAGGGAACTTTATTCAATACTTTGTAATAACCTCTAATGAAAAAGAATACCAAAAAGAACATATATATATATAGGTGTATCACTATGCTGTGCACTAGAAACTAACACAACATTGTAAATCAACTCTACACCAATAAGATGAATAAATAAATAAAGTAAGTAAGTAAGTTAATCTTGGAAATAAAAAATAAAAAAATTTCTAAAAACTCACTCAGGATGGCTATTAGCAAGAAACAAACAAAAACAAATGTTGGCAAGGATGTGAAGAAGTTGGAACCCCAATGCATTTGGGGTGGAAATAGAAAAGAATATAGCTGCTATGGAAAACAGTATTGTAGTTTCTCAAAAAAAAAAGTAAAAACAGAATTACCACTTAAGCCAACAATTCCACTTTTGGAATATACACCCCTAAAGAATTGAAAGCTGAGTCTCAAAGAGATCTCTGCATACCCACAAACACAGTAATCATTCACAACAGCCAAAAGGTGGAAGCAACCCAAGTGTCCATTGATGGATGGATGGAGACACAAAAGGGGACATACAGATACCAAGGAATATTATTCAGCCTTGAAAAGGAAGGAGATTCTGGCATGCTACAACATGGATGAAACTTGAGGACATTATGCTGTGTGAAATAAGCCAAAAAGACAAATACGGTGTGATTCTACTTAAAGAGACATGTGGAGTAGTCAAATTCATAGAGACAGAAAGTAGAACAGTGGTGGCTAGGGGCTGGGGGAGAGGGGAACGGGAAGGTAGTGTTAATGGGTACGGAGTTCCAGTTTGCAAGATGGAAGAGTTCTGGAGATGGGTGGGGGGAGGGGCCACACAACGTGAATGTACCTGACGTCACTGAGCGTCACACTTAGAAGCAGTTAGGACCATCAAGTTTACGTTACCTGTGTTTTACTACACTTAAAAATTAAAAAGAAACATGATGAAAAAGGAAAAGACCCACTCCTATGACTTCTATTTATAATTTCTAAAGTTCCAGTTGTTGTATCTACATGATTAGGTATCTGTTTTTTTCAAAATCAGTCCTCAGGGAAAAAAAGAGTATCCTTAATTTGAGTCTTCACAAAGTCTCCCGTATTTCAGAGCCCTCTCTCCATTACTTGGCTTTGAACAGCGTAGGATTGACACCCAGTCAGAGGTAATTTGAGATATTTATGGGATGTTTATGGAAGTCACCTACCAGATCAGTTAAAGAAGAAAGGAGATAAAGAAATCTGACAGAGATTATTTATTATATTTGAGGGTGAGACCTCACAATTTCAAATGTTAGACCATGAAACAGGACTTTTAAAAATCACTTTTACAAACAGCAGAATTTGTAATTACATTCCTGAGTGCCTAAAAATACTCTCACAAGAAAAATGAGGCAACAGGTTTTTGAAGCCAGAAGTAAAATTTGCAGTGAGATTTCATAAATAGACTTAAAAGTGGTTTATCTGAAAAACATTTAGAAGTGAACACAATATACTCTAGAAAACCTGGTGCGATGCTTCCAGAAAGTGGCTCCAGGAATGCCAAAGAAATATAGAAATTACATGGAATGAGCTACAAAGATATGTTGCACAAAACAGGGAATATGGTCAATATTTTATAGTAACTATAAATGGAGCATAACTTTTAAAAATTGTGAATCACTATATTGTACACCTGTAACATATAATACTGTACATCAACTATACTTCAATAAAAAAAGAATAAATATACTTCAATAAATTAAGAAAGAAATTACATGGGAAGAGTTTTGAAAAAAACGGCTTGATAAAATATGAGGAAAAAAAAGAATTTCCAGGGCTGGGCCTCATCCTTCCTCCAGCTGTGGATCCGGCCCCCAGGAGGTGTCTCAGGGGAAATCAGAAACCCAGCAGGGGCCACTGGAGTGCCCAGTGCACATAGGCTTCTTATGTGTCACTTCACCAACCTTCACAACATCCCTACATGGAGGGGCTTACACTGTGCCCATTTTCCAGATAGAGAGACTGAGACCTGGAGAGTCGACTCATCCCCCAAATTGATACAGGTAAGTGGCAGAACCCAGGACAGGCTGAATCAGGACCCTTTCCCAGGATGGACGCTGGGTACCATGGAACCGCAGCTGTAACTAAGTTAAATATTGTAAGTAAATAGTTGTTCAATTCACCTGCATCCCTAATAGATCCTGTTTTCTAATTGGGCAGAACAGCTCCAGGATGTTCTCATAAGAAATGGAAATTGCTTTATGATGGGCAATAGGCTAAATTGTTTTGAGAGGGCAATTTGGGCTCCCTGTGTTTCTCATTAGGAATTAAGTTCTACTGCATTTAAAAATCGATGATCGATTGCTCACAGGGGCTGCTTAAAGCTATTGATTAAAATCAGGATAGTGGAGAGAATTACATCAACAAAGCTTTTCGAATGCTGGGCTGGTGCAAGTTATTCTATGAGAAAAGGGAATAAGATGAAGAAAAGCAAATTATTTTGTGGATGAGATAAGAAGAGAAAACATACGCACGTGTAGCCATGCAACTAACACATACAAAGCTCCCAACAAACGTGAGCTGGTTGTGTTTGTGTGTGTGTGTGTTTTAAACGTTTTACTTTGAAATAATTTTAGATTTATAAGAGTTGCAGAGACAGGACGCAGGGCTCCCGGACATGAAGGGCGGTGCAGACTGTCACCTGGAGGCCTCTTGTGGGCAGTGACGTCGGAGAACAGGCTTGAAGGAGGTGAGGAAGGAGCCGTCCAGGCAGAGGGACAGCCAGCCCGGCCCACGAGGCGGGAGAAGCCTGTGTCGTCCCAGAACATCCCGGTGGGCTGAGGCCGTCGGAGCCCGAGGGTGGGTGCGGTCCTCCGGTGCGGCCCCGGAGGGGCCTCACCAGGTTTCCTTCTCCTCGAGGTGAAACCAGCATCCCTGAGCAGGGGAGGGGTGAGGGTCACCACCAGACAGATTCCATCTGGGCCCTTCTGACCGCTGTGCGTGTTGGGGGGGCTCCCGCAACCGTCCAGGCGAGAGGGCAGGGCGTGCGCGCGGGGAGCGGGAGGAGTGCCGCGTTCCAGGCGCGTTTCCCCCCCCCTCCCCCGGGCTGGGCTCAGTCCACCGCTCTCAGGGCGCTTCTGCCTGGAGGTGCTTCCCCGGGTTCTTGGTTCTCCTTCTGTCGGCTGCAGCCCGCGTTCTCTCCCCGCACTGACCACAGCTTCCATCCTCTATGGGTAGAGAGAGTCTAAACATTAAGGCCCTATAAGGAACTTCTATATAACATGTACACTTTGTGTAATCGTGACATTTCACTGCCAGCCAAAAAGCTGGCTTCCAGGCACCACAACTTCCGTATCCAGGTCTCCAGGAGGAAAGGTCTAGACTGCTCCCCACTGTTTGCTGGTAAGTAATCACACTAGTACACACATCTTCACACATGGATTTTCTTATTTCTTCCCTATCTGCTTTCCCAGCCCACCCTCACGCAGCAGATGCAGGTTTCTGACTTCCACCCGCTGTGAAAGGAGGGCTCAGTCAACACCCACCATCCCATACAGACACAAAGACAAAAGATAAGGGAACACGCTCTTTGCCTTGTGATGAGAACTCAACGTTGACTCTCTTGACAACTTTCCCGTGGATCACACAGCAGTGGTAACGGGAGTCACACGTGGCCCATTATTCCCCTAGCATGCACTTACCTCACACCTGGCAGTTTGTACCTTTTGGCCACCTTCCTCCAGGTCCCCTTCCCCCACCCCGCTGGTAACCAAGTCTCATCTCTTTTTCTATGAGTTTAGTTCGTTCTTTTTCTTTCCTTCTCTCTTTCTTTAGATTCCACATATAAGTGAGCTAAAGCAGTATTTGTCTTTCTCTGCATGACTTGTTCCACTTACCCCAATAGCCACTATACATGCTTTTTTTTTAACATTTTTTTGAGTTATAGTCATTTTACAATGTTGTGTCAAATTCCAGTGTAGAACACAATATTTCAGTTCTACATGAACATACATATATTCACTGTCACTTTTTTTTGTGTGTGAGCTACCACAAGAGCTTGTGTATATTTCCCTGTGCTATACAGTATAATCTTGTTTATCTATTCTGCATATGCCTGTCAGTACAGATTTTGAACTCCCAGTCTGTCCCTTCCCACCCCTCACCCTCTTGGCAACCACAAGTTTGTATTCTATGTCTATGAGTCTGTTTCTGTTTTGTATTTATGTTCTTTTGAGGGGGGTTCTATATATGAGCGATCTCATATGGTATTTTTCTTTCTCTTTCTGGCTTACTTCACTTAGAATGACATTCTCCAGGGACATCTATGTCGCTACAAATGGTGTTATGTTGTCAGTTTTTATGGCTGAGTAGTGTTCCATTGTATAAATATACCACTTCTTCTTTATCCAGTCATCTGTTGATGGACATTTAGGCTGTCTCCATGTCTTGGCTATTGTAAATAGTGCTGCTATGAACATTGAGGTGCAGGTGTCATCCTGAAGTAGGGTTCCTTCTGGATATATGCCCAGGAGTGGGATTCCTTGGTCATATGGTAAGTCTATTCCTAGTCTTTTGAGGAATCTCCATACTGTTTTCCACAGTGGCTGCACCAAACTGCATTCCCACCAGCAGTGTAGGAGGGTTCCCTTTCCTCCACAGCCCCTCCAGCATTTGTCATTCGTGAACTTTTGAATGATGGCCATTCTGACTGGTGTGAGGTGATACCTAATTGTAGTTTTGATTTGTATTTCTCTGATAATTAGTGATATTGAGCATTTTTTCATGTGCCTATTGATCATTTGTATGTCTTCCTTGGAGAATTGCTTCTTTAAGTCTTTTGCCCATTTTTGGATTGCGTTGTTTGCTTTTTTCTTATTATGTTGTATGAGCTGCTTATATATTCTAGAGATCAAGCCTTTGTTGGTTTCATCATTTGCAAAAATTTTCTCTCATTCATTTTGTTTTACTTATGGTTTCCTTTGCTATGCAGAAGCTTGTAAGTTTCATTAGGTCCCCTTTGTTGATTCTTGCTTTTATTTCTATTGCTTGAGTAAACTGTTCTAGGAGAACATTTTTGAGATGTATGTCAGATAATGTTTTGCCTATATTTTCTTCTAGGAGGTTTACTGTATCTTGTCTTATGTTTAAGTCTTTGATCCATTTTGAGTTGATTTTTGTATATGGTATAAGGGAGTGTTCTAGCTTCATTGCTTTACATGCTGCTGTCCAGTGTTCCCAACACCATTTGCTGAAGAGACTGTCTTTATTCCATTGTATATTCTTGCCTCCTTTGTCAAAGATTAGTTGACCAAAAGTTTGTGGGTTCATTTCTGGGCTTTCTATTCTGTTCCATTGGTCCATATGTCTGTTTTTGTACCAATACCATGCTGTCTTGATGACTGTAGCTCTATAGTATTGTCTGAAGTCTTGGAGAGCTATACATGGCTTTTTAATAGTGGGTTTGCTGGTCAAAAAACAGGCATTGTTTAATTTTTGATAAATTCTTCCAAATTATCCTGCAAAAAAACAGGTGTCTTGCAATCAACAGTGATGAGAGTGGCCACTTCCCTGCCCCAGATATTATCAATCTTTTACATTTTTTCAATCAGGCTAGCATAAATAGAATATGTTCTTATTTTCATTTTCCTGTATTTTTACAAAGTCAAACCTCTTCTTGGGTACTTATTTTCCATTTGCATTTCTTTTTCTGCAAATTACTAGTTTATCCATTGTCCACTTTCTATTGAATTTCTACCTCTTACTAATTTATAGAACATTTCTGTGTGTTCCAGATATATTTGCACTGTTTAACTGGTACATTTCTCTCTATATGTGATGCTCGTCCTTCTAACTTTATCCATGGTGTCTGTCCTTAAATGCAACTCTTAAATTTGGAGTCAAAACTATCAATTGTTGCCAAGACTTGGAAGCAACTTAAATGTCCATTGACAGAGGGCTGGATAAAGAAGCTATGGTATATTTATACAATGAAATACTACTTAACCATAAAAAAGAATAAAATAATGCCATTTGCTGCAACATGGATGGATCTAGAGATTGTCATTCTAAGTGAAGTAAGACAGAAAAAGAAATAAAAATACCATATGATATCACTTATATGTGGAATCTAAAAAAAAGAAAAAAGAGGACACTATAAACTCATCTACAAAACAGAAAGACTCACAGATACAGTAAATAATCTTATGGTTACCAGGAAAAGGGAGTGGGAAGGGATAAATTTGCGAATTTGAGATTTGTGATTATTAACTAATATATATAAATAGATTGAAAAACAAGTTTCTTCTGTATAGTGCAGGAAACTATTCAATATCTTTATAATAACCTTTAATGAAAGAGAATATGAAAACAAATCTATGTATGTATGCATGACTGGAACATTGTGCTCTACACCAGAAATTGGCACATTTGTCACTGACAGTACTTCAATAAAAACAGTAACAAACTATGTGTTGTTTCCATATGACTTCTGTTACTACTCGAACTTTCATAACTAAACGCTCACGATTGGCTCTTGCATCTGCAGCAACTCTGGTCTGTGTGGGGTGAAGCGCTCTCTCCTCTTACACCCCATGAAGGACCACTTGTCCCGCGCCAGGTATTAATCCTACGTCACACTAATCTTCATATGCACTGAAGTCCTTTCTTAGAGCCCTTGCTCTGTTTTTAAACACCACGCTAAGGGCTGTCCCCGTGATCTGTGAGGCAGGCTCCCCAACACACCAGCATCGCTCAGCCCAACAGCAGGACCAAGTCACGCCCACTGACTCCATACTGGCACCACACTGAACTACAGTTCCGCCTGACAGAGCCTGGACTCTCCCACGCTGAATCTCCCATCCACGAAAATGGTGGGTGACTCCATTTGGACCCATTACCCAGTCTCCTTTGTGTTTTCCATTAAACTTTCATCACGTTCGCGCCTGCTTTTAGTCATTTACTGCCACGTTGTCTGTGATGCTTCTTGCTGCCGTTAAAAGTCATAAATGCTGTTTACTGTTAGAGCTTTTAGTTGGTTTCCAGCGGCACTGCTGGTCCCAGGGATGCTCACCCCACTATCTGCGCCCCTTGTTGTGTGTCTTAATGATGTTCTCCCCTGGGTGTGGTGACCAATCCTCCCCCGGGTGCGGTGATCAATCCTCCCCCACCCGTGGCCAATGGGCTGCAGCAAGGTGTCCTGGTGCTGGCCCTGGAGGAAGCTTGCTTGGAGGAAAGGCCAGTTGGACGAGCCCCGCGCTCACTCAGAGGATGCGTCCTGGTCGCAGGGTTGGACGTTCAAGTCAGAGAGCAGCCGGAAAAGCACCACCAACAGTAACAGCATTTGCTCCCTGCTGGACGCTGTTCCAAGTGCGTTTCCCACCTTGGCTCATTTAGTCCGCACACCTAGGATGCAGGTAGGGCTATCCTTCCACACAGATGAGGAAACAACACAGTCTGTACACTTCAAGAGGCAGGAAGCTGAAGTTCCAAGAGGAAGAGGGCGACGCCTGTGGAAGGGTGGGCAGATGCCAAGAGCCAGGTGCCAGTTTCTTGCGAGAAGGCGTGCCTTGCCTCGCGGCATGCCGGTTTTCTTACGTAACTATTTTTTGTGACCGTAGATAACCTGACTTTTGTACTATCTAATGAAGCCTTCATGTGTGACCAGTTCATATTTAAACCACCATCTCACAGTAGGTAAATTTTGAAAATACATTGAATCCGTGATTCTGACCAATTGTGCTTTCCAAGGATGGCCACACCAAAAGCTCCAAGTTCTCCTGCCATGCACGTGACCTTGCACTCCCGTCTCAAGATGAGGGTTCTGATCGCCCACCTTCTTTTGAATCTGGTCAGGCCTTAGTGATGCCCTTGGACCCAGCAGACTGTGGTCGGCAAGTTACCGCCTGACTTCTGAGCATGCTCAGAGCCCGGTGGCTTCAGGCTGATCCCTTGGTTGCTCCCTCTCAAGTCTGCCACTCCCTGTGAGACCCAGCAGCCTTGCAGGACCACCTCTACCTGCCCTTTCGCATTCGAAGCTCACCAGGGCAGGGAAAGGAAGTCACCTCGGGTCCTCCAGCCCAGCTGAGACCCTAGACACCCAGCATAGGACTGCCCACTGTTCCCCTCTCAGCTTCATCACCCACAGAGCCCTAGAGGGTGACTGCTGTTCTGCAACACTAAGGGTTGTGTCTGGGTTTGTTGTTGTTGCTATTTGGGAAGTGGGAACAGGGATGGAAAGATAATAGGAACAATGAGTTAATTATCTGTCTTCCTACACTTTGAACGTTCTTGAACCTATGAATTCTGGGCAGATTCTGAAACCTGTCAACCAGCAAGAGCTGTCTCTGCCATAGAGGAGACCAGCCTGATCTGCTTTGCGGAGAAGTGACATTAAAAGCCATTGTTATACTAGGTGAAGTAAGACAGGAAGAGAAAGAGAAATACCACATGATATCACTTATATGTGGAATCTTTTAAAAATGACACAAATGAACTTATCTACAAAACAGAGACAGACTCACAGGCACAGAAAACAAACTTATGGTTACCCAGGGGAATGGGAGTGAGGACGGATAAATTGGGAGTTCAGGATTTGCAGATACCAACTACTATACATCAAATAGATAAACAACAAAGTCCTACTGTATAGTACATAGAGCTATATTCAATACCTTGTCATAGCCTATAGTGAAAAAGAATGTGAAAAATAATATATATGTATGTGTATAACCAAATCAATATGCTATACACCAGAAATTAACACAACATTGTAAACCTACTATACCTCAATTTTTAAAAAAGCTATTCATTGGGAGTTCAAAATTTGTAGATACTATATATAAAATAAGCAACAAGTTTCTACTGTACAGCACAGGGAACTGTAGTCACTATCTTGTGGTAACCTATAATGAAAAAGAGTATGAAAATGAATGTATGTATGTATATGTATGACTGAAACATGCTGTACACCAGAAATTGACACACTGTAACTGACTATATATACTTCAATTAAAAAAAAAAAGCCACTCAGAGGGTGATGTAGTTTGAAGTCACCTCTCTTGCGAGAAATGAAACAAAAAAAGAATGAGTCCTACAGAAGGCAGTGTCACAATCAGTAACCACAGGTGGCTGCTGAGACCTTAAAATGTGTCTAGTCCAATTGAGCTCTAAATGCAGATACACACTGGATTATGAAGTAGCATATTTTTAAAAATAAATTATCTCATCAATATTTATATTAATTACATGTTGAAATGATTACATCTTGGATATACTGGGTTAAATAAAATATGCTAATAAAGTTAACTTTGCCTGTTTTTTTAAATTTTTTGTTTGCTACTAAAAATTTTTCATTATATAAAATTACATACGTTGCTCACATTCTATTTCTAGCTCTGTACTAGACGGTCTTTATAAGATATGTTGGTTTTGAGATGTTGAGACAGCAGAGAAAGGGGACAAAATCATCCTCCACCCTAGACAGGCATTGCTGGCTTATCCAAGTTGTCTGAAATTGGCGTCAGTGGTCCTAATGGGCTAGTCAGACCTTAAGTTATTCTCTTAACTTTGATCAGGCATATTATGAAGCCAGAGGCCAAGCAGAAAAAATAACACTTAAAAGACATTTTAAAACATCTTAAAAACAGGAAGAAATAATTTCACTACTGCTCAGCAAAATCATGTAAGCTCACAATTCACATTTCTGAACATATTTCTAACATCTGAGACTACGCTTACTGAAGCAAAATAAAGAGGAAAGTGGAGTGATTCTCCCACAAACATCACCAAAGAAAAGGGTGGGCTTACACAAATCTCAGTGGCTACATTTTTCTCTAATTTCTGCTTCCTTTCCAAGCTCAGGCAACCTAAAGATTCTAATAATCAACAGACTACTCTAACTGGGGCAATTAAAACACTAATGCTTGTGTATACCAGGAGTGTGAAAAGTTTGGCCCAAAGACCCCTCAGGCCCCCAAGACCCTTTGGGAGGTGATGCTCACAAAGTTAAACCTTTTTTCCCAATTACACTAAAATGCTATCTTTTCCTTTTTCATTCATATTCTTTCCCAAATGTGCAGCAGAGTTTTAAAAAACTTTATTGTGGTATAATTTCTGTACAGTAAACTACACATATTTCAGATGTACAATTTGATGAATTTTGATAGATGTGTACACCCATGAAACCATGACCACAATCAAGACAGCTAACACTTCCATCGCTCCCCAAGAGATGCAATTTTTGAACTACAAATTTATCCCTCCCCACCCCTTCTACCCCTTGGTAACCATAAGTTTGTTCCCTATGTCTGTGTACAGTAGTTTTTAAGAGGTCACAAAGCAAGCGATATCACAACAGACTCTACAGAAGTGGATATAACAATCCAGCTGCCTTCTAATAAGCTAGACATTAAAGACATTTGAAAACACATAAAAGAATGCCACTCTTCTCACTAATGTATTTTGTTTGGGAAAATAGTTATTTTTTATAAAGGAATATGTGATTTATGTTATGGGTTTATTTTTATTATTTTGAAAGAAAATAAATGATTTTAAATTACTTTGATTTTAATTTCTAACATGGTAAATATCAGTAGCTAGATACCACACCAACAAAAGCTCTTCGAGCTCCATAATCTTTTAGAATGCAAAGCTATCTTGAGACCAAAAAGTGTAAGAAACAGTAGTATATAAAAGTCAGATTTAAAATTGACCCCTGTGGGTGAGTGGTTTCCCATCATCTAAAATTAACTGAAAATGATGGGCTTTTAAAATCCTTTCAGTATTTATATGATGTAATAAAGATGGTCCCAACCACATTCCAGTCCCCAAGCTAACAACTGTCTCTGTGACACACATTGTTCTCCACAGCCAATCACATGGTAACTTTTCTTTGCCCAGGGATGTGTCCAGGGTTACATACAAATTGTCAGCAGGTGATGACAACTCCATCACCTTTTCAGTCACTCAGGAAGGCATCTGAGTGATCTTGTTGTAAGAACAGCCTTAGTTCTTTAATTGATTCTGTTAAACCACTTACAAGCATGGCTGTCTCCTTAATGGTAACAAGCTACCTGTTATTCAGCTCATGATTAAGAACTGCTCTTCAATGTATGCCTGTCAGACACAGAGCACATTTTCAGTTGTCCAAGAATCACTGACTGAAAACCAAAATGACCATACTTCATCACCAAACACCTTCTGGAGATTATATCTTTACAAACTCAGTCCACCAAACATTTGTTGTAACAGATGATTATTTTTATATAGATATTTTAAATCCACCTTAAATGGCATGGATGTGAAGAACTTTGATGGCTTAATGCAATTAAGTATTCCTAATAGATGACCCATTTACCATACTCCCTCAAAGAGAAAAACAGATTCAGTACTTACAGGACCACCTTCTTCACCAGGGTGACCAGATAATCCATCAAAACCCCTCTCTCCCTGAGAAAAAATCAAAATAAATATTTTGGACTCCTAATCCTTCATTTCTCAAATCTATGTGAAATAAAAATGGTTACTAATAGATACCCTTGTTTCACTGAGTTGACGTTTTACTGAGATTCTACTAAATGTGGAGTGTAACACACAGAGACGTAGAGACACTGTTGGCCTGTCTTAGAGTGAAACTTGCATACCTGTTTGTCTTCATAGTCCGGGACCCCAGTCTATTTTTATTTTTCTAAAATATCTTTTAAGCCATGCTATTGTGAAAACCAAAGTCAAAACTAGTTTCTAATTAAACATTTCAGGAAGACTATTACTTTAAAGGGGGCTTTGAGCTGGTTTTACAAAACATCAGTAAACAAAGGTGTTACAGCCCGCATTACTTATGAGAAATGGTTGCTTATTTCTGTGTGACTAAACTGTTTAGTCTCTTTTTTTTTACTCTTCTTAGATAACTAAACCCACAAACCATTTCCTGTCAAGGAAGTTTGGCTTAACATTTTATAGCCAGAGGTTTTTATTTAGTCGAAAACCTGGTCAACAAGATGTGGGAATCATAGTCTCCTTGTAATTAACAAAGATATGAAAGTAACATGACCAAGCACTGAATTCTGAGCAGAGAAGTCAAGAATTCAGGACACTCCCGTCTTTGGCCTTTGAGGCATGGTCCTCAAGTTGCCAAAAAACATGTCAAGAGATTCCCAGGCTTGATTTTCTGAACCTCCAATCCCATATTTAAGAAAAACAAGAGGGAAGAAAATTCTAGTGCTGGGGCATAATTATAATTTATTTTTCAAAAAGTAATTACACAGTGTTCAAAATTAAGATTGATCTGCAAAGGCAGGAAGAGCTCGTTTCAACCACCTCATGGGAAACCTTACAACAAGAGAACATGAAAGCCCATGGGTGTGATTCAACCTTACATGTGAATTGGTGATTATACCCCCATCTTAAAGCTGTCGTCCCATGAGAATGGAAGCCTGTGTCCCTGGATAGCTGAGGACCATTTCTAACAAGAGTCTCCCTGAAAAGCATGAAGTGATCTTTTTCCTACCACTCAGTCCTACAGTTAGGGAAAGTGTCTGTAAAATAAATATAAGTAGAGCACAATAGGGTGGACAGGAAGTACGCCTTGGAGTCAGGGAGACATAGGGGCTTAAATCCCAAAATATCTCTTGGCAACCATGCAACTTTGGGGAAAGTGGTGTTCCCTCTCTGAGTCTCGATTTCACACCTGTAAAATAGGTTGTAAAGAGCACAGAACTAAAAAAGGCATGTTAAAGGCATAACACAGGCTGGTGTGCAGTGGATACGAAATGTCATCTCTCTCCCACACACCCCCCCAACAAATCCTCACCTTCCTCCCAGGGCTCCAACCATCACCTCTGTGCCTGTCATCTCCAAAACACTTTGCATATGTATTGCAGCACGTTCTTTCTACAATTGCGTCCTGAAAACAGAATCCACATCACGTAAAATTTTTTTTTTCATCTGTATGAACCTATGTCACATGACACACTAAAGAAACAAAATTCCCTCAAGGTTTTTAAAGTTATTAGAATGTACAGATCTGGTGAAGGATGGTGTCAAAACAAACAACCACCAGAAATTGACACAACATTGTAAACTGACTATACTTCAATAAAAAAGTAATTAATTAATTTAAAATCTAAAAACAACTTACAAGTTGCTTCTGTAAGATGCTCGGGAGGGATGGCAGTGTGATGCTGAGAGGCTGATGATACACAAATCCTCTGCCAAATTCTAGCTCCTGGACCTCCTCCAATTTATACACACCTTCCAGGCCAATAGTAAGGAGTCCAGAGAATCCTTCAAAACACCAACAGGTGGGGGATTTCCTTGCACATCTTTTGAATGGTCTGTCTTTGGGCCCCAATATCCATCACCGCTCCTACAGCCTCATCAATCTTGTCTCAAACTGCATTTCTTTTAAAATCAAAGCTAGCTCATGACATGCCTTCTTGAAGAATTGGTCTGACATCTTTCAATCCCTGCAGCTGAAAGTCAAACAGTTACATGGAACCACAAAGGACCCTCAGGGCTCTTATAGCCCCAGTTTTCTATTTGAAAGAGTTTTCCTCTGTTACAGTATGAAGTTACATCCTTTAACCCCATGCTTGAAGTAGACTTGTGGTTTACTCTGTGACCATCTTGCGGGCTGTTCACAAATATTCTGGTTCCTCTACTGAAGAGGACGAGGTAAGACTTCACTTTTTGGGGGAAATTATAAGCTTTCATTAAGCCCCAATTCTTTACCTGCAAAAATACTATCTCATGAAATTTACAACTGTCCGCACGGCTGGCTCTGACCAATGAAATATGAGCAGAGGTGACACTGGTCACTCCCTGGGAGAAATTTTAAGAGCAGTGCACACTTCAGCCCATTTTCTTTCCCCTCCCACAGAAACAGATCCCTCCTTCAGCCTGGGTCCTCGACTGATGAGAAAGAGGCATGGATGAAAGGGCACGAAGTACAAGATGGAGACAATCTTGCTAGTTTAAGCCACTGAGATTTGAAGGTGGTCATTGCAGAATAACAACAGTCTCCTACTGATGCAGACACTGAGAGATCATCTGGGTTTTTCCATGTAACAGAAAACATAGTGACAAGAACATTTCTCAAATCTGGCCAGAAGTCAAGTAGAATTTCCAAACAAATATTACCGTTAATACTTAAACAGTAAATTCACACACACATGCACACACATCAGCTCTTGGCTATGGTAAACAAACTGCTTTAAAATCCTGTGGTTAACAGTTGTATACAAATTCTTAATTACTCCTCAAAATAAATTCTTGGAAATGGAATTGCTGATCTAGCTCGTAGGCAAAGTTTGCAGTCCTTTGTCATGAACTCCCAGTTCCCTTCGAGAAAAGTTGCAATGTTTTAAACTTTCAGTGGAAATCTATGCAGTAAATTTAGTTGAAAGCAAATTGTCAGAAAATATTCCACTTAATGCAATCCTTAGTAAAGTACCCATGACAGTTTTCACAGAACTAGAACAAATGATCCTAAAATTTATATGGAACCATGAAAGACCCTGATTTGCTAAAGCAATCTTAAGAGAAAAATAACAAAGCTGGAGGTAACATGCTCCCTGACTTCAGACTATATTACAAAGCTACAGTAATCAAAACAGACACATACTGGCACAAAAGCAGACACAGAGATCAATGAAACAGAATACAGAGATCATAAATAAACCCACACACCTAAGGTCAACTAATCTATGACAAAGGAGGCAAAAACATACAATGGAGAAAAGACAGTCTCTTCAATAAGTGGTGCTGGGAAAACTGAACAGCTACATGTAAAACAATGAAATTAGAACATTTTCTCACATCATATAAACCTCAAAAATAAACTCAAAATGGATTAAAGACCTAAATGTAAGACCAAAAACCATAAAACACTTCAAAAAACAACAGGCAAAACACTCTTTGACATAAATTGTAGCAATAATTTTTTGGATCTGGCAAGAAAACAAAAGCAAAAACAGTATGATCTAATTAAATGTAAAAGCTTTGCACAGCAAAGGAAACCATCAATGAAACCATCAACGAAACCAAGGCAATCTACTGAATGGGAGAAATATTTGCAAATGATATGACCAATAAAGGGTCAATACTCAAAACATATAAGCATCTCATAAACTCAATATTGAAAAAACATACAACTCAATCAAAAAATGGGCAGAAGACCTGAATAGACCTTTTTACGAAGAAGACATACAGATGGCCAACAGGCACAGGGAAAGATGCTCAATATCCTTAATCATCAGAGAAATGCAAATGAAAATGACAGTAAAATAAAACCTCACACCTGTCAGAATGGCTATCATCAAAAAGTCTACAAACAACATACTGGCAAGGATGTAGAGAAAATGGAACTTTTGTACACTGTTGGTGGAAGTGTAAATTGATGCAGCCACAATGGAAAATAATATGGAGGTTTCTCAAAAAACTAGATACAGAACTAACAAATGATCCAGAAATTCCACTCCTCGGTATGTTTCCAACAAAAATGAAGGCACTAACTCAAAAAGATACATGCACCCAGTGTTCATAGAAGCAGTTTTTTAAATAGCCAAGATATGGAAGCAACCTAAATGTCCATCAATAGAGGAATGGATAAAGAAGATGTGGTATATACAGTTGACCTATGAACAACATGGCTTTGAACTGCGTGGGTCCACTAACATGCGGATTTTTTTCAATATATAACCACTATAGTCCTACATGATGCGTGGCTGATTGAATCTGTGGATTCAACTATGGATGAATTGTGGATACAGAGGTTATATTGAGGTGGGAAGCCCCATAAAAAAGACCGGCAGGACCCCCAGGCATGGCCACTACTCTCCTGCCAGCACCATCCAGTTTCCTGGCCCAGTGGCTCTATCTCACTTTTTGCCTCTGAAACAGCTTACTTCTAGGAAAGTGGAACTTACCCCTAAAATTCTATTTGTTCCCTGAGCTCACTCCTGATTGGTTATTTCCTTCATTCCTGATTGGTCCATTTCCCTAACTTCTGATTGGTCCATTTGTAGTACTTCATTTGCATGGAGCTTACACCTGATTGGTTCTTTCTCTCCCTCCTGATTGATCCTAATTAGACAACTATTGTTATATCTTATTTGCATATGATGTTGCAAAGTGTAAACTGACAGCCTATTAAAAGCCTGTGTAAACCTACAGATGGGGTCCAGAGCTTGGAGTGTTAACTCCTCTGGGCCCGCTGGCATAATAAACCTGAGTTCTCCTACTCTCCGAGTGCTGCTTGGTCTCTCACCCGGATCCAGGCTGCTGTCACAACTGAGCTGTAACACTGAACCATAACACTGAGCTGTACCACTGAGCTGTCACACATTTTTCTGCAATAATATAGTTATACATGAGTCTTCAACTGTACTCAGGGTTGGTGCCCCTAACCCCCGGTTGTTCAAGGGTCAACTGTATATTCAAAGGTATACTACTCAGTCATAGAAAGAATGAAATCTTGCCATTTGCAACAACATAGTCGGACCTGGAGGGTATCACTTTTAGTGAAATAAATCAGATAAAGATAAGACTATGTTATTTATCACTTATGTGGGGAACCTAAAAAATAAAACAAACAAATGAATATAACAAAACAGAAAGAGACTAACATAAAGAGAACACACTAGTGGTTACCAGTGTGGAGAGAAAGAGGGGAGTGGCAAATTGGGGGAGGGAATTAAGAAATACAAACTATTATGTATAAAATAAATAGGCTACATGGATATATTGTACAGCACAGGGAATATAACCAATATTTTATAATAAATTTAAATGGAGTATAATTTGCAAAAATATCAAATCACTATGTTGGACACCTGAAACTAATACAGTAATGCAAACTAACTATACTTTGATTATATACATATATATGTACATATACACGTATGTATGCAGCAGCCCTTGGAGATGGATAAAGAAGAATCAAGGAGGAAGGACAGTAGAAAAAGTAAGACGCAGCTTTAGGGTGATTTTAGAGTTTAGGAAAGAGAGACGGTTGGACCCCTGGGTAGCTCAAAAGAGCAGAGAGCACCCACTTCCCACGAAGCAGGGGTTGTACCCACAACCTTCTGAACCAGATGCTGGACTGGTAACTGGTCAGCCCTGTCTCAGTCAGAGAGACCCAGGGGTCTCTCAGCCCTCAATAGCCCCCTTTTTCATACGAAGCCAGAAACTGGGCAGCAGCCTCGTGGGCACTGAGCTCCAATTACCTGGCTTAGCCTTCGGGGGCTCAGAGATCACTGGGCCCTCCGGAATCTGAAAGACCATCTCTGCCCCCATGGGAGGAACAAAATCATGCACTTACCTTTGCTGCGGAGAAGCTGGGACGTTTCCTTCAGTCTCTCTAAATCATCATCCAATACGTCTGTAAACACTAAAAGGACCTGTTGTTTATGAGAGGGGGTTATGGGAGATGCAGGAACAGAGGGACCAGGGAGAAGGAAGAAGAAGGGAGGACAGAGGGGAGGGGCAATGGAAAAGATGGATGCTGTAAATCGCACGTTTCTTAAAAAATGCAAGGGTAAGCTATAACCAGCCTTTCACCCTGTTCTATTCCATTTTACCCATTCATTTATTACTTTATTACACACTCACTTGCCCTCCATGTCCTCCCACACACACCCCCACCGCTGAAAAAGAATTTGAAGCAGCTTAATGTGTTCACTTAAAGATATCGTCCAAAAATTGTCTTACAATGTTCTTTACCTCTGTTACCTTTACTCATAGAAAAACTGAATTTAAAAAGTGAATTACATTTTTTTAAGAAATAAATCCATCGGATGCATGATGGAAGGAAAAAATCAATGTAACTTTCAAAGTTTGGGGAGGTCGTTTCCTAATAGATGTCATATGAGATCTTTTTACCCCTGTGACTTCTGTGGGTGCATGGTTCTGGGGCAGCAGAAAAGAGAGGAGGGGGGTTATGCTAACATGCCATTAACTGTCACTAAAGATGGTTCAGGGGGCTGATTACAAAAACAATGGGTCCTACAAACTTACGGTTACCAGAGTAGGGAAGGGGTTGGGAAGGGATAAATTGGGAGTTTGAGATCAGCAGATACTAACTACTATATACAAAAAAGACAAACAACATGGTTCTACTATATAGCATACGAAGCTGTATTAAATATCTTGCAGTAACTGATGTCAAAAAAAGAATATGAAAAGGAATAGATGTATGTATATGAAACATGATGTTGTACACCAGAAACTGACCCAACATTGGAAATTGACTATATGTCAATTAAAATAAATAAATAAACAAACAAACAAATAAATAAATAAAATCATGAAAGAGAGAGAGTGAAAGAAAGAGAGAAATAATGGGTTCTTACAATGAGTGACCATGAGGAGCTAACATCTTCCAAGCTGTCTTTGGAAGGAATTTATGTCATGGAAAACCTGGATCGCTAAGCTGTGGGCAACCCAAGGGCAGTGACTTTAACCTTTTACATCTAATGACATTCAGCAAAGAGCCTCTAGCACTTAGTAAATACTTCTTGATTGAATGAAAACACATCTCTTGTCAATCTTGACTGAATAAGACTAGTATTCCTCTATGCAAGATCCTTTGTGAAGAACAGTTTATTTGTCCTTAGTCCCAAAATCCTTATCCCTCTCCATGCCTAATGTTTCGATAATGTGGGTTCTCAGCATTTGTTACCTTCACTTTAGCAGAAGAGAGACGGAGAGCACTATATCCCAGGGACTGCAAAAAATCCACATCCATGTGGTTACTATTGGTAGCCTGCAGAATCAAGAAATTCTGAATTCTCCCATCACTGTGCTTTTCAAAACCTGAGTCAAAGATGAGCTGGCCACTTGAGCCAGGAACCACGTAGGAGAACATGACGTTGGTCTGACCAGGAAGGCTACAGCTGATGTTGGAAAGCAAGGCTAGCACTCCAGGGAGCCTCCAGGACTGGGGTCTTCCTTCCTTCATGTGGGTAGTGTCTTTCCCCTCCAACCCCATAGCTGCTGTCATCTGCAGGGACTGGGATCCTCCAACTGACATCTCATCCTTGTCTGGCTCCCCCTCCACCACATACAGCCCAGACCTAGCCCTAGCCCTAGTCCTAACACTAACCCCTAAACCTAACCCCTACCCCAAGTCCTAACCCTAACCCAGCCCCTAACCTTAACCCTAACCCTAGCTTTAACCAGAACCTCAAACCAGAACGAGACACAAACCCTAACCCTAAATCAAACCTTAACTTGACCCAACTGCTAACTCAAACCTTATCCAACTCCTGTTTCTTCTCCCCTCTAACCTTAACCCTTCTCCTCATTCTCCCATAACTCTAACCCCAACGCCTAACCCTAACACAAACACCTACCCTAACCCCAAACATATCCCTAAACTCCTGCAGCTCCTGATACTCCTGAAGGTCCCGCATCTCCTGCTGCTCCTGAAGGTCCTGCAGCTCCCGCTGCTTCCAAAGCTCCTGAAGATGCTGCACCTGCAGCTGGACCGCTGGGCCACGGACAGCCAGTTCAGGCGTCAGCAGCCCCTGGGGCTGAGCCCCCTCTGCGCCCACCCGCACCTTCTTCTTCAAAATCCCACCGTGAATCCCCTCCCGCACCCGACCTTGACTCCCATTCCCCTGAAGTGATTTGTGTTTGGTTTTTCTTCACTTGCCTCTGTTTCTTTCATATCGGTTATGGCATCCTTTATCTTGCCTTTTTAAGTTTCTTTTAATAAAATATAGACTTTGTCCCTCTGAAATTGTGCAATTCAGGAGCACTAGGTGCCTTCACGATGCCGTGCGACCATCACTGCCATGCAGGCTCACACCATTCCCTTCTTCAAGGTAAAAACTTGGATCCACAACACGCACTGCCCCCCACGCCCTCACCCCCCAGCCCCTGACAGCCCCGAGTCCTCTTCCCCTCTGGGTGTCTTTACCTCTCCTGGGTGTTCCCTGTCAATGAAGCCACAGGAAAGCTGGCTTTGCGTGCCTGCCCACGTGGCTTAAGCGGGGGCTGGGGATGTTTTCTTTTGTTTTCAACTGAAATCGCATTTTGATTATTGGAAAGGGAAATCCAGGTGGGCTAAAGATGTCATGTGCAAAATGAAGCCCTTTCGGTAACTCTCTGCATAACCTCGGGGGAGGCACTGCTCTTCCCCCTGGGACGCCACAGCCACAAGACAGAAGGGAGATGCTTAGCTCTTCCTGGGGCAAAAAGAAAAGCACACAAACCAAGAAACCAGCAAAAGCCCAGAAATATACCCGGAAAGAGACTCCACGACCCGCGAGGTCCCAAGCTTGGAGAAAGGCTACACATCCCCGGGGTCCAAAAACCTCTCGAAACCCAGCGCTCTAAACAAACACAACACAAACGGGGAGTTCCAAGGAGAGGCACAGCAGGTGGCCAGTGTGCGTTAGACGAGCTCAATGTCTCGGGGGAGGACACAGGCAGACGGACACACTGTGGAGACAGCACTGGTCACCATGACGCTGGCAGGTCTTTACCCTGGTTTCAGTCAGCCGTGGTGACAACGTGAGGAGGCAGAGGCCCCAGCAGATCCCCCGGAGGAATGAGAGAACAGACACACCTCTCCAGGGAAACAGTGTGCAGGATGCATCACAGGGCCATAGGCTCATCAGCCCTTCCCCGGCAGTGCCGATCCTTACAGCTGACCCCACCAATGTGCTCGCACAACTTGCAAAGAAGTTTTTACTTCAGCATCATGAAAAGAATCAGGATGTCATCAAGCCATTTTGAGAAGTGACCTACCATGGGCCCTAACAATACAAACACGTAAATACACAGATACGCACGTAAATATACATGCACATGTATCCCGGAAAAGACACAGAGAGACTGAAACACAGAGAGGCAGACGGAGAGAGCAACAGAGAGAGAGAGATAAGACAGGTGCTGAGAGACAGAGAGGGGTAGAAGGAACACCGGAGCTGGGAACGAGCAGAAGTCACACCCATTTTCAAAGCAAAGATACTGAGGATGAAAAGCTTATTTCACTTATTCCAGAAACAAAGCTACTCATAGTCTATTTTTGTTGAGAAAACTAATTCTCCCCATCGTTATTTACTACCATAATATATTGAATGGAATATATATATGTTCTATTCGACGTATACATAGGTATATGCTACACAATATATGTTATACACAAATATACATATTTACACACTCAATTTTATATTCCATAAAAGGATCCTGAAATAATTTGAAGGGCAGAGTAAACACTTGTACAAAAACCCACCTTTCAAAACACATTAGGCGATGTCTTTCCTATTTCTCTGTAACTCCTATGCTAGCCAAAGGAGCCACTAAGCAACCTAAAGATCTGTAATGAAGGGTGCCTCTCTTTGCTACTTTTATGCTTTTCACGCGCACAGCATAATCGGTGCTAGGAAGAAACTGATTTTTTCGGCCTTGGACCTAAATGTCACTATAAATTTGGTTGGCTTAGCCTTTCCAAACAATCAAATCATGCCTATGTCACATCAAAGTAACTGCTAGAAAACAAAATTGTCAAAGGAGAGTTATAATTTCCTAAAATGGAAAAAGAACCTACCTTGTGAGAATGGGAGTTTTTCCAAATCATACAGGAGTCAGATCAGTGGGGTGGGGCGGCGGGAGGCAAGGGCACCAGCCCCTTCTGGCCCCATAGGGTGCGAGCGACTTCAAGAGTCCAGGTGCGGGGCAGGCTCAGTGGCGGGCTAAGCCCCACTGAGGCTTCCGCGCCCATCCTCAGAGCGCCCAAGCAGCGGGGGCACAATTTTGGGGCCGCGGGAAGGGTGCGGAGCGACAAGGGCCCCGGGGTGCCCAGTGTGGGGAGCGACAAGGGCTCGGGAGTGCCCAAGGTAGGGAGAGGCAAGGCCTCCGGGGTTCCCAGGGTGGGGAGCGGCAAGGCCTCCTGGGTGCCCATGGTGGGGAGCGTCACGGGCTCCGGGGTGCCCACGGTGGGGAGCGACAAGGGCTCCGGGGTGCACAGGGTGGGGAGCGAAAATGGAATCCTGGTGCCCAGGTTGGAGAGCGATAAGGGCTCAGGTGTGCCCAGGGTGGGGAGCCACAAGGGCTCCGAGGTGCCCAGGTGGGAAGCGACAAGGGCTGAGGGGTACCCAGGTTGGGGAGTGACAAGGGCTCCTGGGTACCCAGGTGGGTAGCGACAATGGCTCCGGGGTGCCCAGGTGGGAAGCAACAAGGGCTCAGGTGTGCCCAGCGTGGGGAGTGACAAGGGCTCCTGGGTACCCAGGTGGGGAGCGAAAAGGGCTCCGGGGTGCTCAGGGTGGGGAGCGACAAGGGCTCCCGGGTGTCCAGGGTGAGGAGCGACAAGGGCTCCAGGGTGCTCAGGGTGGGGAGAAACCAGGGCTCCGAGGTGCTCAACTGCGCTCACAGCCATGGCCCCTGGCGCCCAGAGTGCCGGCGCCCGCACTCCCCGCCCCGCGGAGGCCCGCGGGGCCTCCCTCCCCCCGCGCGGACCCGGGGCGGCAGCCGCCGCATCCCCCTCCTTCCAGCGCCCCGCGACCTGCCGCCGCCGCCGTACTCACCTCAGGGACGCAACCGGCACAGCCGGCCGTCGGCCTCGTTCCCGCCGAAGCGTCTCACTGCGGTACTCCCTGCGTGGGCGGGCTGTTCCCTGGCGGTCGCACGGGGTTCCGGGCTGGGGGTGCGGGGAGCAACGAAACGAAGCGCCGCCTGCTGGCATTTTCCACAGGCCAGCGCCACCGCAGCCGCCTTGGGTCCGCACAGCCCCCTGCCGGCCGCAGCTCTTGCTGTCTCGCCGAGCCGACAAGCCTCCGAGGACAGGGGACGGAGCCGCGGCGCGAGACGAAGGCCGGCCGGGGGTGTGCGCAGACTCTTTCCTGTGGGGACTGCGCGCATGCGCACCAGTGGGGCGGGGCGAACGGCCGCTGCGTGGGGGCGGGACCCGTGACCGCCGCGTGGGGGCCGGCCCCGCCCAGGGGCGCTGGTCCGGCTCAGCCAATCGCGATCGTCGGGTACCTCTTGGCGCGGGCGGTTTGAATGGTTCGTGGACCGCCGGAGGCAGCGGCAGGGTGGCCACGCTGCTGCCGTTTTGGGAGCTTTTCCGAGATCGGGATGGGAACTCGCCCCTCATCCTTTCGCAGGAGCCCCTGGGAAAGTAAAACAATAGTGACTTCAGGTAACGGTTACCTCGCGCCCTTGGGGGGGGGGGAGTCTCAGTGGCCTCGCCCCCCAACACCCCACCCACCCCGCCACTTGACAGCACCGCGCCCGCCTCCCAGGAGAAGGCTGCCTGCGACACGTGCACCCCATGAACATGGGGAAGCAAGACCGGCGGGGTCCAGGCCGCGCGGGACTAGGGCACACATCCAGGGGCTCGCACCGGGCAGCCCCCATCCCCCCGCGGCCGCAGCCGCCGCGGCCCCGAGACCGCACCGCACCCGCCCCCTGGGAGCAGGCCACGGTCTGAGAGCCGGTCGCAGGTGCTCCGGGGCCGTCAGGAGCCCTCCCACCTTCCGGAGCTGCACCTGCTTCTGCAAACCCCGGCATAAGTGGCAGCGGAGACGCGCCGTTCAGGGGCTACTAATGTGGGGAGGCGGGGTACACTACGAACCAGGGCGGTGAGCCCGGACCCGCCACAGGGCCCTAACGGGAAGCGCGGCCGGGACCTCACCACGCACCCCTCACTGTGCGCCTCCCCAACGGCACAGCCCAGGCCTCACCCGCCGACTCCCCGACCTGCGCGCCCCCACCAGCGCCCCCTTACCTGCCTGGCGGCGGCAGCGGAGACGACTACCCGCGGCGGCCCAGACCCCAGGCCGCGTTCCTCCTCCGGGAGCTGGTTCGGGAGCACCTGGCTCTCGCCCAGCTTCTACACGCTTTGGGCGGTTTCCGGGGTCTGTGCGTCTGCGCGTGCGCGCCCCTCCTCCTCCCGCCCGCAAGGCGGACGCTGGGGCGGGGTCTCTTGCTGTATCGCCCTTGGACAGTGGGGCAGGGCGGGACCGGGCTGGAGGGGCGGGGCCGGGCAGGGGACCGCCCCCCCGGCCCGCCCTACCTGCCCTGCCCGCCCTGCCTGCCCTGCCCGCCCTGCCAGGTCTCCATCCCCAATGCCCCCACCCCACCACCCCACCACCCCACCAGCAATCGGGTCCGCACTCAACCAGGACTATCAATGGCCCGGGCCGGGGACACATCGCTCGGCCCCACTTCCCTAGGCCCCATTCCCCTCGGCCCCACTTCTCCTGCTCTCCTCCCTCTCCCCGTTACTGCCTCCCAGACCCGGGCCAGGCCCAGTTTCCAACTGGACCTCCAAGATGGGGCTCCCTCTCTTCACACCAAGAAGCAAGCACAGGGTCTCCCTGCAGGGCTGGTGGAACTGGACCCAGTCCTGGACCTCCTGCAGGAGCAGGCTCTGGGTTAGTGTTGGGGTTGTGGTTGGGGTTGGTGTTCAAGGTTAATGTTAGTGTTGGGGTTGGGGTCGGGATCAGGTTAAGGGATTTGGGGTTAGGGTTAGGATTTCAGGTGAGGGCTGAGGGGTTAGGGGTTAGGGGTAGGGGTAGCTTTAGGGTTAGTGTTTAAGGGTTAGGCTTACTGCTAAGGTTAGGATTTGGGAGAAGGAGGAGTTGTTAGGGTTAAGGCTAGGGGTAGGGATAGGGTTAGGTTTAGGGGTTAGGGTTAGGTTTAGAGCTTAGGGGTCAGGAACAGAGCCAGAGTTTAGGGATAGGTTTGGGGTTAGGGTTAGGGGTTGGGGTTAGCGTTAGGGGAGAAGGAGGAGAAGGGTTAGGGTTAGAGGGGAGGAGGAGCAGGAGTAGCATAAGGTTAGAGTTAGCAGTTGGGTCAAGTTAAGGTTTGTTTTAGGGTTAGGGTTTGTGTTCTCGTTCTGGCTTGAGGTTCTGCTTAAGGCTAGGGTTAGGGCTAGTGTCTGGGTTAGGGTTAGGACTTGGGGTAGGGGTTAGGGTTAGGGGTTAGTGTTAGGACTAGGGCTAGGGTTAGGGCTGGGCTGTACGTGGGGGAGGGGGAGCCAGACTAGGATGAGATGTCAGTTGGAAGATCCCAGTCCCTGCAGATGACAGCTGCTATGGGGTTGGAGGGGAAAGACACTACCCACATGAAGGAAGGAAGACCCCAGTCCTGGAGGCTCCCTGGTGTGCGGGGGTTCCTGCCATCAGTGGTCCCATCACCGGGAGGGAGAAAGAACCACTGGGAGTCATACATAGCTATCAAAGGAATAAAACCAAACACAAAATAAGAATCAGCAGAATGCGGTAATCCAATCATAAAGGACAGTCAAATGTGCTTATACATATTCAAGAAATAATTCATGTTAGTTATAAATAATAAGTAGTTCTTTTGTGTCATTATTATTATTATTATTATTATTATTATTATTATTATTTAGATTCCTCATATAAATGATGTTATATGGCATTTTCTTTCTCTTTCCGGTCCAATTCACTTTGAATGACATTCTTCAGGTCCATCCATATTGCTGCAAAGGCATTATTTTATTCTTTTTCATGGCTGAGTAGTATTCCATTGTATATATGTAACCAAGCTTCTTTATCCAGGCATCTGTTGATGGACATTTGGGTTGTTTGCATGTCTTGGCTATTGTAAATTGTGCTGCTATGAACATTGGGGTGCAGGTGTCTTTTGAGTTATATTTTTGTATATATTTATATAATGAAAGGTCATAATATATGAATATCACTCATAAAGGAATATTTTCCTTGTATCAATGTAAACATATCACAAAAAGTTAATTTGCATAAATGTATAAAATGCTGTACAGTAATAGTATAAACTGATTGTCACTATATAAAATCAATATAGACAAATGTATTAAAAAAACTCAATAGACAGGTCAAGATAAATAACATTGTGTGAATTTCTAAACACTGTGATGTTAGTATGGCTTTGTTCTAGTGGCAAAGGCACTCTTTCATATGAGAGTATTTTGAGTGAAAAACAATGCACAGTTTTAGAAGTGAAATAAGTATATGGTATGAACAAACTTTATAAAATTCAATATAGATAAATAACCCAAACCTTTAAAACTATTACATGGTCAGCACTCAACAGTACCTAGTGTATAGATAATGCAAAAACAGTCTCTTAAACTGTAATACTTTATTAACTCTAAAATACCCTGTGATCCTAACATGTATATTAATTATGAATATCAAAATGTATTTTTGAGAATTTCTTTTTGGTGACATTTTTACAGCCTATATATTCTGGCAAGTAAAGATCAAGATCATTTTCTAATTTATCTAAGATGAAACATTTATATCTCAAAATTAGTGAAATCCTTATTTGAATAAAAGTTACATTTAAATGTGAATTGCTGGATCATGTTAATCAGTCAATCAACCAATCAGTCTAGAATTTATCGAGCAAATGACCCTCAGTAATGATGCTTAAGACTTATGGTCCACTAAGCAGGACCAGGTGAGGAAGGCAATGAAAATGTCTTATTTACTTATTTATGTATGTATTTATTTATTTTTATTTAACATTTTTTATTGCTATATTCATTTTACAAGGTGGTGTCAATTTCCCATGCAGAGCACAATTTTTCAGCTATACATGAACATACATATATTCATTGTCACATTTTTTTCACTGTGAGCTGCCACAAGAGCTTGTGTACATTTCCCCGTGCTGTACAATATAATCTTGCTTATTTATTCTGCATATGCCTGTAAGTATCTACAAATTTTGAACTCCCAGACTGTCCCTTCCCATCCCCCTCCCCCTTGGCAACCACAAGTTTGTATTCTCTGTCTATGAGTCTGTTTCTGTTTTGTATTTATGTTCTTTTTTTTTTTTAAATTCGACATAAGAGTGATGTCATATGGTATTTTTCTTTCTCTTTCTGGCTTACTTCACTTAGAATGACATTCTCCCAAAATGTCTTAATATTGCATCTAATTAGAAGAATGGTGGATGATCTGGGGTCCACCTTCAACCACATATTATGCTCCTGGGAAATAAATAAATCTTATGGGATTGTCAGCTAGAATCCAACTTAGATGTATGATTTGAAGCAGACCACTTAATTTATTGTTTTTATGTGTATAAAGTTAAGACTGTATCAATTGTAAACAATTATCCAAATCTAAAATCTATGCTCACTTCATTCCATGAAGTCGAGGATATCACAGACAGCAATGCCTCTTTCAAAGAAAAGCGGTAAATCTAAAATGCTGAAAATTGTATTATCACTTTTAATAATGTATTAAATCTTTCAGTGTAAAAATTGCCACACATAATACGAGAGAGAGCGTGTGTGTATCCTCCATGTATTTAAAAGCATGAGTCACTATGAATGGAATCATTCTATCAGTTTGCCACATCCTCCTCTAATTGCTCACTTTCGGTGGTGATCAAAGCAGACCTGGGACCAGGTGACGCAATGGACTGCAGCAGTAGCAAAGGAAGGGAGCTCCTTTAGTAACGACAGTCCTAGAAGGCAGTTCTGAGGTGATAGTTGTGTTGACATGTAAGTAACTGATGAGCAAGAAAAGTCATGGGAATGGTCATGTGAAAAGCCCTGTAGGTCAAAAGGACAGGAAGGCAAAAAGTCTTCATGTCTAAGGGAGAGAAGGGCAGACATAGAAACAGACCTGAAGTGGAAAGAGAAGCCAAGGAGAGAATACAGAGTCTTCTGGGCTGTGATAGGTCATCTAGAAGCCTCACTAAGGATGCTGAGATACCACTAGGTTAATAACATTATCTGATTTAAATACATACCGGACATACTCTGACTGCTATGTGGAGGATGGAGAGTAGGGGAAAGACTGAAGACATGGAGATCAACTATGAGACATTTTTCATTGTCTCAGTTGAGAGATGTTAGTAACCTCAGCAGTGGAAGAGACAGCTAAATTGGAGACTAAAGAATAGCATGAGAATAAATTTTAAAGTAAGCTGGGTTTGCTGGGGGTGTGTGTGTGGGAGCCGAGTGAGAGGACATTGGACTGTCCTTTATGATTGGATTACCGCATTCTGCTGATTCTTATTTTGTGTTTGGTTTTATTCCTTTGATAGCTATGTATGGCTCCCAGTGGTTCTTTCTCCCTCCCGGTGATGGGACCACTGATGGCAGGAACCCCCGCACACCAGGGAGCCTCCAGGACTGGGGTCTTCCTTCCTTCATGTGGGTAGTGTCCTTCCCCTCCAACCCCATGGCTGCTGTCATCTGCAGGGACTGGGATCTTCCAACTGACATCTCATCCTAGTCTGGCTCCCCCTCCCCCACGTACAGCCCAGCCCTAGCCCTAGCCTTAGTCCTAACACTAACCCCTAACCCTAACCCCTACCCCAAGTCCTAACCCTAACCCAGCCCCTAACCCTAACCCTAGCCTTAAGCAGAACCTCAAGCCAGAACGAGAACACAAACCCTAACCCTAAAACAAACCTTAACTTGACCCAACTGCTAACTCTAACCTTATGCTACTCCTGCTCCTCCTCCCCTCTAACCCTAACCCTTCTCCTCCTTCTCCCCTAACGCTAACCCCAACCCCTAACCCTAACCCCAAACCTATCCCTAAACTCTGGCTCTGGTCCTGACCCCTAACCTCTAAACCTAACCCTAACCCCTAAACCTAACCCTATCCCTACCCCTAGCCTTAACCCTAACGACTCCTCGTCCTCCCAAATCCTAACCTTAGCAATAAGCCTAACCCTAAAACCCTAACCCTAAAGCTACCCCTATCCCTAATCCCTAAGCCCTCAGCCCTCACCTGAAATCCTAAGCCTAACCCCAAATCCCTTAACCTGATCCCGACCCCAACCCCAACACTAACATTAACCTTGAACACCAACCCCAACCACAACCCCAACACTAACCCAGAGCCTGCTCCTGCAGGAGGTCCAGGACTGGGTCCAGTTCCACCAGCCCTGCAGGGAGACCCTGTGCTTGCTTCTTGGTGTGAAGAGAGGGAGCCCCATCTTGGAGGTCCAGTTGGAAACTGGGCCTGGCCCGGGTCTGGGAGGCAGTAACGGGGAGAGGGAGGAGAGCAGGAGAAGTGGGGCCGAGGGGAATGGGGCCTAGGGAAGTGGGGCCGAGCGATGTGTCCCCGGCCCGGCCCAGTGGTAGTCCTGGTTGAGTGCGGACCCGATTGCTGGTGGGGTGGTGGGGTGGTGGGGTGGGGGCATTGGGGATGGAGACCTGGCAGGGCGGGCAGGGCAGGCAGGGCGGGCAGGGCAGGTAGGGCGGGCCGGGGGGGCGGCTCCTTGCCCGGCCCCGCCCCTCCAGCCCGGTCCCGCCCTGCCCCACTGTCCAAGGGCGATACAGCAAGAGACCCCGCCCCAGCGTCCGCCTTGCGGGCGGGAGGAGGAGGGGCGCGCACGCGCAGACGCGCAGACCCCGGAAACGGCCCAGAGCTTGTAGAAGTTGGCGAGAGCCAGGTGCTCCCGAACCAGCTCCCGGAGGAGGAACGCGGCCTGGGGTCTGGGCTGCCGCGGGTCGTCGTCTTCGCTGCCGCCGCCAGGGAGGTAAGGGGGCGCTGGTGGGGGCGCGCAGGTCGGGGAGTCGGCGGGTGAGGCCTGGGCTGTGCCGTTGGGGAGGCGCACAGGGAGGGGTGCGTGGTGAGGTCCCGGCCGCGCTTCGCGTTAGGGCCCTGAGGCGGTTCCGGGCTCACCGCCCTGGTTCGTAGTGTACCCCGCCTCCCTACATTAGTAGCCCCTGAACGGCGCGTCTCCGCTGCCACTTATGCCGTGGTTTGCAGAAGCAGGTGCAGCTCCGGAAGGTGGGAGGGCTCCTGACGGCCCCGGAGCACCTGCGACCGGCTCTCAGACCGTGGCCTGCTCCCAGGGGGCGGGTGCGGTGCGGTCTCGGGGCCGCGGCGGCTGCGGCCGCGGGGGGATGGGGGCTGCCCGGTGCGAGCCCCTGGATGTGTGCCCTAGTCCCGCGCGGCCTGGACCCCGCCGGTCTTGCTTCCCCATGTTCATGGGGTGCACGTGTCGCAGGCAGCCTTCTCCTGGGAGGCGGGCGCGGTGCTGTCAAGTGGCGGGGTGGGTGGGGTGTTGGGGGGCGAGGCCACTGAGACTCCCCCCCCCAAGGGCGCGAGGTAACCGTTACCTGAAGTCACTATTGTTTTACTTTCCCAGGGGCTCCTGCGAAAGGATGAGGGGCGAGTTCCCATCCCGATCTCGGAAAAGCTCCCAAAACGGCAGCAGCGTGGCCACCCTGCCGCTGCCTCCGGCGGTCCACGAACCATTCAAACCGCCCGCGCCAAGAGGTACCCGACGATCGCGATTGGCTAAGCCGGACCAGCGCCCCTGGGCGGGGCCGGCCCCCACGCGGCGGTCACGGGTCCCGCCCCCACGCAGCGGCCGTTCGCCCCGCCCCGCTGGTCCGCATGCGCGCAGTCCCCACAGGAAAGAGTCTGCGCACACCCCCGGCCGGCCTTCGTCTCGCGCCGCGGCTCCGTCCCCTGTCCTCGGAGGCTTGTCGGCTCGGCGAGACAGCAAGAGCTGCGGCCGGCAGGGGGCTGTGCGGACCCAAGGCGGCTGCGGTGGCGCTGGCCTGTGGAAAATGCCAGCAGGCGGCGCTTCGTTTCGTTGCTCCCCGCACCCCCAGCCCGGAACCCCGTGCGACCGCCAGGGAACAGCCCGCCCACGCAGGGAGTACCGCAGTGAGACGCTTCGGCGGGAACGAGGCCGACGGCCGGCTGTGCCGGTTGCGTCCCTGAGGTGAGTACGGCGGCGGCGGCAGGTCGCGGGGCGCGGGGCGCTGGAAGGAGGGGGATGCGGCGGCTGCCGCCCCGGGTCCGCGCGGGGGGAGGGAGGCCCCGCGGGCCTCCGCGGGGCGGGGAGTGCGGGCGCCGGCACTCTGGGCGCCAGGGGCCATGGCTGTGAGCGCAGTTGAGCACCTCGGAGCCCTGGTTTCTCCCCACCCTGAGCACCCTGGAGCCCTTGTCGCTCCTCACCCTGGACACCCGGGAGCCCTTGTCGCTCCCCACCCTGAGCACCCCGGAGCCCTTTTCGCTCCCCACCTGGGTACCCAGGAGCCCTTGTCACTCCCCACGCTGGGCACACCTGAGCCCTTGTCGCTTCCCACCTGGGCACCCCGGAGCCATTGTCGCTACCCACCTGGGTACCCAGGAGCCCTTGTCACTCCCCAACCTGGGTACCCCTCAGCCCTTGTCGCTTCCCACCTGGGCACCTCGGAGCCCTTGTGGCTCCCCACCCTGGGCACACCTGAGCCCTTATCGCTCTCCAACCTGGGCACCAGGATTCCATTTTCGCTCCCCACCCTGTGCACCCCGGAGCCCTTGTCGCTCCCCACCGTGGGCACCCCGGAGCCCGTGACGCTCCCCACCATGGGCACCCAGGAGGCCTTGCCGCTCCCCACCCTGGGAACCCCGGAGGCCTTGCCTCTCCCTACCTTGGGCACTCCCGAGCCCTTGTCGCTCCCCACACTGGGCACCCCGGGGCCCTTGTCTTTCCGCACCCTTCCCGCGGCCCCAAAATTGTGCCCCTGCTGCTTGGGCGCTCTGAGGATGGGCGCGGAAGCCTCAGTGGGGCTTAGCCCGCCACTGAGCCTGCCCCGCACCTGGACTCTTGAAGTCGCTCGCACCCTATGGGGCCAGAAGGGGCTGGTGCCCTTGCCTCCCGCCGCCCCACCCCACTGATCTGACTCCTGTATGATTTGGAAAAACTCCCATTCTCACAAGGTAGGTTCTTTTTCCATTTTAGGAAATTATAACTCTCCTTTGACAATTTTGTTTTCTAGCAGTTACTTTGATGTGACATAGGCATGATTTGATTGTTTGGAAAGGCTAAGCCAACCAAATGTATAGTGACATTTAGGTCCAAGGCCGAAAAAATCAGTTTCTTCCTAGCACCGATTATGCTGTGCGCGTGAAAAGCATAAAAGTAGCAAAGAGAGGCACCCTTCATTACAGATCTTTAGGTTGCTTAGTGGCTCCTTTGGCTAGCATAGGAGTTACAGAGAAATAGGAAAGACATCGCCTAATGTGTTTTGAAAGGTGGGTTTTTGTACAAGTGTTTACTCTGCCCTTCAAATTATTTCAGGATCCTTTTATGGAATATAAAATTGAGTGTGTAAATATGTATATTTGTGTATAACATATATTGTGTAGCATATACCTATGTATACGTCGAATAGAACATATATATATTCCATTCAATATATTATGGTAGTAAATAACGATGGGGAGAATTAGTTTTCTCAACAAAAATAGACTATGAGTAGCTTTGTTTCTGGAATAAGTGAAATAAGCTTTTCATCCTCAGTATCTTTGCTTTGAAAATGGGTGTGACTTCTGCTCATTCCCAGCTCCGGTGTTCCTTCTACCCCTCTCTGTCTCAGCACCTGTCTTATCTCTCTCTCTCTGTTGCTCTCTCCGTCTGCCTCTCTGTGTTTCAGTCTCTCTGTGTCTTTTCCGGGATACATGTGCATGTATATTTACGTGCGTATCTGTGTATTTACGTGTTTGTATTGTTAGGGCCCATGGTAGGTCACTTCTCAAAATGGCTTGATGACATCCTGATTCTTTTCATGTTGCTGAAGTAAAAACTTCTTTGCAAGTTGTGCGAGCACATTGGTGGGGTCAGCTGTAAGGATCGGCACTGCCAGGGAAGGGCTGCTGAGCCTATGGCCCTGTGATGCATCCTGCACACTGTTTCCCTGGAGAGGTGTGTCTGTTCTCTCGTTCCTCCGGGGGATCTGCTGGGGCCTCTGCCTCCTCACGTTGTCACCACGGCTGACTGAAACCAGGGTAAAGACCTGCCAGCGTCATGGTGACCAGTGCTGTCTCCACAGTGTGTCCGTCTGCCTGTGTCCTCCCCCGAGACGTTGAGCTCCTCTAACGCACACTGGCCACCTGCTGTGCCTCTCCTTGGAACTCCCCGTTTGTGTTGTGTTTGTTTAGAGCACTGGGTTTCCAGAGGTTTTTGGACCCCGGGGATGTGTAGCCTTTCTCCAAGCTTGGGACCTCGCGGGTCGTGGAGTCTCTTTCCGGGTATATTTCTGGGCTTTGGCTGGTTTCTTGGTTTGTGTGCTTTTGTTTTTGCCCCAGGAAGAGCTAAGCATCTCCCTTCTATCTTGTGGCTGTGGCGTCCCAGGGGGAAGAGCAACGCCTCCCCCGAGGTTATGCAGAGAGTTACCGAAAGGGCTTCATTTTGCACATGACATCTTTAGCCCACCTGGATTTCCCTTTCCAATAATCAAAATGCGATTTCAAGTGAAAACAAAAGAAAACATCACCAGCCCCCGCTTAAGCCACGTGGGCAGGCACGCAAAGCCAGCTTTCCTGTGGCTTCATTGACAGGGAACACCCAGGAGAGGTAAAGACACCCAGAGGGGAAGAGGACTCGGGGCTGTCAGGGGCTGGGGGGTGAGGGCGTGGGGGGCAGTGCGTACTGTGGATCCAAGTTTTTACTTTGAAGAAAGGAATGGTGTGAGCCTGCATGGCAGTGATGCTCGCACGGCATCGTGAAGGCACCTAGTGCTCCTGAACTGCAGAATTTCAGAGGGACAAAGTCTATATTTTATTAAAAGAAACTTAAAAAGGCAAAATAAAGGATGCCATAACCGATATGAAAGAAACAGAGGCAAGTGAAGGAAAACCAAACACAAATCACTTCAGGGGAATGGAAGTCAAGGTCGGGTGCGGGAGGGGATGCACGGTGGGATTTTGAAGAAGAAGGTGCGGGTGGGCACAGAGGGGGCTCAGCCCCAGGGGCTGCTGACGCCTGAACTGGCTGTCCGTGGCCCAGCGGTCCAGCTGCAGGTGCAGCATCTTCAGGACCTTTGGAAGCAGCGGGAGCTGCGGGACCTTGAGGAGCAGCAGGAGCTGCGGGACCTTGAGGAATAGCAGGAGCTGCAGGATCGTCAGGAGCAGTGGGAGCTGCTGGAGCGGAAGGAGCTGCAGGAGCTGCAGGATCTTCAGGAGCAGCGTTAGCTGTTGGAGCTGCAGGAGCAGCAGGAGGGAGCTCGGGGTCTCCTGCTGGATCCTGATGGTCCTGGTTTTGGTCTGTGGCATCTTCCCCTGCCCGCGCCTGCTCTGGATCTGTGACTGTTGGAAGTGGAGAGAGCTTTGAGTCTCGTGGATGCGCTCGCTCGTGCTTTGAGAGAGGAAAACTTGAGCCACGTGCCTCCCTTTCCGTGGGCCTCTTCAAGGGCGGACATCTTCCCAGAGCTTTGCGGACAGCTCCCACCCAGCAAGTGCCCACAGGATGTGTTTTGTGACTGAACTCTTGTAGGCAGGTGGTCTGAGAGCAACGTTTGCTCTGGTGCCAGCAGCAGCCTCTGGGGACGCCTCCCTGTGTGGCCCAGCCCTCGGCCCTCCCTCAGCTGCACACGTTCACCAGCCCCGCCCTTCTCACCTTGGGGCTGTGCCTCGGTGGGCTTCTGGTCCTCCTCCTGACTCGCAGGGAGCTGCTCCAGGTCAGAGCCGGGTCTGCTGAGCTGCCTGTCAGCCGCGGGCAGGACCCTGGCGTGCCGCCTGGGCGGTTTCTGGGGAGGAGGCCGTCGTGGTGGCGGGGACCCCTCCGTGTGCAGACTCACCCGGAGCTGGTGCTGGCCCTGAGAAGCGTGCAGCGGCCCCTCGCTCGGGGAGGCGGCGTGGGTGTCCTGATCCAGCGGCTCCTGCAGTGTCCGGCTCTGCAATGACAGTGAGCGGCAGCGGGCCCGGCCCGGAGGTCTCAGAGCCCGGCCCGGAGGTCTCAGAGCCCTGCCCGGCCAGGACCACTCCCGCTTCTGCCCGCTCGACCCTCTGCTGCCCGATCAGACTGGGACCTTGGTCAGCTGAGACGGCCACCCGGGAGGGAAGAGACACAGCCAGAGGGCACGGGCTTGGACTCGTGCGGCAGGTCCCTGCCCGGCTGGCCACAGCCCAGCCCGTCAGCTGGCACCTGGGGTGTGGACGTGACAGGCCCCCCAGGTCTCTGACCTGCTCGTGCTTGAGGCAGGCCCCCCCCACCCCAGCCCAACGTGACTGCCCACCTCCACCAGCAAAGGGAAAGGGATGTGGGGCTATACCCGGGTGGGGTCTGAGTGGTGGCCTGGGCTGGTCGGGCCTGCCCCGGGCCTCCCTGGGTTACCTTTGGGTCCCTGTGGCCAAAAGGCCAGAGGCTCCTGGGGTGAGAGCTGAGCCAGCGCCGGCACCGCTGGCCCAGCCCCTGGCTGCGGGCCTTCCGGGCACCGCGGCCTCAGGGTGTTGGGACGCAGCAGAACATGGGTGACTGAGTTGAGCTGAGTTCACCAAGCGGGTGAGCCGAGTAGGGGCTTCTCGACAGAGTGGGTGCCCGGTGACCTCGGGTCTAAGTTCTGTTGGGTTCGGTTGCCAGGGAAGTGAGGTCACTTCCTGGGATCCCCTTCCCCAAGCTTCCTCCTTCCGTAGAGCTCCCCAGGGGCCTCTCTGGGCTGCTGACTGCTCACCTCCCAGCCCATGCCGTGTCCGCACACAGTGACGCCAACTCGGCCCCCCTGCCCAGGACCCTGCGGAGGCCTGGATGCAGCCAGGGCGCCAGCTCTGAGGACGCAGCTGGGTTCGGACCCGGCCCGCCGTCGTCCGCAGTGCTGTCACCCTGGACGAGCTGCCTGCCTCTCAGGGTCTCCCCAGTCCCCCGTCGGCACAGTGGGGATCATCCTGGCCCCTCCTTCCCGGGGAAGCCATCTTGTCTCCAGAGGCACAAACACCTGCCTCACCTGTCAGTCCCGCGGGCTGGCATCACAGGGAGCTCGCGCGCAGACTCAGCAAAGGGAGGGCCCCAGAGAGGGCTGGCGGAGCGCAGAGCACACCCCACACAGCCTGGGTGGGGTCTGCCCTGGGGTCCGGAGAAAGTCACTCCCCTTGCCACCTGCTTCCCAGCTCCCTGTCGGGGCGGGGGGTGGGGAGAAACTGAACATAACTGTGACTTCGTTCTCGCTGGCATACCACCTCCTGGGTCACTGTGTCATGTTTAGATTCAGGCCCAGTGTCTCATCTCGGCCCCTCGGGTGGGCTCCCCCACAATGCTCTCTGCTTTTATGCCTTCTGGTCACGTTTCCTCGTGTGAGCCCCCACCACACCCTCCCCTGCAGGGTGGATGGACATTGGGACCTGGTTGTGACATGCAGAGTGACGTGTGAAAATGGGCGTGACTTCCGCTCGTTCCCAGCTCCGCTGTTCCTTCTCCCCCTCTGTGTCTCTCAGCGCCTGTCTTGTCTCTCTCTCTCTCTGTTTCTCTCTCCCTCTGCCTGTCTGTGTGTCAGTCTCTCTGTCCCTTTTCCTGGATGCATGTGCGTGTACATTTACGTGCGTACCTGTGTATTTCTGGGTTTGTAATGTTAGGGCCCGGGGCAGGTCACTTCTGAAAATGCCTTGATGACATACTGATTGTTTTCATGTTGCTGAAGTAAAACCTTCTTTGCAAGTTGTGCGAGCACTTTGGTGGGGTCAGCTGTAAGGATCGGCACTGCCGGGGAAGGGCTGCTGCGCCTGTGGCCCTTCGATGCGTCCTGCACACTGTTTCCCTGGAGAGGTGTGTCTGTTCTCTCATCCATCCGGGGGATCTGCTGGGGCCTCTGCCTCCTCACGTTGTCACCAGGGCTGGCTGTCACCAGGCTAAAGCCCTGCCAGCGTCATGGTGACCAGTGCTGTCTCCACAGTGTATCCGTCTGCCTGTGTCCTCCCCCGAGAGGTCGAGCACGTCTAACGCACACTGGCCACCTGCTGTGCCTCTCCTTGGATCTGCGTGTGTGTTTGGTTTGTTTAGAGCGCTGGGTTTCGAGAGGTTTTTGGACCCCGGGGATGTGTAGCCTTTCTCCAAGCTTGGGACCTCGCGGGTCGTGGAGTCTCTTTCCGGGTATATTTCTGGGCTTTTGCTGGTTTCTTGGTTTGTGTGCTTTTGTTTTTGCCCCAGGAAGAGCTAAGCATCTCCCTTCTGTCTTGTGGCTGTGGCGTCCCAGGGGGAAGAGCAGCGCCTCCCCCGAGGTTATGCAGAGAGTTACCGAAAGGGCTTCATTTTGCACATGACATCTTTAGCCCACCTGGATTTCCCTTTCCAATAATCAAAATGCGATTTCAAGTGAAAACAAAAGAAAACATCACCAGCCCCCGCTTAAGCCACGTGGGCAGGCACGCAAAGCCAGCTTTCCTGTGGCTTCATTGACAGGGAACACCCAGGAGAGGTAAAGACACCCAGAGGGGAAGAGGACTCGGGGCTGTCAGGGGCTGGGGGGTGAGGGCGTGGGGGGCAGTGCGTGCTGTGGATCCAAGTTTTTACTTTGAAGAAAGGAATGGTGCGAGCCTGCAATGCAGTGATGCTCGCACGGCACCGTGAAGGCACCTACTGCTCCTGAATTGCACAATTTCAGAGGGACAAAGTCTATATTTTGTTAAAAGACACTTAAAAAGGCAAGATAAAGGATGCCATAACCGATATGAAAGAAACAGAGGCAAGTGAAGAAAAACCAAACACAAATCACTTCAGGGGAATGGAAGTCAAGGTCGGGTGCGGGAGGGGATTCACGGTGGGATTTTGAAGAAGAAGGTGCGGGTGGGCGCAGAGGGGGCTCAGCCCCAGGGGCTGCTGACGCCTGAACTGGCTGTCCGTGGCCCAGCGGTCCAGCTGCAGGTGCAGCATCTTCAGGACCTTTGGAAGCAGCGGGAGCTGCGGGACCTTGAGGAGCAGCAGGAGCTGCGGGACCTTGAGGAATAGCAGGAGCTGCAGGATCGTCAGGAGCAGTGGGAGCTGCTGGAGCGGAAGGAGCTGCAGGAGCTGCAGGATCTTCAGGAGCAGCGTTAGCTGCCGGAGCTGCAGAAGCTGCAGGAGCAGCAGGAGGGAGCTTGGGGTCTCCTGCTGGATCCTGATGGTCCTGGTTTTGGTCTGTGGCATCTTCCCCTGCCCGCGCCTGCTCTGGATCTGTGAGTGTTGGAAGTGGAGAGAGCTTTGAGTCTCGTGGGTGCGCTCGCTCGTGCTTTGAGAGAGGAAAACTTGAGCCACGTGCCTCCCTTTCCGTGGGCCTCTTCAAGGGCGGACATCTTCCCAGAGCTTTGCGGACAGCTCCCACCCAGCAAGTGCCCACAGGATGTGTTTTGTGACTGAACTCTTGTAGGCAGGTGGTCTGAGAGCAATGTTTGCTCTGGTGCCAGCAGCAGCCTCTGGGGACGCCTCCCTGTGTGGCCCAGCCCTCGGCCCTCCCTCAGCTGCACACGTTCACCAGCCCCGCCCTTCTCACCTTGGGGCTGTGCCTCGGTGGGCTCCTGGTCCTCCACCTGACTCGCAGGGAGCTGCTCCAGGTCAGAGCCGGGTCTGCTGAGCTGCCTGTCAGCCGCGGGCAGGACCCTGGCGTGCCGCCTGGGTGGTTTCTGGGGAGGAGGCCGTCGTGGTGGTGGGGACCCGTCCGTGTGCAGACTCACCTGGAGCTGGTGCTGGCCCTGAGAAGCGTGCAGCGGCCCCTCGCTCGGGGAGGCGGCGTGGGTGTCCTGATCCAGCGGCTCCTGCAGTGTCCGGCTCTGCAATGACAGTGAGCGGCAGCGGGCCCGGCCCGGAGGTCTCAGAGCCCGGCCCGGAGGTCTCAGAGCCCTGCCCGGCCAGGACCACTCCCGCTTCTTCCCGATCAGACTGGGACCTTGGTCAGCTGAGACGGCCACCCGGGAGGGAAGAGTCACAGCCAGAGGGCACGGGCTTGGACTCGTGCGGCAGGTCCCTGCCCGGCTGGCCACAGCCCAGCATGCCAGCTGGGACCCAGGGTGCGGACGTGACAGGCCCCCCAGGCCTCTGACCTGCTCGTGCTTGAGGCAGGCCCCCCGCGTCCCAGCCCAACGTGACTGCCCACCTCCACCAGCAAAGGGAAAGGGATGTGGGGGTATACCCGGGTGGGGCCTGGGTGGTGGCCTGGGCTGGTCGGGCCTGCCCCGGGCCTCCCTGGGTTACCTTTGGGTCCCTGTGGCCAAAAGGCCAGAGGCGCCTGGGGTGAGAGCTGAGCCAGCGCCGGCACCGCTGGCCCAGCCCCTGGCTGCGGGCCTTCCGGGCACCACGGCCTCGGGGTGTTGGGACGCAGCAGAACATGGGTGACTGAGTTGAGCTGAGTTCATCAAGCGGGTGAGCCGAGTAGGGGCTTCTCGACAGAGTGGGTGCCCGGTGACCTCGGGTCTAAGTTCTGTTGGGTTCGGTTGCCAGGGAAGTGAGGTCACTTCCTGGGATCCCCTTCCCCAAGCTTCCTCCTTCCGTAGAGCTCCCCAGGGGCCTCTCTGGGCTGCTGACTGCTCACCTCCCAGCCCATGCCGTGTCCGCACACAGTGACGCCAACTCGGCCCCCCTGCCCAGGACCCTGCGGAGGCCTGGATGCAGCCAGGGCGCCAGCTCTGAGGACGCAGCTGGGTTCGGACCCGGCCCGCCGTCGTCCGCAGTGCTGTCACCCTGGACGAGCTGCCTGCCTCTCAGGGTCTCCCCAGTCCCCCGTCGGCACAGTGGGGATCATCCTGGCCCCTCCTTCCCGGGGAAGCCATCGTGTCTCCAGAGGCACAAACACCTGCCTCAGCTGTCAGTCCCGCGGGCTGGCATCACAGGGAGCTCGCGCGCACACTCAGCAAAGGGAGGGCCCCAGAGAGGTCTGGCGGAGCGCAGAGCACACCCCACACAGCCTGGGTGGGGTCTGCCCTGGGGTCCGGAGAAAGTCACTCCCCTTGCCACCTGCTTCCCAGCTCCCTGTCGGGGCGGGGGGTTGGGAGAAACTGAACATAACTGTGACTTCGTTCTCGCTGGCATACCACCTCCTGAGTCACTGTGTCATGTTTAGATTCAGGCCCAGTGTCTCATCTCGGCCCCTCGGGTGGGCTGCCCCACAATGCTCTCTGCTTTTATGCCTTCTGGTCACGTTTCCTCGTGTGAGCCCCCACCACACCCTCCCCTGCAGGGTGGATGGACATTGGTACCTGGTTGTGACATGCAGAGTGACGTGTGAAAATGGGCGTGACTTCTGCTCGTTCCCAGCTCCGCTGTTCCTTCTCCCCCTCTGTGTCTCTCAGCGCCTGTCTTGTCTCTCTGTCTGTTTCTCTCTCCCTCTGCCTGTCTGTGTGTCAGTCTCTCTGTCCCTTTTCCTGGATGCATGTGCGTGTACATTTACGTGCGTACCTGTGTATTTCTGGGTTTGTAATGTTAGGGCCCGGGGCAGGTCACTTCTGAAAATGCCTTGATGACATACTGATTGTTTTCATGTTGCTGAAGTAAAACCTTCTTTGCAAGTTGTGCGAGCACTTTGGTGGGGTCAGCTGTAAGGATCGGCACTGCCGGGGAAGGGCTGCTGCGCCTGTGGCCCTTCGATGCGTCCTGCACACTGTTTCCCTGGAGAGGTGTGTCTGTTCTCTCATCCATCCGGGGGATCTGCTGGGGCCTCTGCCTCCTCACGTTGTCACCAGGGCTGGCTGTCACCAGGCTAAAGCCCTGCCAGCGTCATGGTGACCAGTGCTGTCTCCACAGTGTATCCGTCTGCCTGTGTCCTCCCCCGAGAGGTCGAGCACGTCTAACGCACACTGGCCACCTGCTGTGCCTCTCCTTGGATCTGCGTGTGTGTTTTGTTTGTTTAGAGCGCTGGGTTTCGAGAGGTTTTTGGACCCCGGGGATGTGTAGCCTTTCTCCAAGCTTGGGACCTCGCGGGTCGTGGAGTCTCTTTCCGGGTATATTTCTGGGCTTTTGCTGGTTTCTTGGTTTGTGTGCTTTTGTTTTTGCCCCAGGAAGAGCTAAGCATCTCCCTTCTGTCTTGTAGCTGTGGCGTCCCAGGGGGAAGAGCAGCGCCTCCCCCGAGGTTATGCAGAGAGTTACCGAAAGGGCTTCATTTTGCACATGACATCTTTAGCCCACCTGGATTTCCCTTTCCAATAATCAAAATGCGATTTCAAGTGAAAACAAAAGAAAACATCACCAGCCCCCGCTTAAGCCACGTGGGCAGGCACGCAAAGCCAGCTTTCCTGTGGCTTCATTGACAGGGAACACCCAGGAGAGGTAAAGACACCCAGAGGGGAAGAGGACTCGGGGCTGTCAGGGGCTGGGGGGTGAGGGCGTGGGGGGCAGTGCGTGCTGTGGATCCAAGTTTTTACTTTGAAGAAAGGAATGGTGTGAGCCTGCATGGCAGTGATGGTCGCACGGCATCGTGAAGGCACCTAGTGCTCCTGAATTGCACAATTTCAGAGGGACAAAGTCTATATTTTGTTAAAAGAAACTTAAAAAGGCAAGATAATGGATGCCATAACCGATATGAAAGAAACAGAGGCAAGTGAAGAAAAACCAAACACAAATCACTTCAGGGGAATGGAAGTCAAGGTCGGGTGCGGGAGGGGATTCACGGTGGGATTTTGAAGAAGAAGGTTCGGGTGGGCGCAGAGGGAGCTCAGCCCCAGGGGCTGCTGACGCCTGAACTGGCTGTCCGTGGCCCAGCGGTCCAGCTGCAGGTGCAGCATCTTCAGGACCTTTGGAAGCAGCGGGAGCTGCGGGACCTTGAGGAGCAGCAGGAGCTGCGGGACCTTGAGAAATAGCAGGAGCTGCAGGATCGTCAGGAGCAGTGGGAGCTGCTGGAGCGGAAGGAGCTGCAGGAGCTGCAGGATCTTCAGGAGCAGCGTTAGCTGCTGGAGCTGTAGAAGCTGCAGGAGCAGCAGGAGGGAGCTCGGGGTCTCCTGCTGGATCCTGATGGTCCTGGTTTTGGTCTGTGGCATCTTCCCCTGCCCGCGCCTGCTCTGGATCTGTGAGTGTTGGAAGTGGAGAGAGCTTTGAGTCTCGTGGATGCGCTCGCTCGTGCTTTGAGAGAGGAAAACTTGAGCCACGTGCCTCCCTTTCCGTGGGCCTCTTCAAGGGCGGACATCTTCCCAGAGCTTTGCGGACAGCTCCCACCCAGCAAGTGCCCACAGGATGTGTTTTGTGACTGAACTCTTGTAGGCAGGTGGTCTGAGAGCAATGTTTGCTCTGGTGCCAGCAGCAGCCTCTGGGGACGCCTCCCTGTGTGGCCCAGCCCTCGGCCCTCCCTCAGCTGCACACGTTCACCAGCCCCGCCCTTCTCACCTTGGGGCTGTGCCTCGGTGGGCTCCTGGTCCTCCACCTGACTCGCAGGGATCTGCTCCAGGTCAGAGCCGGGTCTGCTGAGCTGCCTGTCAGCCGCGGGCAGGACCCTGGCGTGCCACCTGGGTGGTTTCTGGGGAGGAGGCCGTCGTGGTGGTGGGGACCCGTCCGTGTGCAGACTCACCCGGAGCTGGTGCTGGCCCTGAGAAGCGTGCAGCGGCCCCTCGCTCGGGGAGGCGGCGTGGGTGTCCTGATCCAGCGGCTCCTGCAGTGTCCGGCTCTGCAATGACAGTGAGCGGCAGCGGGCCCGGCCCGGAGGTCTCAGAGCCCGTCCCGGAGGTCTCAGAGCCCTGCCCGGCCAGGACCACTCCCGCTTCTGCCCGCTCGACCCTCTGCTGCCAGATGAGACTGGGACCTTGGTCAGCTGAGACGGCCACCCGGGAGGGATGAGACACAGCCAGAGGGCACGGGCTTGGACTCGTGCGGCAGGTCCCTGCCCGGCTGGCCACAGCCCAGCCCGCCAGCTGGGACCCGGGGTGCGGACGTGACAGGCCCCCCAGGCCTCTGACCTGCTCGTGCTTGAGGCAGGCCCCCCCACCCCAGCCCTTCGTGACTGCCCACCTCCACCAGTAAAGGGAAGGGGATGTGGGGCTATACCCGGGTGGGGCCTTAGTGGTGGCCTGGGCTGTTCGGGCCTGCCCCGGGCCTCCCTGGGTTACCTTTGGGTCCCTGTGGCCAAAAGGCCAGAGGCGCCTGGGGTGAGAGCTGAGCCAGCACCGGCACCGCTGGCCCAGCCCCTGGCTGCGGGCCTTCCGGGCACCGCGGCCTCGGGGTGTTGGGACGCAGCAGAACATGGGTGACTGAGTTGAGCTGAGTTCACGAAGCGGGTGAGCCGAGTAGGGGCTTCTCGACAGAGTGGGTGCCCGGTGACCTCGGGTCTAAGTTCTGTTGGGTTCGGTTGCCAGGGAAGTGAGGTCACTTCCTGGGATCCCCTTCCCCAAGCTTCCTCCTTCCGTAGAGCTCCCCAGGGGCCTCTCTGGGCTGCTGACTGCTCACCTCCCAGCCCATGCCGTGCCGGCACACAGTGACGCCAACTCGGCCCCCCTGCCCAGGACCCTGCGGAGGCCTGGATGCAGCCAGGGCGCCAGCTCTGAGGACGCAGCTGGGTTCGGACCCGACCTGCCGTCTTCTGCAGTGCTGTCACCCTGGACGAGCTGCCTGCCTCTCAGGGTCTCCCCAGTCCCCCGTCGGCACAGTGGGGATCATCCTGGCCCCTCCTTCCCGGGGAAGCCATCGTGTCTCCAGAGGCACAAACACCTGCCTCACCTGTCAGTCCCGCGAGCTGGCATCACAGGGAGCTCGCGCGCAGACTCAGCAAAGGGAGGGCCCCAGAGAGGGCTGGCGGAGCGCAGAGCACACCCCACACAGCCTGGGTGGGGTCTGCCCTGGGGTCCGGAGAAAGTCACTCCCCTTGCCACCTGCTTCCCAGCTCCCTGTCGGGGCGGGGGGTGGGGAGAAACTGAACATAACTGTGACTTCGTTCTCGCTGGCATACCACCTCTTGGGTCACTGTGTCATGTTTAGATTCAGGCCCAGTGTCTCATCTCGGCCCCTCGGGTGGGCTGCCCCACAATGCTCTCTGCTTTTATGCCTTCTGGTCACATTTCCTCGTGTGAGCCCCCACCACACCCTCCCCTGCAGGGTGGATGGACATTGGGACCTGGTTGTGACATGCAGAGTGACGTGTGAAAATGGGCGTGACTTCCGCTCGTTCCCAGCTCCGCTGTTCCTTCTCCCCCTCTGTGTCTCTCAGCACCTGTCTTGTCTCTCTCTCTCTGTGTTTCTCTCTCCCTCTGCCTGTCTGTGTGTCAGTCTCTCTGTCCCTTTTCCTGGATGCATGTGTGTGTACATTTACGTGCGTACCTGTGTATTTCTGGGTTTGTAATGTTAGGGCCCAGGGCAGGTCACTTCTGAAAATGCCTTGATGACATACTGATTGTTTTCATGTTGCTGAAGTAAAACCTTCTTTGCAAGTTGTGCGAGCACTTTGGTGGGGTCAGCTGTAAGGATCGGCACTGCCGGGGAAGGGCTGCTGCGCCTGTGGCCCTTTGATGCGTCCTGCACACCGTTTCCCTGGAGAGGTGTGTCTGTTCTCTCATCCATCCGGGGGATCTGCTGGGGCCTCTGCCTCCTCACGTTGTCACCAGGGCTGGCTGTCACCAGGCTAAAGCCCTGCCAGCGTCATGGTGACCAGTGCTGTCTCCACAGTGTATCCGTCTGCCTGTGTCCTCCCCCGAGAGGTCGAGCACGTCTAACGCACACTGGCCACCTGCTGTGCCTCTCCTTGGATCTGCGTGTGTGTTTTTTTTGTATAGAGCGCTGGGTTTCGAGAGGTTTTTGGACCCCGGGGATGTGTAGCCTTTCTCCAAGCTTGGGACCTCGCGGGTCGTGGAGTCTCTTTCCGGGTATATTTCTGGGCTTTTGCTGGTTTCTTGGTTTGTGGGGCTTTTGTTTTTGCCCCAGGAAGAGCTAAGCATCTCCCTTCTGTCTTGTGGCTGTGGCGTCCCAGGGGGAAGAGCAGCGCCTCCCCCGAGGTTATGCAGAGAGTTACCGAAAGGGCTTCATTTTGCACATGACATCTTTAGCCCACCTGGATTTCCCTTTCCAATAATCAAAATGCGATTTCAAGTGAAAACAAAAGAAAACATCACCAGCCCCCGCTTAAGCCACGTGGGCAGGCACGCAAAGCCAGCTTTCCTGTGGCTTCATTGACAGGGAACACCCAGGAGAGGTAAAGACACCCAGAGGGGAAGAGGACTCGGGGCTGTCAGGGGCTGGGGGGTGAGGGCGTGGGGGACAGTGCGTGCTGTGGATCCAAGTTTTTACTTTGAAGAAAGGAATGGTGTGAGCCTGCATGGCAGTGATGGTCGCACGGCATCGTGAAGGCACCTAGTGCTCCTGAATTGCAGAATTTCAGAGGGACAAAGTCTATATTTTATTAAAAGAAACTTAAAAAGGCAAGATAAAGGATGCCATAACCGATATGAAAGAAACAGAGGCAAGTGAAGAAAAACCAAACACAAATCACTTCAGGGGAATGGAAGTCATGGTCGGGTGCGGTAGGGGATTCACGGTGGGATTTTGAAGAAGAAGGTCCGGGTGGGCGCAGAGGGGGCTCAGCCCCAGGGGCTGCTGACGCCTGAACTGGCTGTCCGTGGCCCAGCGGTCCAGCTGCAGGTGCAGCATCTTCAGGACCTTTGGAAGCAGCGGGAGCTGCGGGACCTTGAGGAGCAGCAGGAGCTGCGGGACCTTGAGGAATAGCAGGAGCTGCAGGATCGTCAGGAGCAGTGGGAGCTGCTGGAGCGGAAGGAGCTGCAGGAGCTGCAGGATCTTCAGGAGCAGCGTTAGCTGCCGGAGCTGCAGAAGCTGCAGGAGCAGCAGGAGGGAGCTCGGGGTCTCCTGCTGGATCCTGATGGTCCTGGTTTTGGTCTGTGGCATCTTCCCCTGCCCGCGCCTGCTCTGGATCTGTGAGTGTTGGAAGTGGAGAGAGCTTTGAGTCTCGTGGATGCGCTCGCTCGTGCTTTGAGAGAGGAAAACTTGAGCCACGTGCCTCCCTTTCCGTGGGCCTCTTCAAGGGCGGACATCTTCCCAGAGCTTTGCGGACAGCTCCCACCCAGCAAGTGCCCACAGGATGTGTTTTGTGACTGAACTCTTGTAGGCAGGTGGTCTGAGAGCAATGTTTGCTCTGGTGCCAGCAGCAGCCTCTGGGGACGCCTCCCTGTGTGGCCCAGCCCTCGGCCCTCCCTCAGCTGCACACGTTCACCAGCCCCGCCCTTCTCACCTTGGGGCTGTGCCTCGGTGGGCTCCTGGTCCTCCACCTGACTCGCAGGGAGCTGCTCCAGGTCAGAGCCGGGTCTGCTGAGCTGCCTGTCAGCCGCGGGCAGGACCCTGGCGTGCCGCCTGGGTGGTTTCTGGGGAGGAGGCCGTCGTGGTGGTGGGGACCCGTCCGTGTGCAGACTCACCCGGAGCTGGTGCTGGCCCTGAGAAGCGTGCAGCGGCCCCTCGCTCGGGGAGGCGGCGTGGGTGTCCTGATCCAGCGGCTCCTGCAGTGTCCGGCTCTGCAATGACAGTGAGCGGCAGCGGGCCCGGCCCGGAGGTCTCAGAGCCCGGCCCGGAGGTCTCAGAGCCCTGCCCGGCCAGGACCACTCCCGCTTCTGCCCGCTCGACCCTCTGCTGCCCGATCAGACTGGGACCTTGGTCAGCTGAGACGGCCACCCGGGAGGGAAGAGACACAGCCAGAGGGCACGGGCTTGGACTCGTGCGGCAGGTCCCTGCCCGGCTGGCCACAGCCCAGCCCGCCAGCTGGGACCCGGGGTGTGGACGTGACAGGCCCCCCAGGCCTCTGACCTGCTCGTGCTTGAGGCAGGCCCCCCCCACCCCAGCCCAACGTGACTGCCCACCTCCACCAGTAAAGGGAAGGGGATGTGGGGCTATACCCGGGTGGGGCCTGAGTGGTGGCCTGGGCTGGTCGGGCCTGCCCCGGGCCTCCCTGGGTTACCTTTGGGTCCCTGTGGCCAAAAGGCCAGAGGCGCCTGGGGTGAGAGCTGAGCCAGCGCCGGCACCGCTGGCCCAGCCCCTGGCTGCGGGCCTTCCGGGCACCGCGGCCTCGGGGTGTTGGGACGCAGCAGAACATGGGTGACTGAGTTGAGCTGAGATCACCAAGCGGGTGAGCCGAGTAGGGGCTTCTCGACAGAGTGGGTGCCCGGTGACCTCGGGTCTAAGTTCTGTTGGGTTCGGTTGCCAGGGAAGTGAGGTCACTTCCTGGGATCCCCTTCCCCAAGCTTCCTCCTTCCGTAGAGCTCCCCAGGGGCCTCTCTGGGCTGCTGACTGCTCACCTCCCAGCCCATGCCGTGTCGGCACACAGTGACGCCAACTCGGCCCCCCTGCCCAGGACCCTGCGGAGGCCTGGATGCAGCCAGGGCGCCAGCTCTGAGGACGCAGCTGGGTTCGGACCCGGCCCGCCGTCGTCCGCAGTGCTGTCACCCTGGACGAGCTGCCTGCCTCTCAGGGTCTCCCCAGTCCCCCGTCGGCACAGTGGGGATCATCCTGGCCCCTCCTTCCCGGGGAAGCCATCGTGTCTCCAGAGGCACAAACACCTGCCTCAGCTGTCAGTCCCGCGGGCTGGCATCACAGGGAGCTCGCGCGCAGACTCAGCAAAGGGAGGGCCCCAGAGAGGTCTGGCGGAGCGCAGAGCACACCCCACACAGCCTGGGTGGGGTCTGCCCTGGGGTCCGGAGAAAGTCACTCCCCTTGCCACCTGCTTCCCAGCTCCCTGTCGGGGCGGGGGGTGGGGAGAAACTGAACATAACTGTGACTTCGTTCTCGCTGGCATACCACCTCCTGGGTCACTGTGTCATGTTTAGATTCAGGCCCAGTGTCTCATCTCCGCCCCTCGGGTGGGCTGCCCCACAATGCTCTCTGCTTTTATGCCTTCTGGTCACGTTTCCTCGTGTGAGCCCCCACCACACCCTCCCCTGCAGGGTGGATGGACATTGGGACCTGGTTGTGACATGCAGAGTGACGTGTGAAAATGGGCGTGAATTCCGCTCCTTCCCAGCTCCACTGTTCCTTCTCCCCCTCTGTGTCTCTCAGCGCCTGTCTTGTCTCTCTCTCTCTCTGTTTCTCTCTCCCTCTGCCTGTCTGTGTGTCAGTCTCTCTGTCCCTTTTCCTGGATGCATGTGCGTGTACATTTACGTGCGTACCTGTGTATTTCTGGGTTTGTAATGTTAGGGCCCGGCGCAGGTCACTTCTGAAAATGCCTTGATGACATACTGATTGTTTTCATGTTGCTGAAGTAAAACCTTCTTTGCAAGTTGTGCGAGCACTTTGGTGGGGTCAGCTGTAAGGATCGGCACTGCCGGGGAAGGGCTGCTGCGCCTGTGGCCCTTTGATGCGTCCTCCACACCATTTCCCTGGAGAGGTGTGTCTGTTCTCTCATCCATCCGGGGGATCTGCTGGGGCCTCTGCCTCCTCACGTTGTCACCAGGGCTGGCTGTCACCAGGCTAAAGCCCTGCCAGCGTCATGGTGACCAGTGCTGTCTCCACAGTGTATCTGTCTGCCTGTGTCCTCCCCCGAGAGGTCGAGCACATCTAACGCACACTGGCCACCTGCTGTGCCTCTCCTTGGATCTGCGTGTGTGTTTTGTTTGTTTAGAGTGCTGGGTTTCGAGAGGTTTTTGGACCCCGGGGATGTGTAGCCTTTCTGCAAGCTTGGGACCTCGCGGGTTGTGGAGTCTCTTTCCGGGTATATTTCTGGGCTTTTGCTGGTTTCTTGGTTTGTGGGGCTTTTGTTTTTGCCCCAGGAAGAGCTAAGCATCTCCCTTCTGTCTTGTGGCTGTGGCTTCCCAGGGGGAAGAGCAGCGCCTCCCCCGAGGTTATGCAGAGAGTTACCGAAAGGGCTTCATTTTGCACATGACATCTTTAGCCCACCTGGATTTCCCTTTCCAATAATCAAAATGCGATTTCAAGTGAAAACAAAAGAAAACATCACCAGCCCCCGCTTAAGCCACGTGGGCAGGCACGCAAAGCCAGCTTTCCTGTGGCTTCATTGACAGGGAACACCCAGGAGAGGTAAAGACACCCAGAGGGGAAGAGGACTCGGGGCTGTCAGGGGCTGGGGGGTGAGGGCGTGGGGGGCAGTGCGTGCTGTGGATCCAAGTTTTTACTTTGAAGAAAGGAATGGTGTGAGCCTGCATGGCAGTGATGCTCGCACGGCATCGTGAAGGCACCTAGTGCTCCTGAATTGCAGAATTTCAGAGGGACAAAGTCTATATTTAATTAAAAGAAACTTAAAAAGGCAAGATAAAGGATGCCATAACCGATATGAAAGAAACAGAGGCAAGTGAAGAAAAACCAAACACAAATCACTTCAGGGGAATGGAAGTCAAGGTCGGGTGCGGGAGGGGATTCACGGTGGGATTTTGAAGAAGAAGGTGCGGGTGGGCGCAGAGGGGGCTCAGCCCCAGGGGCTGCTGACGCCTGAACTGGCTGTCCGTGGCCCAGCGGTCCAGCTGCAGGTGCAGCATCTTCAGGACCTTTGGAAGCAGCGGGAGCTGCGGGACCTTGAGGAGCAGCAGGAGCTGCGGGACCTTGAGGAATAGCAGGAGCTGCAGGATCGTCAGGAGCAGTGGGAGCTGCTGGAGCGGAAGGAGCTGCAGGAGCTGCAGGATCTTCAGGAGCAGCGTTAGCTGCCGGAGCTGCAGAAGCTGCAGGAGCAGCAGGAGGGAGCTCGGGGTCTCCTGCTGGATCCTGATGGTCCTGGTTTTGGTCTGTGGCATCTTCCCCTGCCCGCGCCTGCTCTGGATCTGTGAGTGTTGGAAGTGGAGAGAGCTTTGAGTCTCGTGGATGCGCTCGCTCGTGCTTTGAGAGAGGAAAACTTGAGCCACGTGCCTCCCTTTCCGTGGGCCTCTTCAAGGGCGGACATCTTCCCAGAGCTTTGCGGACAGCTCCCACCCAGCAAGTGCCCACAGGATGCGTTTTGTGACTGAACTCTTGTAGGCAGGTGGTCTGAGAGCAATGTTTGCTCTGGTGCCAGCAGCAGCCTCTGGGGACGCCTCCCTGTGTGGCCCAGCCCTCGGCCCTCCCTCAGCTGCACACGTTCACCAGCCCCGCCCTTCTCACCTTGGGGCTGTGCCTCGGTGGGCTCCTGGTCCTCCACCTGACTCGCAGGGAGCTGCTCCAGGTCAGAGCCGGGTCTGCTGAGCTGCCTGTCAGCCGCGGGCAGGACCCTGGCGTGCCACCTGGGTGGTTTCTGGGGAGGAGGCCGTCGTGGTGGTGGGGACCCGTCCGTGTGCAGACTCACCCGGAGCTGGTGCTGGCCCTGAGAAGCGTGCAGCGGCCCCTCGCTCGGGGAGGCGGCGTGGGTGTCCTGATCCAGCGGCTCCTGCAGTGTCCGGCTCTGCAATGACAGTGAGCGGCAGCGGGCCCGGCCCGGAGGTCTCAGAGCCCGGCCCGGAGGTCTCAGAGCCCTGCCCGGCCAGGACCACTCCCGCTTCTTCCCGATCAGACTGGGACCTTGGTCAGCTGAGACGGCCACCCGGGAGGGAAGAGTCACAGCCAGAGGGCACGGGCTTGGACTCGTGCGGCAGGTCCCTGCCCGGCTGGCCACAGCCCAGCATGCCAGCTGGGACCCAGGGTGCGGACGTGACAGGCCCCCCAGGCCTCTGACCTGCTCGTGCTTGAGGCAGGCCCCCCGCGTCCCAGCCCAACGTGACTGCCCACCTCCACCAGCAAAGGGAAAGGGATGTGGGGGTATACCCGGGTGCGGTCTGAGTGGTGGCCTGGGCTGGTCGGGCCTGCCCCGGGCCTCCCTGGGTTACCTTTGGGTCCCTGTGGCCAAAAGGCCAGAGGCGCCTGGGGTGAGAGCTGAGCCAGCGCCGGCACCGCTGGCCCAGCCCCTGGCTGCGGGCCTTCCGGGCACCGCGGCCTCGGGGTGTTGGGACGCAGCAGAACATGGGTGACTGAGTTGAGCTGAGTTCATCAAGCGGGTGAGCCGAGTAGGGGCTTCTCGACAGAGTGGGTGCCCGGTGACCTCGGGTCTAAGTTCTGTTGGGTTCGGTTGCCAGGGAAGTGAGGTCACTTCCTGGGATCCCCTTCCCCAAGCTTCCTCCTTCCGTAGAGCTCCCCAGGGGCCTCTCTGGGCTGCTGACTGCTCACCTCCCAGCCCATGCTGTGTCCGCACACAGTGACGCCAACTCGGCCCCCCTGCCCAGGACCCTGCGGAGGCCTGGATGCAGCCAGGGCGCCAGCTCTGAGGACGCAGCTGGGTTCGGACCCGGCCCGCCGTCGTCCGCAGTGCTGTCACCCTGGACGAGCTGCCTGCCTCTCAGGGTCTCCCCAGTCCCCCGTCGGCACAGTGGGGATCATCCTGGCTCCTCCTTCCCGGGGAAGCCATCGTTTCTCCAGAGGCACAAACACCTGCCTCAGCTGTCAGTCCCGCGGGCTGGCATCACAGGGAGCTCGCGCGCACACTCAGCAAAGGGAGGGGCCCCAGAGAGGGCTGGCGCAGCGCAGAGCACACCCCACACAGCCTGGGTGGGGTCTGCCCTGGGGTCCGGAGAAAGTCACTCCCCTTGCCACCTGCTTCCCAGCTCCCTGTCGGGGCGGGGGGTGGGGAGAAACTGAACATAACTGTGACTTCGTTCTCGCTGGCATACCACCTCCTGAGTCACTGTGTCATGTTTAGATTCAGGCCCAGTGTCTCATCTCGGCCCCTCGGTTGGGCTGCCCCACAATGCTCTCTGCTTTTATGCCTTCTGGTCACGTTTCCTCGTGTGAGCCCCCACCACACCCTCCCCTGCAGGGTGGATGGACATTGGGACCTGGTTGTGACATGCAGAGTGACGTGTGAAAATGGGCGTGACTTCCGCTCGTTCCCAGCTCCGCTGTTCCTTCTCCCCCTCTGTGTCTCTCAGCGCCTGTCTTGTCTCTCTGTCTGTTTCTCTCTCCCTCTGCCTGTCTGTGTGTGAGTCTCTCTGTCCCTTTTCCTGGATGCATGTGCGTGTACATTTACGTGCGTACCTGTGTATTTCTGGGTTTGTAATGTTAGGGCCCGGGGCAGGTCACTTCTGAAAATGCCTTGATGACATACTGATTGTTTTCATGTTGCTGAAGTAAAACCTTCTTTGCAAGTTGTGCGAGCACTTTGGTGGGGTCAGCTGTAAGGATCGGCACTGCCGGGGAAGGGCTGCTGCGCCTGTGGCCCTTCGATGCGTCCTGCACACTGTTTCCCTGGAGAGGTGTGTCTGTTCTCTCATCCATCCGGGGGATCTGCTGGGGCCTCTGCCTCCTCACGTTGTCACCAGGGCTGGCTGTCACCAGGCTAAAGCCCTGCCAGCGTCATGGTGACCAGTGCTGTCTCCACAGTGTATCCGTCTGCCTGTGTCCTCCCCCGAGAGGTCGAGCACGTCTAACGCACACTGGCCACCTGCTGTGCCTCTCCTTGGAACTCCCCGTTTGTGTTGTGTTTGTTTAGAGCGCTGGGTTTCGAGAGGTTTTTGGACCCCGGGGATGTGTAGCCTTTCTCCAAGCTTGGGACCTCGCGGGTCGTGGAGTCTCTTTCCGGGTATATTTCTGGGCTTTTGCTGGTTTCTTGGTTTGTGTGCTTTTGTTTTTGCCCCAGGAAGAGCTAAGCATCTCCCTTCTGTCTTGTGGCTGTGGCGTCCCAGGGGGAAGAGCAGCGCCTCCCCCGAGGTTATGCAGAGAGTTACCGAAAGGGCTTCATTTTGCACATGACATCTTTAGCCCACCTGGATTTCCCTTTCCAATAATCAAAATGCGATTTCAAGTGAAAACAAAAGAAAACATCACCAGCCCCCGCTTAAGCCACGTGGGCAGGCACGCAAAGCCAGCTTTCCTGTGGCTTCATTGACAGGGAACACCCAGGAGAGGTAAAGACACCCAGAGGGGAAGAGGACTCGGGGCTGTCAGGGGCTGGGGGGTGAGGGCGTGGGGGGCAGTGCGTGCTGTGGATCCAAGTTTTTACTTTGAAGAAAGGAATGGTGTGAGCCTGCATGGCAGTGATGGTCGCACGGCATCGTGAAGGCACCTAGTGCTCCTGAATTGCACAATTTCAGAGGGACAAAGTCTATATTTTGTTAAAAGAAACTTAAAAAGGCAAGATAAAGGATGCCATAACCGATATGAAAGAAACAGAGGCAAGTGAAGAAAAACCAAACACAAATCACTTCAGGGGAATGGAAGTCAAGGTCGGGTGCGGGAGGGGATTCACGGTGGGATTTTGAAGAAGAAGGTTCGGGTGGGCGCAGAGGGGGCTCAGCCCCAGGGGCTGCTGACGCCTGAACTGGCTGTCCGTGGCCCAGCGGTCCAGCTGCAGGTGCAGCATCTTCAGGACCTTTGGAAGCAGCGGGAGCTGCGGGACCTTGAGGAGCAGCAGGAGCTGCGGGACCTTGAGAAATAGCAGGAGCTGCAGGATCGTCAGGAGCAGTGGGAGCTGCTGGAGCGGAAGGAGCTGCAGGAGCTGCAGGATCTTCAGGAGCAGCGTTAGCTGCTGGAGCTGCAGAAGCTGCAGGAGCAGCAGGAGGGAGCTCGGGGTCTCCTGCTGGATCCTGATGGTCCTGGTTTTGGTCTGTGGCATCTTCCCCTGCCCGCGCCTGCTCTGGATCTGTGAGTGTTGGAAGTGGAGAGAGCTTTGAGTCTCGTGGATGCGCTCGCTCGTGCTTTGAGAGAGGAAAACTTGAGCCACGTGCCTCCCTTTCCGTGGGCCTCTTCAAGGGCGGACATCTTCCCAGAGCTTTGCGGACAGCTCCCACCCAGCAAGTGCCCACAGGATGTGTTTTGTGACTGAACTCTTGTAGGCAGGTGGTCTGAGAGCAATGTTTGCTCTGGTGCCAGCAGCAGCCTCTGGGGACGCCTCCCTGTGTGGCCCAGCCCTCGGCCCTCCCTCAGCTGCACACGTTCACCAGCCCCGCCCTTCTCACCTTGGGGCTGTGCCTCGGTGGGCTCCTGGTCCTCCACCTGACTCGCAGGGAGCTGCTCCAGGTCAGAGCCGGGTCTGCTGAGCTGCCTGTCAGCCGCGGGCAGGACCCTGGCGTGCCGCCTGGGTGGTTTCTGGGGAGGAGGCCGTCGTGGTGGTGGGGACCCGTCCGTGTGCAGACTCACCCGGAGCTGGTGCTGGCCCTGAGAAGCGTGCAGCGGCCCCTCGCTCGGGTAGGCGGCGTGGGTGTCCTGATCCAGCGGCTCCTGCAGTGTCCGGCTCTGCAATGACAGTGAGCGGCAGCGGGCCCGGCCCGGAGGTCTCAGAGCCCGGCCTGAGGTCTCAGAGCCCTGCCCGGCCAGGACCACTCCCGCTTCTGCCCGCTCGACCCTCTGCTGCCCGATCAGACTGGGACCTTGGTCAGCTGAGACGGCCACCCGGGAGGGAAGAGACACAGCCAGAGGGCACGGGCTTGGACTCGTGCGGCAGGTCCCTGCCCGGCTGGCCACAGCCCAGCCCGCCAGCTGGGACCCGGGGTGCGGACGTGACAGGCCCCCCAGGCCTCTGACCTGCTCGTGCTTGAGGCAGGCCCCCCCCACCCCAGCCCAACGTGACTGCCCACCTCCACCAGTAAAGGGAAGGGGATGTGGGGCTATACCCGGGTGGGGCCTGAGTGGTGGCCTGGGCTGGTCGGGCCTGCCCCGGGCCTCCCTGGGTTACCTTTGGGTCCCTGTGGCCAAAAGGCCAGAGGCGCCTGGGGTGAGAGCTGAGCCAGCACCGGCACCGCTGGCCCAGCCCCTGGCTGCGGGCCTTCCGGGCACCGCGGCCTCGGGGTGTTGGGACGCAGCAGAACATGGGTGACTGAGTTGAGCTGAGTTCACCAAGCGGGTGAGCCGAGTAGGGGCTTCTCGACAGAGTGGGTGCCCGGTGACCTCGGGTCTAAGTTCTGTTGGGTTCGGTTGCCAGGGAAGTGAGGTCACTTCCTGGGATCCCCTTCCCCAAGCTTCCTCCTTCCGTAGAGCTCCCCAGGGGCCTCTCTGGGCTGCTGACTGCTCACCTCCCAGCCCATGCCGTGTCCGCACACAGTGACGCCAACTCGGCCCCCCTGCCCAGGACCCTGCGGAGGCCTGGATGCAGCCAGGGCGCCAGCTCTGAGGACGCAGCTGGGTTCGGACCCGGCCCGTCGTCGTCCGCAGTGCTGTCACCCTGGACGAGCTGCCTGCCTCTCAGGGTCTCCCCAGTCCCCCGTCGGCACAGTGGGGATCATCCTGGCCCCTCCTTCCCAGGGAAGCCATCGTGTCTCCAGAGGCACAAACACCTGCCTCAGCTGTCAGTCCCGCGGGCTGGCATCACAGGGAGCTCGCGCGCAGACTCAGCAAAGGGAGGGCCCCAGAGAGGGCTGGCGGAGCGCAGAGCACACCCCACACAGCCTGGGTGGGGTCTGCCCTGGGGTCCGGAGAAAGTCACTCCCCTTGCCACCTGCTTCCCAGCTCCCTGTCGGGGCGGGGGGTGGGGAGAAACTGAACATAAGTGTGACTTCGTTCTCGCTGGCATACCACCTCCTGGGTCACTGTGTCATGTTTAGATTCAGGCCCAGTGTCTCATCTCGGCCCCTCGGGTGGGCTGCCCCACAATGCTCTCTGCTTTTATGCCTTCTGGTCACGTTTCCTCGTGTGAGCCCCCACCACACCCTCCCCTGCAGGGTGGATGGACATTGGGACCTGGTTGTGACATGCAGAGTGACGTGTGAAAGTGGGCGTGACTTCCGCTCGTTCCCAGCTCCACTGTTCCTTCTCCCCCTCTGTGTCTCTCAGCGCCTGTCTTGTCTCTCTCTCTCTCTGTTTCTCTCTCCCTCTGCCTGTCTGTGTGTCAGTCTCTGTGTCCCTCTTCCTGGATGCATGTGCGTGTACATTTACGTGCGTACCTGTGTATTTCTGGGTTTGTAATGTTAGGGCCCGGGGCAGGTCACTTCTGAAAATGCCTTGATGACATACTGATTGTTTTCATGTTGCTGAAGTAAAACCTTCTTTGCAAGTTGTGCGAGCACTTTGGTGGGGTCAGCTGTAAGGATCGGCACTGCCGGGGAAGGGCTGCTGCGCCTGTGGCCCTTTGATGCGTCCTGCACACCGTTTCCCTGGAGAGGTGTGTCTGTTCTCTCATCCATCCGGGGGATCTGCTGGGGCCTCTGCCTCCTCACGTTGTCACCAGGGCTGGCTGTCACCAGGCTAAATCCCTGCCAGCGTCATGGTGACCAGTGCTGTCTCCACAGTGTATCCGTCTGCCTGTGTCCTCCCCCGAGAGGTCGAGCACGTCTAACGCACACTGGCCACCTGCTGTGCCTCTCCTTGGATCTGCGTGTGTGTTTTGTTTGTTTAGAGTGCTGGGTTTCGAGAGGTTTTTGGACCCCGGGGATGTGTAGCCTTTCTGCAAGCTTGGGACCTCGCGGGTCGTGGAGTCTCTTTCCGGGTATATTTCTGGGCTTTTGCTGGTTTCTTGGTTTGTGGGGCTTTTGTTTTTGCCCCAGGAAGAGCTAAGCATCTCCCTTCTGTCTTGTGGCTGTGGCGTCCCAGGGGGAAGAGCAGCGCCTCCCCTGAGGTTATGCAGAGAGTTACCGAAAGGGCTTCATTTTGCACATGACATCTTTAGCCCACCTGGATTTCCCTTTCCAATAATCAAAATGCGATTTCAAGTGAAAACAAAAGAAAACATCACCAGCCCCCGCTTAAGCCACGTGGGCAGGCACGCAAAGGCAGCTTTCCTGTGGCTTCATTGACAGGGAACACCCAGGAGAGGTAAAGACACCCAGAGGGGAAGAGGACTCGGGGCTGTCAGGGGCTGGGGGGTGAGGGCGTGGGGGGCAGTGCGTGCTGTGGATCCAAGTTTTTACTTTGAAGAAAGGAATGGTGTGAGCCTGCATGGCAGTGATGGTCGCACGGCATCGTGAAGGCACCTAGTGCTCCTGAATTGCAGAATTTCAGAGGGACAAAGTCTATATTTTATTAAAAGAAACTTAAAAAGGCAAGATAAAGGATGCCATAACCGATATGAAAGAAACAGAGGCAAGTGAAGAAAAACCAAACACAAATCACTTCAGGGGAATGGAAGTCAAGGTCGGGTGCGGGAGGGGATTCACGGTGGGATTTTGAAAAAGAAGGTGCGGGTGGGCGCAGAGGGGGCTCAGCCCCAGGGGCTGCTGACGCCTGAACTGGCTGTCCGTGGCCCAGCGGTCCAGCTGCAGGTGCAGCATCTTCAGGACCTTTGGAAGCAGCGGGAGCTGCGGGACCTTGAGGAGCAGCAGGAGCTGCGGGACCTTGAGGAATAGCAGGAGCTGCAGGATCGTCAGGAGCAGTGGGAGCTGCTGGAGCGGAAGGAGCTGCAGGAGCTGCAGGATCTTCAGGAGCAGCGTTAGCTGCCGGAGCTGCAGAAGCTGCAGGAGCAGCAGGAGGGAGCTCGGGGTCTCCTGCTGGATCCTGATGGTCCTGGTTTTGGTCTGTGGCATCTTCCCCTGCCCGCGCCTGCTCTGGATCTGTGAGTGTTGGAAGTGGAGAGAGCTTTGAGTCTCGTGGATGCGCTCGCTCGTGCTTTGAGAGAGGAAAACTTGAGCCACGTGCCTCCCTTTCCGTGGGCCTCTTCAAGGGCGGACATCTTCCCAGAGCTTTGCGGACAGCTCCCACCCAGCAAGTGCCCACAGGATGTGTTTTGTGACTGAACTCTTGTAGGCAGGTGGTCTGAGAGCAATGTTTGCTCTGGTGCCAGCAGCAGCCTCTGGGGACGCCTCCCTGTGTGGCCCAGCCCTCGGCCCTCCCTCAGCTGCACACGTTCACCAGCCCCGCCCTTCTCACCTTGGGGCTGTGCCTCGGTGGGCTCCTGGTCCTCCACCTGACTCGCAGGGAGCTGCTCCAGGTCAGAGCCGGGTCTGCTGAGCTGCCTGTCAGCCGCGGGCAGGACCCTGGCGTGCCGCCTGGGTGGTTTCTGGGGAGGAGGCCGTCGTGGTGGTGGGGACCCGTCCGTGTGCAGACTCACCCGGAGCTGGTGCTGGCCCTGAGAAGCGTGCAGCGGCCCCTCGCTCGGGGAGGCGGCGTGGGTGTCCTGATCCAGCGGCTCCTGCAGTGTCCGGCTCTGCAATGACAGTGAGCGGCAGCGGGCCCAGCCCGGAGGTCTCAGAGCCCGGCCTGAGGTCTCAGAGCCCTGCCCGGCCAGGACCACTCCCGCTTCTGCCCGCTCGACCCTCTGCTGCCCGATCAGACTGGGACCTTGGTCAGCTGAGACGGCCACCCGGGAGGGAAGAGACACAGCCAGAGGGCACGGGCTTGGACTCGTGCGGCAGGTCCCTGCCCGGCTGGCCACAGCCCAGCCCGCCAGCTGGGACCCGGGGTGCGGACGTGACAGGCCCCCCAGGCCTCTGACCTGCTCGTGCTTGAGGCAGGCCCCCCCCACCCCAGCCCAACGTGACTGCCCACCTCCACCAGTAAAGGGAAGGGGATGTGGGGCTATACCCGGGTGGGGCCTGAGTGGTGGCCTGGGCTGGTCGGGCCTGCCCCGGGCCTCCCTGGGTTACCTTTGGGTCCCTGTGGCCAAAAGGCCAGAGGCGCCTGGGGTGAGAGCTGAGCCAGCGCCGGCACCGCTGGCCCAGCCCCTGGCTGCGGGCCTTCCGGGCACCGCGGCCTCGGGGTGTTGGGACGCAGCAGAACATGGGTGACTGAGTTGAGCTGAGTTCACCAAGCGGGTGAGCCGAGTAGGGGCTTCTCGACAGAGTGGGTGCCCGGTGACCTCGGGTCTAAGTTCTGTTGGGTTCGGTTGCCAGGGAAGTGAGGTCACTTCCTGGGATCCCCTTCCCCAAGCTTCCTCCTTCCGTAGAGCTCCCCAGGGGCCTCTCTGGGCTGCTGACTGCTCACCTCCCAGCCCATGCCGTGTCGGCACACAGTGACGCCAACTCGGCCCCCCTGCCGAGGACCCTGCGGAGGCCTGGATGCAGCCAGGGCGCCAGCTCTGAGGACGCAGCTGGGTTCGGACCCGGCCCGCCGTCGTCCGCAGTGCTGTCACCCTGGACGAGCTGCCTGCCTCTCAGGGTCTCCCCAGTCCCCCGTCGGCACAGTGGGGATCATCCTGGCCCCTCCTTCCCGGGGAAGCCATCGTGTCTCCAGAGGCACAAACACCTGCCTCAGCTGTCAGTCCCGCGGGCTGGCATCACAGGGAGCTCGCGCGCAGACTCAGCAAAGGGAGGGCCCCAGAGAGGGCTGGCGGAGCGCAGAGCACACCCCACACAGCCTGGGTGGGGTCTGCCCTGGGGTCCGGAGAAAGTCACTCCCCTTGCCACCTGCTTCCCAGCTCCCTGTCGGGGCGGGGGGTGGGGAGAAACTGAACATAAGTGTGACTTCGTTCTCGCTGGCATACCACCTCCTGGGTCACTGTGTCATGTTTAGATTCAGGCCCAGTGTCTCATCTCGGCCCCTCGGGTGGGCTGCCCCACAATGCTCTCTGCTTTTATGCCTTCTGGTCACGTTTCCTCGTGTGAGCCCCCACCACACCCTCCCCTGCAGGGTGGATGGACATTGGGACCTGGTTGTGACATGCAGAGTGACGTGTAAAATTGGGCGTGACTTCCGCTCGTTCCCAGCTCCACTGTTCCTTCTCCCCCTCTGTGTCTCTCAGCGCCTGTCTTGTCTCTCTCTCTCTCTGTTTCTCTCTCCCTCTGCCTGTCTGTGTGTCAGTCTCTCTGTCCCTTTTCCTGGATGCATGTGCGTGTACATTTACGTGCGTACCTGTGTATTTCTGGGTTTGTAATGTTAGGGCCCGGGGCAGGTCACTTCTGAAAATGCCTTGATAACATACTGATTGTTTTCATGTTGCTGAAGTAAAACCTTCTTTGCAAGTTGTGCGAGCACTTTGGTGGGGTCAGCTGTAAGGATCGGCACTGCCGGGGAAGGGCTGCTGCGCCTGTGGCCCTTTGATGCGTCCTGCACACCGTTTCCCTGGAGAGGTGTGTCTGTTCTCTCATCCATCCGGGGGATCTGCTGGGGCCTCTGCCTCCTCACGTTGTCACCAGGGCTGGCTGTCACCAGGCTAAAGCCCTGCCAGCGTCATGGTGACCAGTGCTGTCTCCACAGTGTATCCGTCTGCCTGTGTCCTCCCCCGAGAGGTCGAGCACGTCTAACGCACACTGGCCACCTGCTGTGCCTCTCCTTGGATCTGCGTGTGTGTTTTGTTTGTTTAGAGTGCTGGGTTTCGAGAGGTTTTTGGACCCCGGGGATGTGTAGCCTTTCTGCAAGCTTGGGACCTCGCGGGTCGTGGAGTCTCTTTCCGGGTATATTTCTGGGCTTTTGCTGGTTTCTTGGTTTGTGGGGCTTTTGTTTTTGCCCCAGGAAGAGCTAAGCATCTCCCTTCTGTCTTGTGGCTGTGGCGTCCCAGGGGGAAGAGCAGCGCCTCCCCCGAGGTTATGCAGAGAGTTACCGAAAGGGCTTCATTTTGCACATGACATCTTTAGCCCACCTGGATTTCCCTTTCCAATAATCAAAATGCGATTTCAAGTGAAAGCAAAAGAAAACATCACCAGCCCCCGCTTAAGCCACGTGGGCAGGCAATCAAAGCCAGCTTTCCTGTGGCTTCATTGACAGGGAACACCCAGGAGAGGTAAAGACACCCAGAGGGGAAGAGGACTCGGGGCTGTCAGGGGCTGGGGGGGTGAGGGCGTGGGGGGCAGTGCGTGCTGTGGATCCAAGTTTTTACTTTGAAGAAAGGAATGGTGTGAGCCTGCATGGCAGTGATGCTCGCACGGCATCGTGAAGGCACCTAGTGCTCCTGAATTGCACAATTTCAGAGGGACAAAGTCTATATTTTATTAAAAGAAACTTAAAAAGGCAAGATAAAGGATGCCATAACCGATATGAAAGAAACAGAGGCAAGTGAAGAAAAACCAAACACAAATCACTTCAGGGGAATGGAAGTCAAGGTCGGGTGCGGGAGGGGATTCACGGTGGGATTTTGAAGAAGAAGGTGCGGGTGGGCGCAGAGGGGGCTCAGCCCCAGGGGCTGCTGACGCCTGAACTGGCTGTCCGTGGCCCAGCGGTCCAGCTGCAGGTGCAGCATCTTCAGGACCTTTGGAAGCAGCGGGAGCTGCGGGACCTTGAGGAGCAGCAGGAGCTGCGGGACCTTGAGGAATAGCAGGAGCTGCAGGATCGTCAGGAGCAGTGGGAGCTGCTGGAGCGGAAGGAGCTGCAGGAGCTGCAGGATCTTCAGGAGCAGCGTTAGCTGCCGGAGCTGCAGAAGCTGCAGGAGCAGCAGGAGGGAGCTCGGGGTCTCCTGCTGGATCCTGATGGTCCTGGTTTTGGTCTGTGGCATCTTCCCCTGCCCGCGCCTGCTCTGGATCTGTGAGTGTTGGAAGTGGAGAGAGCTTTGAGTCTCGTGGATGCGCTCGCTCGTGCTTTGAGAGAGGAAAACTTGAGCCACGTGCCTCCCTTTCCGTGGGCCTCTTCAAGGGCGGACATCTTCCCAGAGCTTTGCGGACAGCTCCCACCCAGCAAGTGCCCACAGGATGTGTTTTGTGACTGAACTCTTGTAGGCAGGTGGTCTGAGAGCAATGTTTGCTCTGGTGCCAGCAGCAGCCTCTGGGGACGCCTCCCTGTGTGGCCCAGCCCTCGGCCCTCCCTCAGCTGCACACGTTCACCAGCCCCGCCCTTCTCACCTTGGGGCTGTGCCTCGGTGGGCTCCTGGTCCTCCACCTGACTCGCAGGGAGCTGCTCCAGGTCAGAGCCGGGTCTGCTGAGCTGCCTGTCAGCCGCGGGCAGGACCCTGGCGTGCCGCCTGGGTGGTTTCTGGGGAGGAGGCCGTCGTGGTGGTGGGGACCCGTCCGTGTGCAGACTCACCCGGAGCTGGTGCTGGCCCTGAGAAGCGTGCAGCGGCCCCTCGCTCGGGGAGGCGGCGTGGGTGTCCTGATCCAGCGGCTCCTGCAGTGTCCGGCTCTGCAATGACAGTGAGCGGCAGCGGGCCCGGCCCGGAGGTCTCAGAGCCCGGCCCGGAGGTCTCAGAGCCCTGCCCGGCCAGGACCACTCCCGCTTCTGCCCGCTCGACCCTCTGCTGCCCGATCAGACTGGGACCTTGGTCAGCTGAGACGGCCACCCGGGAGGGAAGAGACACAGCCAGAGGGCACGGGCTTGGACTCGTGCGGCAGGTCCCTGCCCGGCTGGCCACAGCCCAGCCCGCCAGCTGGGACCCGGGGTGCGGACGTGACAGGCCCCCCAGGCCTCTGACCTGCTCGTGCTTGAGGCAGGCCCCCCCCACCCCAGCCCAACGTGACTGCCCACCTCCACCAGTAAAGGGAAGGGGATGTGGGGCTATACCCGGGTGGGGCCTGAGTGGTGGCCTGGGCTGGTCGGGCCTGCCCCGGGCCTCCCTGGGTTACCTTTGGGTCCCTGTGGCCAAAAGGCCAGAGGCGCCTGGGGTGAGAGCTGAGCCAGCGCCGGCACCGCTGGCCCAGCCCCTGGCTGCGGGCCTTCCGGGCACCGCGGCCTCGGGGTGTTGGGACGCAGCAGAACATGGGTGACTGAGTTGAGCTGAGTTCACCAAGCGGGTGAGCCGAGTAGGGGCTTCTCGACAGAGTGGGTGCCCGGTGACCTCGGGTCTAAGTTCTGTTGGGTTCGGTTGCCAGGGAAGTGAGGTCACTTCCTGGGATCCCCTTCCCCAAGCTTCCTCCTTCCGTAGAGCTCCCCAGGGGCCTCTCTGGGCTGCTGACTGCTCACCTCCCAGCCCATGCCGTGTCGGCACACAGTGACGCCAACTCGGCCCCCCTGCCCAGGACCCTGCGGAGGCCTGGATGCAGCCAGGGCGCCAGCTCTGAGGACGCAGCTGGGTTCGGACCCGGCCCGCCGTCGTCCGCAGTGCTGTCACCCTGGACGAGCTGCCTGCCTCTCAGGGTCTCCCCAGTCCCCCGTCGGCACAGTGGGGATCATCCTGGCCCCTCCTTCCCGGGGAAGCCATCGTGTCTCCAGAGGCACAAACACCTGCCTCAGCTGTCAGTCCCGCGGGCTGGCATCACAGGGAGCTCGCGCGCACACTCAGCAAAGGGAGGGCCCCAGAGAGGTCTGGCGGAGCGCAGAGCACACCCCACACAGCCTGGGTGGGGTCTGCCCTGGGGTCCGGAGAAAGTCACTCCCCTTGCCACCTGCTTCCCAGCTCCCTGTCGGGGCCGGGGGTGGGGAGAAACTGAACATAACTGTGACTTCGTTCTCGCTGGCATACCACCTCTTGGGTCACTGTGTCATGTTTAGATTCAGGCCCAGTGTCTCATCTCGGCCCCTCGGGTGGGCTGCCCCACAATGCTCTCTGCTTTTATGCCTTCTGGTCACGTTTCCTCGTGTGAGCCCCCACCACACCCTCCCCTGCAGGGTGGATGGACATTGGGACCTGGTTGTGACATGCAGAGTGACGTGTGAAAATGGGCGTGACTTCCGCTCGTTCCCAGCTCCACTGTTCCTTCTCCCCCTCTGTGTCTCTCAACGCCTGTCTTGTCTCTCTCTCTCTCTCTGTTTCTCTCTCCCTCTGCCTGTCTGTGTGTCAGTCTCTCTGTCCCTTTTCCTGGATGCATGTGCGTGTACATTTACGTGCGTACCTGTGTATTTCTGGGTTTGTAATGTTAGGGCCCGGGGCAGGTCACTTCTGAAAATGCCTTGATGACATACTGATTGTTTTCATGTTGCTGAAGTAAAACCTTCTTTGCAAGTTGTGCGAGCACTTTGGTGGGGTCAGCTGTAAGGATCGGCACTGCCGGGGAAGGGCTGCTGCGCCTGTGGCCCTTTGATGCGTCCTGCACACCGTTTCCCTGGAGAGGTGTGTCTGTTCTCTCATCCATCCGGGGGATCTGCTGGGGCCTCTGCCTCCTCACGTTGTCACCAGGGCTGGCTGTCACCAGGCTAAAGCCCTGCCAGCGTCATGGTGACCAGTGCTGTCTCCACAGTGTATCCGTCTGCCTGTGTCCTCCCCCGAGAGGTCGAGCACGTCTAACGCACACTGGCCACCTGCTGTGCCTCTCCTTGGATCTGCGTGTGTGTTTTGTTTGTTTAGAGTGCTGGGTTTCGAGAGGTTTTTGGACCCCGGGGATGTGTAGCCTTTCTGCAAGCTTGGGACCTCGCGGGTCGTGGAGTCTCTTTCCGGGTATATTTCTGGGCTTTTGCTGGTTTCTTGGTTTGTGGGGCTTTTGTTTTTGCCCCAGGAAGAGCTAAGCATCTCCCTTCTGTCTTGTGGCTGTGGCGTCCCAGGGGGAAGAGCAGCGCCTCCCCCGAGGTTATGCAGAGAGTTACCGAAAGGGCTTCATTTTGCACATGACATCTTTAGCCCACCTGGATTTCCCTTTCCAATAATCAAAATGCGATTTCAAGTGAAAACAAAAGAAAACATCACCAGCCCCCGCTTAAGCCACGTGGGCAGGCACGCAAAGCCAGCTTTCCTGTGGCTTCATTGACAGGGAACACCCAGGAGAGGTAAAGACACCCAGAGGGGAAGAGGACTCGGGGCTGTCAGGGGCTGGGGGGTGAGGGCGTGGGGGGCAGTGCGTGCTGTGGATCCAAGTTTTTACTTTGAAGAAAGGAATGGTGTGAGCCTGCATGGCAGTGATGCTCGCACGGCATCGTGAAGGCACCTAGTGCTCCTGAATTGCAGAATTTCAGAGGGACAAAGTCTATATTTTATTAAAAGAAACTTAAAAAGGCAAGATAAAGGATGCCATAACCGATATGAAAGAAAAAGAGGCAAGTGAAGAAAAACCAAACACAAATCACTTCAGGGGAATGGAAGTCAAGGTCGGGTGCGGGAGGGGATTCACGGTGGGATTTTGAAGAAGAAGGTGCGGGTGGGCGCAGAGGGGGCTCAGCCCCAGGGGCTGCTGACGCCTGAACTGGCTGTCCGTGGCCCAGCGGTCCAGCTGCAGGTGCAGCATCTTCAGGACCTTTGGAAGCAGCGGGAGCTGCGGGACCTTGAGGAGCAGCAGGAGCTGCGGGACCTTGAGGAATAGCAGGAGCTGCAGGATCGTCAGGAGAAGTGGGAGCTGCTGGAGCGGAAGGAGCTGCAGGAGCTGCAGGATCTTCAGGAGCAGCGTTAGCTGCCGGAGCTGCAGAAGCTGCAGGAGCAGCAGGAGGGAGCTCGGGGTCTCCTGCTGGATCCTGATGGTCCTGGTTTTGGTCTGTGGCATCTTCCCCTGCCCGCGCCTGCTCTGGATCTGTGACTGTTGGAAGTGGAGATAGCTTTCAGTCTCGTGGATGCGCTCGCTCGTGCTTTGAGAGAGGAAAACTTGAGCCACGTGCCTCCCTTTCCGTGGGCCTCTTCAAGGGCGCACATCTTCCCAGAGCTTTGCGGACAGCTCCCACCCAGCAAGTGCCCACAGGATGTGTTTTGTGACTGAACTCTTGTAGGCAGGTGGTCTGAGAGCAATGTTTGCTCTGGTGCCAGCAGCAGCCTCTGGGGACGCCTCCCTGTGTGGCCCAGCCCTCGGCCCTCCCTCAGCTGCACACGTTCACCAGCCCCGCCCTTCTCACCTTGGGGCTGTGCCTCGGTGGGCTCCTGGTCCTCCACCTGACTCGCAGGGAGCTGCTCCAGGTCAGAGCCGGGTCTGCTGAGCTGCCTGTCAGCCGCGGGCAGGACCCTGGCGTGCCGCCTGGGTGGTTTCTGGGGAGGAGGCCGTCGTGGTGGTGGGGACCCGTCCGTGTGCAGACTCACCCGGAGCTGGTGCTGGCCCTGAGAAGCATGCAGCGGCCCCTCGCTCGGGGAGGCGGCGTGGGTGTCCTGATCCAGCGGCTCCTGCAGTGTCCGGCTCTGCAATGACAGTGAGCGGCAGCGGGCCCGGCCCGGAGGTCTCAGAGCCCGGCCCGGAGGTCTCAGAGCCCTGCCCGGCCAGGACCACTCCCGCTTCTGCCCGATCATACTGGGACCTTGGTCAGCTGAGACGGCCACCCGGGAGGGAAGAGACACAGCCAGAGGGCACGGGCTTGGACTCGTGCGGCAGGTCCCTGCCCGGCTGGCCACAGCCCAGCCCGCCAGCTGGGACCCGGGGTGCGGACGTGACAGGCCCCCCAGGCCTCTGACCTGCTCGTGCTTGAGGCAGGCCCCCCCCACCCCAGCCCAACGTGACTGCCCACCTCCACCAGTAAAGGGAAGGGGATGTGGGGCTATACCCGGGTGGGGCCTGAGTGGTGGCCTGGGCTGGTCGGGCCTGCCCCGGGCCTCCCTGGGTTACCTTTGGGTCCCTGTGGCCAAAAGGCCAGAGGCGCCTGGGGTGAGAGCTGAGCCAGCGCCGGCACCGCTGGCCCAGCCCCTGGCTGCGGGCCTTCCGGGCACCGCGGCCTCGGGGTGTTGGGACGCAGCAGAACATGGGTGACTGAGTTGAGCTGAGTTCACCAAGCGGGTGAGCCGAGTAGGGGCTTCTCGACAGAGTGGGTGCCCGGTGACCTCGGGTCTAAGTTCTGTTGGGTTCGGTTGCCAGGGAAGTGAGGTCACTTCCTGGGATCCCCTTCCCCAAGCTTCCTCCTTCCGTAGAGCTCCCCAGGGGCCTCTCTGGGCTGCTGACTGCTCACCTCCCAGCCCATGCCATGTCGGCACACAGTGACGCCAACTCGGCCCCCCTGCCCAGGACCCTGCGGAGGCCTGGATGCAGCCAGGGCGCCAGCTCTGAGGACGCAGCTGGGTTCGGACCCGGCCCGCCGTCGTCCGCAGTGCTGTCACCCTGGACGAGCTGCCTGCCTCTCAGGGTCTCCCCAGTCCCCCGTCGGCACAGTGGGGATCATCCTGGCCCCTCCTTCCCGGGGAAGCCATCGTGTCTCCAGAGGCACAAACACCTGCCTCAGCTGTCAGTCCCGCGGGCTGGCATCACAGGGAGCTCGCGCGCAGACTCAGCAAAGGGAGGGCCCCAGAGAGGGCTGGCGGAGCGCAGAGCACACCCCACACAGCCTGGGTGGGGTCTGCCCTGGGGTCCGGAGAAAGTCACTCCCCTTGCCACCTGCTTCCCAGCTCCCTGTCGGGGCGGGGGGTGGGGAGAAACTGAACATAACTGTGACTTCGTTCTCGCTGGCATACCACCTCCTGGGTCACTGTGTCATGTTTAGATTCAGGCCCAGTGTCTCATCTCGGCCCCTTGGGTGGGCTGCCCCACAATGCTCTCTGCTTTTATGCCTTCTGGTCACGTTTCCTCGTGTGAGCCCCCACCACACCCTCCCCTGCAGGGTGGATGGACATTGGGACCTGGTTGTGACCTGCAGAGTGACGTGTGAAAATGGGCGTGACTTCCGCTCGTTCCCAGCTCCGCTGTTCCTTCTCCCCCTCTGTGTCTCTCAGCGCCTGTCTTGTCTCTCTCTCTCTCTGTTTCTCTCTCCCTCTGCCTGTCTGTGTGTCAGTCTCTCTGTCCCTTTTCCTGGATGCATGTGCGTGTACATTTACGTGCGTACCTGTGTATTTCTGGGTTTGTAATGTTAGGGCCCGGGGCAGGTCACTTCTGAAAATGCCTTGATGACATACTGATTGTTTTCATGTTGCTGAAGTCAAACCTTCTTTGCAAGTTGTGCGAGCACTTTGGTGGGGTCAGCTGTAAGGATCGGCACTGCCGGGGAAGGGCTGCTGCGCCTGTGGCCCTTTGATGCGTCCTGCACACCGTTTCCCTGGAGAGGTGTGTCTGTTCTCTCATCCATCCGGGGGATCTGCTGGGGCCTCTGCCTCCTCACGTTGTTACCAGGGCTGGCTGTCACCAGGCTAAAGCCCTGCCAGCGTCATGGTGACCAGTGCTGTCTCCACAGTGTATCCGTCTGCCTGTGTCCTCCCCCGAGAGGTCGAGCACGTCTAACGCACACTGGCCACCTGCTGTGCCTCTCCTTGGATCTGCGTGTGTGTTTTGTTTGTTTAGAGCGCTGGGTTTCGAGAGGTTTTTGGACCCCGGGGATGTGTAGCCTTTCTGCAAGCTTGGGACCTCGCGGGTCGTGGAGTCTCTTTCCGGGTATATTTCTGGGCTTTTGCTGGTTTCTTGGTTTGTGGGGCTTTTGTTTTTGCCCCAGGAAGAGCTAAGCATCTCCCTTCTGTCTTGTGGCTGTGGCGTCCCAGGGGGAAGAGCAGCGCCTCCCCCGAGGTTATGCAGAGAGTTACCGAAAGGGCTTCATTTTGCACATGACATCTTTAGACCACCTGGATTTCCCTTTCCAATAATCAAAATGCGATTTCAAGTGAAAACAAAAGAAAACATCACCAGCCCCCGCTTAAGCCACGTGGGCAGGCACGCAAAGGCAGCTTTCCTGTGGCTTCATTGACAGGGAACACCCAGGAGAGGTAAAGACACCCAGAGGGGAAGAGGACTCGGGGCTGTCAGGGGCTGGGGGGTGAGGGCGTGGGGGGCAGTGCGTGCTGTGGATCCAAGTTTTTACTTTGAAGAAAGGAATGGTGTGAGCCTGCATGGCAGTGATGGTCGCACGGCATCGTGAAGGCACCTAGTGCTCCTGAATTGCAGAATTTCAGAGGGACAAAGTCTATATTTTATTAAAAGAAACTTAAAAAGGCAAGATAAAGGATGCCATAACCGATATGAAAGAAGCAGAGGCAAGTGAAGAAAAACCAAACACAAATCACTTCAGGGGAATGGAAGTCAAGGTCGGGTGCGGGAGGGGATTCACGGTGGGATTTTGAAGAAGAAGGTGCGGGTGGGCGCAGAGGGGGCTCAGCCCCAGGGGCTGCTGACGCCTGAACTGGCTGTCCGTGGCCCAGCGGTCCAGCTGCAGGTGCAGCATCTTCAGGACCTTTGGAAGCAGCGGGAGCTGCGGGACCTTGAGGAGCAGCAGGAGCTGCGGGACCTTGAGGAATAGCAGGAGCTGCAGGATCGTCAGGAGCAGTGGGAGCTGCTGGAGCGGAAGGAGCTGCAGGAGCTGCAGGATCTTCAGGAGCAGCGTTAGCTGCCGGAGCTGCAGAAGCTGCAGGAGCAGCAGGAGGGAGCTCGGGGTCTCCTGCTGGATCCTGATGGTCCTGGTTTTGGTCTGTGGCATCTTCCCCTGCCCGCGCCTGCTCTGGATCTGTGAGTGTTGGAAGTGGAGAGAGCTTTGAGTCTCGTGGATGCGCTCGCTCGTGCTTTGAGAGAGGAAAACTTGAGCCACGTGCCTCCCTTTCCGTGGGCCTCTTCAAGGGCGGACATCTTCCCAGAGCTTTGCGGACAGCTCCCACCCAGCAAGTGCCCACAGGATGTGTTTTGTGACTGAACTCTTGTAGGCAGGTGGTCTGAGAGCAATGTTTGCTCTGGTGCCAGCAGCAGCCTCTGGGGACGCCTCCCTGTGTGGCCCAGCCCTCGGCCCTCCCTCAGCTGCACACGTTCACCAGCCCCGCCCTTCTCACCTTGGGGCTGTGCCTCGGTGGGCTCCTGGTCCTCCACCTGACTCGCAGGGAGCTGCTCCAGGTCAGAGCCGGGTCTGCTGAGCTGCCTGTCAGCCGCGGGCAGGACCCTGGCGTGCCGCCTGGGTGGTTTCTGGGGAGGAGGCCGTCGTGGTGGTGGGGACCCGTCCGTGTGCAGACTCACCCGGAGCTGGTGCTGGCCCTGAGAAGCGTGCAGCGGCCCCTCGCTCGGGGAGGCGGCGTGGGTGTCCTGATCCAGCGGCTCCTGCAGTGTCCGGCTCTGCAATGACAGTGAGCGGCAGCGGGCCCGGCCCGGAGGTCTCAGAGCCCGGCCTGAGGTCTCAGAGCCCTGCCCGGCCAGGACCACTCCCGCTTCTGCCCGCTCGACCCTCTGCTGCCCGATCAGACTGGGACCTTGGTCAGCTGAGACGGCCACCCGGGAGGGAAGAGACACAGCCAGAGGGCACGGGCTTGGACTCGTGCGGCAGGTCCCTGCCCGGCTGGCCACAGCCCAGCCCGCCAGCTGGGACCCGGGGTGCGGACGTGACAGGCCCCCCAGGCCTCTGACCTGCTCGTGCTTGAGGCAGGCCCCCCCCACCCCAGCCCAACGTGACTGCCCACCTCCACCAGTAAAGGGAAGGGGATGTGGGGCTATACCCGGGTGGGGCCTGAGTGGTGGCCTGGGCTGGTCGGGCCTGCCCCGGGCCTCCCTGGGTTACCTTTGGGTCCCTGTGGCCAAAAGGCCAGAGGCGCCTGGGGTGAGAGCTGAGCCAGCGCCGGCACCGCTGGCCCAGCCCCTGGCTGCGGGCCTTCCGGGCACCGCGGCCTCGGGGTGTTGGGACGCAGCAGAACATGGGTGACTGAGTTGAGCTGAGTTCACCAAGCGGGTGAGCCGAGTAGGGGCTTCTCGACAGAGTGGGTGCCCGGTGACCTCGGGTCTAAGTTCTGTTGGGTTCGGTTGCCAGGGAAGTGAGGTCACTTCCTGGGATCCCCTTCCCCAAGCTTCCTCCTTCCGTAGAGCTCCCCAGGGGCCTCTCTGGGCTGCTGACTGCTCACCTCCCAGCCCATGCCGTGTCGGCACACAGTGACGCCAACTCGGCCCCCCTGCCCAGGACCCTGCGGAGGCCTGGATGCAGCCAGGGCGCCAGCTCTGAGGACGCAGCTGGGTTCGGACCCGGCCCGCCGTCGTCCGCAGTGCTGTCACCCTGGACGAGCTGCCTGCCTCTCAGGGTCTCCCCAGTCCCCCGTCGGCACAGTGGGGATCATCCTGGCCCCTCCTTCCCGGGGAAGCCATCGTGTCTCCAGAGGCACAAACACCTGCCTCAGCTGTCAGTCCCGCGGGCTGGCATCACAGGGAGCTCGCGCGCAGACTCAGCAAAGGGAGGGCCCCAGAGAGGGCTGGCGGAGCGCAGAGCACACCCCACACAGCCTGGGTGGGGTCTGCCCTGGGGTCCGGAGAAAGTCACTCCCCTTGCCACCTGCTTCCCAGCTCCCTGTCGGGGCGGGGGGTGGGGAGAAACTGAACATAACTGTGACTTCGTTCTCGCTGGCATACCACCTCCTGGGTCACTGTGTCATGTTTAGATTCAGGCCCAGTGTCTCATCTCGGCCCCTTGGGTGGGCTGCCCCACAATGCTCTCTGCTTTTATGCCTTCTGGTCACGTTTCCTCGTGTGAGCCCCCACCACACCCTCCCCTGCAGGGTGGATGGACATTGGGACCTGGTTGTGACCTGCAGAGTGACGTGTGAAAATGGGCGTGACTTCCGCTCGTTCCCAGCTCCGCTGTTCCTTCTCCCCCTCTGTGTCTCTCAGCGCCTGTCTTGTCTCTCTCTCTCTCTCTGTTTCTCTCTCCCTCTGCCTGTCTGTGTGTCAGTCTCTCTGTCCCTTTTCCTGGATGCATGTGCGTGTACATTTACGTGCGTACCTGTGTATTTCTGGGTTTGTAATGTTAGGGCCCGGGGCAGGTCACTTCTGAAAATGCCTTGATGACATACTGATTGTTTTCATGTTGCTGAAGTAAAACCTTCTTTGCAAGTTGTGCGAGCACTTTGGTGGGGTCAGCTGTAAGGATCGGCACTGCCGGGGAAGGGCTGCTGCGCCTGTGGCCCTTTGATGCGTCCTGCACACCGTTTCCCTGGAGAGGTGTGTCTGTTCTCTCATCCATCCGGGGGATCTGCTGGGGCCTCTGCCTCCTCACGTTGTTACCAGGGCTGGCTGTCACCAGGCTAAAGCCCTGCCAGCGTCATGGTGACCAGTGCTGTCTCCACAGTGTATCCGTCTGCCTGTGTCCTCCCCCGAGAGGTCGAGCACGTCTAACGCACACTGGCCACCTGCTGTGCCTCTCCTTGGATCTGCGTGTGTGTTTTGTTTGTTTAGAGCGCTGGGTTTCGAGAGGTTTTTGGACCCCGGGGATGTGTAGCCTTTCTGCAAGCTTGGGACCTCGCGGGTCGTGGAGTCTCTTTCCGGGTATATTTCTGGGCTTTTGCTGGTTTCTTGGTTTGTGGGGCTTTTGTTTTTGCCCCAGGAAGAGCTAAGCATCTCCCTTCTGTCTTGTGGCTGTGGCGTCCCAGGGGGAAGAGCAGCGCCTCCCCCGAGGTTATGCAGAGAGTTACCGAAAGGGCTTCATTTTGCACATGACATCTTTAGCCCACCTGGATTTCCCTTTCCAATAATCAAAATGCGATTTCAAGTGAAAACAAAAGAAAACATCACCAGCCCCCGCTTAAGCCACGTGGGCAGGCACGCAAAGCCAGCTTTCCTGTGGCTTCATTGACAGGGAACACCCAGGAGAGGTAAAGACACCCAGAGGGGAAGAGGACTCGGGGCTGTCAGGGGCTGGGGGGTGAGGGCGTGGGGGGCAGTGCGTGCTGTGGATCCAAGTCTTTACTTTGAAGAAAGGAATGGTGTGAGCCTGCATGGCAGTGATGGTCGCACGGCATCGTGAAGGCACCTAGTGCTCCTGAATTGCAGAATTTCAGAGGGACAAAGTCTATATTTTATTAAGAGAAACTTAAAAAGGCAAGATAAAGGATGCCATAACCGATATGAAAGAAACAGAGGCAAGTGAAGAAAAACCAAACACAAATCACTTCAGGGGAATGGAAGTCAAGGTCGGGTGCGGGAGGGGATTCACGGTGGGATTTTGAAGAAGAAGGTGCGGGTGGGCGCAGAGGGGGCTCAGCCCCAGGGGCTGCTGACGCCTGAACTGGCTGTCCGTGGCCCAGCGGTCCAGCTGGAGGTGCAGCATCTTCAGGACCTTTGGAAGCAGCGGGAGCTGCGGGACCTTGAGGAGCAGCAGGAGCTGCGGGACCTTGAGGAATAGCAGGAGCTGCAGGATCGTCAGGAGCAGTGGGAGCTGCTGGAGCGGAAGGAGCTGCAGGAGCTGCAGGATCTTCAGGAGCAGCGTTAGCTGCCGGAGCTGCAGAAGCTGCAGGAGCAGCAGGAGGGAGCTCGGGGTCTCCTGCTGGATCCTGATGGTCCTGGTTTTGGTCTGTGGCATCTTCCCCTGCCCGCGCCTGCTCTGGATCTGTGAGTGTTGGAAGTGGAGAGAGCTTTGAGTCTCGTGGATGCGCTCGCTCGTGCTTTGAGAGAGGAAAACTTGAGCCACGTGCCTCCCTTTCCGTGGGCCTCTTCAAGGGCGGACATCTTCCCAGAGCTTTGCGGACAGCTCCCACCCAGCAAGTGCCCACAGGATGTGTTTTGTGACTGAACTCTTGTAGGCAGGTGGTCTGAGAGCAATGTTTGCTCTGGTGCCAGCAGCAGCCTCTGGGGACGCCTCCCTGTGTGGCCCAGCCCTCGGCCCTCCCTCAGCTGCACACGTTCACCAGCCCCGCCCTTCTCACCTTGGGGCTGTGCCTCGGTGGGCTCCTGGTCCTCCACCTGACTCGCAGGGAGCTGCTCCAGGTCAGAGCCGGGTCTGCTGAGCTGCCTGTCAGCCGCGGGCAGGACCCTGGCGTGCCGCCTGGGTGGTTTCTGGGGAGGAGGCCGTCGTGGTGGTGGGGACCCGTCCGTGTGCAGACTCACCCGGAGCTGGTGCTGGCCCTGAGAAGCGTGCAGCGGCCCCTCGCTCGGGGAGGCGGCGTGGGTGTCCTGATCCAGCGGCTCCTGCAGTGTCCGGCTCTGCAATGACAGTGAGCGGCAGCGGGCCCGGCCCGGAGGTCTCAGAGCCCGGCCCGGAGGTCTCAGAGCCCTGCCCGGCCAGGACCACTCCCGCTTCTGCCCGCTCGACCCTCTGCTGCCCGATCAGACTGGGACCTTGGTCAGCTGAGACGGCCACCCGGGAGGGAAGAGACACAGCCAGAGGGCACGGGCTTGGACTCGTGCGGCAGGTCCCTGCCCGGCTGGCCACAGCCCAGCCCGCCAGCTGGGACCCGGGGTGCGGACGTGACAGGCCCCCCAGGCCTCTGACCTGCTCGTGCTTGAGGCAGGCCCCCCCCACCCCAGCCCAACGTGACTGCCCACCTCCACCAGTAAAGGGAAGGGGATGTGGGGCTATACCCGGGTGGGGCCTGAGTGGTGGCCTGGGCTGGTCGGGCCTGCCCCGGGCCTCCCTGGGTTACCTTTGGGTCCCTGTGGCCAAAAGGCCAGAGGCGCCTGGGGTGAGAGCTGAGCCAGCGCCGGCACCGCTGGCCCAGCCCCTGGCTGCGGGCCTTCCGGGCACCGCGGCCTCGGGGTGTTGGGACGCAGCAGAACATGGGTGACTGAGTTGAGCTGAGTTCACCAAGCGGTTGAGCCGAGTAGGGGCTTCTCGACAGAGTGGGTGCCCGGTGACCTCGGGTCTAAGTTCTGTTGGGTTTGGTTGCCAGGGAAGTGAGGTCACTTCCTGGGATCCCCTTCCCCAAGCTTCCTCCTTCCGTAGAGCTCCCCAGGGGCCTCTCTGGGCTGCTGACTGCTCACCTCCCAGCCCATGCCGTGTCGGCACACAGTGACGCCAACTCGGCCCCCCTGCCCAGGACCCTGCGGAGGCCTGGATGCAGCCAGGGCGCCAGCTCTGAGGACGCAGCTGGGTTCGGACCCGGCCCGCCGTCGTCCGCAGTGCTGTCACCCTGGACGAGCTGCCTGCCTCTCAGGGTCTCCCCAGTCCCCCGTCGGCACAGTGGGGATCATCCTGGCCCCTCCTTCCCGGGGAAGCCATCGTGTCTCCAGAGGCACAAACACCTGCCTCAGCTGTCAGTCCCGCGGGCTGGCATCACAGGGAGCTCGCGCGCAGACTCAGCAAAGGGAGGGCCCCAGAGAGGGCTGGCGGAGCGCAGAGCACACCCCACACAGCCTGGGTGGGGTCTGCCCTGGGGTCCGGAGAAAGTCACTCCCCTTGCCACCTGCTTCCCAGCTCCCTGTTGGGGCGGGGGGTGGGGAGAAACTGAACATAACTGTGACTTCGTTCTCGCTGGCATACCACCTCCTGGGTCACTGTGTCATGTTTAGATTCAGGCCCAGTGTCTCATCTCGGCCCCTCGGGTGGGCTGCCCCACAATGCTCTCTGCTTTTATGCCTTCTGGTCACGTTTCCTCGTGTGAGCCCCCACCACACCCTCCCCTGCAGGGTGGATGGACATTGGGACCTGGTTGTGACCTGCAGAGTGACGTGTGAAAATGGGCGTGACTTCCGCTCGTTCCCAGCTCCGCTGTTCCTTCTCCCCCTCTGTGTCTCTCAGCGCCTGTCTTGTCTCTCTCTCTCTCTGTTTCTCTCTCCCTCTGCCTGTCTGTGTGTCAGTCTCTCTGTCCCTTTTCCTGGATGCATGTGCGTGTACATTTACGTGCGTACCTGTGTATTTCTGGGTTTGTAATGTTAGGGCCCGGGGCAGGTCACTTCTGAAAATGCCTTGATGACATACTGATTGTTTTCATGTTGCTGAAGTCAAACCTTCTTTGCAAGTTGTGCGAGCACTTTGGTGGGGTCAGCTGTAAGGATCGGCACTGCCGGGGAAGGGCTGCTGCGCCTGTGGCCCTTTGATGCGTCCTGCACACCGTTTCCCTGGAGAGGTGTGTCTGTTCTCTCATCCATCCGGGGGATCTGCTGGGGCCTCTGCCTCCTCACGTTGTCACCAGGGCTGGCTGTCACCAGGCTAAAGCCCTGCCAGCGTCATGGTGACCAGTGCTGTCTCCACAGTGTATCCGTCTGCCTGTGTCCTCCCCCGAGAGGTCGAGCACGTCTAACGCACACTGGCCACCTGCTGTGCCTCTCCTTGGATCTGCGTGTGTGTTTTGTTTGTTTAGAGCGCTGGGTTTCGAGAGGTTTTTGGACCCCGGGGATGTGTAGCCTTTCTCCAAGCTTGGGACCTCGCGGGTCGTGGAGTCTCTTTCCGGGTATATTTCTGGGCTTTTGCTGGTTTCTTGGTTTGTGGGGCTTTTGTTTTTGCCCCAGGAAGAGCTAAGCATCTCCCTTCTGTCTTGTGGCTGTGGCGTCCCAGGGGGAAGAGCAGCGCCTCCCCCGAGGTTATGCAGAGAGTTACCGAAAGGGCTTCATTTTGCACATGACATCTTTAGCCCACCTGGATTTCCCTTTCCAATAATCAAAATGCGATTTCAAGTGAAAACAAAAGAAAACATCACCAGCCCCCGCTTAAGCCACGTGGGCAGGCACGCAAAGGCAGCTTTCCTGTGGCTTCATTGACAGGGAACACCCAGGAGAGGTAAAGACACCCAGAGGGGAAGAGGACTCGGGGCTGTCAGGGGCTGGGGGGTGAGGGCGTGGGGGGCAGTGCGTGCTGTGGATCCAAGTTTTTACTTTGAAGAAAGGAATGGTGTGAGCCTGCATGGCAGTGATGCTTGCACGGCATCGTGAAGGCACCTAGTGCTCCTGAATTGCAGAATTTCAGAGGGACAAAGTCTATATTTTATTGAAAGAAACTTAAAAAGGCAAGATAAAGGATGCCATAACCGATATGAAAGAAACAGAGGCAAGTGAAGAAAAACCAAACACAAATCACTTCAGGGGAATGGAAGTCAAGGTCGGGTGCGGGAGGGGATTCACGGTGGGATTTTGAAGAAGAAGGTGCGGGTGGGCGCAGAGGGGGCTCAGCCCCAGGGGCTGCTGACGCCTGAACTGGCTGTCCGTGGCCCAGCGGTCCAGCTGCAGGTGCAGCATCTTCAGGACCTTTGGAAGCAGCGGGAGCTGCGGGACCTTGAGGAGCAGCAGGAGCTGCGGGACCTTGAGGAATAGCAGGAGCTGCAGGATCGTCAGGAGCAGTGGGAGCTGCTGGAGCGGAAGGAGCTGCAGGAGCTGCAGGATCTTCAGGAGCAGCGTTAGCTGCCGGAGCTGCAGAAGCTGCAGGAGCAGCAGGAGGGAGCTCGGGGTCTCCTGCTGGATCCTGATGGTCCTGGTTTTGGTCTGTGGCATCTTCCCCTGCCCGCGCCTGCTCTGGATCTGTGAGTGTTGGAAGTGGAGAGAGCTTTGAGTCTCGTGGATGCGCTCGCTCGTGCTTTGAGAGAGGAAAACTTGAGCCACGTGCCTCCCTTTCCGTGGGCCTCTTCAAGGGCGGACATCTTCCCAGAGCTTTGTGGACACCTCCCACCCAGCAAGTGCCCACAGGATGTGTTTTGTGACTGAACTCTTGTAGGCAGGTGGTCTGAGAGCAATGTTTGCTCTGGTGCCAGCAGCAGCCTCTGGGGACGCCTCCCTGTGTGGCCCAGCCCTCGGCCCTCCCTCAGCTGCACACGTTCACCAGCCCCGCCCTTCTCACCTTGGGGCTGTGCCTCGGTGGGCTCCTGGTCCTCCACCTGACTCGCAGGGAGCTGCTCCAGGTCAGAGCCGGGTCTGCTGAGCTGCCTGTCAGCCGCGGGCAGGACCCTGGCGTGCCGCCTGGGTGGTTTCTGGGGAGGAGGCCGTCGTGGTGGTGGGGACCCGTCCGTGTGCAGACTCACCCGGAGCTGGTGCTGGCCCTGAGAAGCGTGCAGCGGCCCCTCGCTCGGGGAGGCGGCGTGGGTGTCCTGATCCAGCGGCTCCTGCAGTGTCCGGCTCTGCAATGACAGTGAGCGGCAGCGGGCCCGGCCCGGAGGTCTCAGAGCCCGGCCCGGAGGTCTCAGAGCCCTGCCCGGCCAGGACCACTCCCGCTTCTGCCCGCTCGACCCTCTGCTGCCCGATCAGACTGGGACCTTGGTCAGCTGAGATGGCCACCCGGGAGGGAAGAGACACAGCCAGAGGGCACGGGCTTGGACTCGTGCGGCAGGTCCCTGCCCGGCTGGCCACAGCCCAGCCCGCCAGCTGGGACCCGGGGTGCGGACGTGACAGGCCCCCCAGGCCTCTGACCTGCTCGTGCTTGAGGCAGGCCCCCCCCACCCCAGCCCAACGTGACTGCCCACCTCCACCAGTAAAGGGAAGGGGATGTGGGGCTATACCCGGGTGGGGCCTGAGTGGTGGCCTGGGCTGGTCGGGCCTGCCCCGGGCCTCCCTGGGTTACCTTTGGGTCCCTGTGGCCAAAAGGCCAGAGGCGCCTGGGGTGAGAGCTGAGCCAGCGCCGGCACCGCTGGCCCAGCCCCTGGCTGCGGGCCTTCCGGGCACCGCGGCCTCGGGGTGTTGGGACGCAGCAGAACATGGGTGACTGAGTTGAGCTGAGTTCACCAAGCGGTTGAGCCGAGTAGGGGCTTCTCGACAGAGTGGGTGCCCGGTGACCTCGGGTCTAAGTTCTGTTGGGTTTGGTTGCCAGGGAAGTGAGGTCACTTCCTGGGATCCCCTTCCCCAAGCTTCCTCCTTCCGTAGAGCTCCCCAGGGGCCTCTCTGGGCTGCTGACTGCTCACCTCCCAGCCCATGCCGTGTCGGCACACAGTGACGCCAACTCGGCCCCCCTGCCCAGGACCCTGCGGAGGCCTGGATGCAGCCAGGGCGCCAGCTCTGAGGACGCAGCTGGGTTCGGACCCGGCCCGCCGTCGTCCGCAGTGCTGTCACCCTGGACGAGCTGCCTGCCTCTCAGGGTCTCCCCAGTCCCCCGTCGGCACAGTGGGGATCATCCTGGCCCCTCCTTCCCGGGGAAGCCATCGTGTCTCCAGAGGCACAAACACCTGCCTCAGCTGTCAGTCCCGCGGGCTGGCATCACAGGGAGCTCGCGCGCAGACTCAGCAAAGGGAGGGCCCCAGAGAGGGCTGGCGGAGCGCAGAGCACACCCCACACAGCCTGGGTGGGGTCTGCCCTGGGGTCCGGAGAAAGTCACTCCCCTTGCCACCTGCTTCCCAGCTCCCTGTCGGGGCGGGGGGTGGGGAGAAACTGAACATAACTGTGACTTCGTTCTCGCTGGCATACCACCTCCTGGGTCACTGTGTCATGTTTAGATTCAGGCCCAGTGTCTCATCTCGGCCCCTCGGGTGGGCTGCCCCACAATGCTCTCTGCTTTTATGCCTTCTGGTCACGTTTCCTCGTGTGAGCCCCCACCACACCCTCCCCTGCAGGGTGGATGGACATTGGGACCTGGTTGTGACCTGCAGAGTGACGTGTGAAAATGGGCGTGACTTCCGCTCGTTCCCAGCTCCGCTGTTCCTTCTCCCCCTCTGTGTCTCTCAGCGCCTGTCTTGTCTCTCTCTCTCTCTGTTTCTCTCTCCCTCTGCCTGTCTGTGTGTCAGTCTCTCTGTCCCTTTTCCTGGATGCATGTGCGTGTACATTTACGTGCGTACCTGTGTATTTCTGGGTTTGTAATGTTAGGGCCCGGGGCAGGTCACTTCTGAAAATGCCTTGATGACATACTGATTGTTTTCATGTTGCTGAAGTCAAACCTTCTTTGCAAGTTGTGCGAGCACTTTGGTGGGGTCAGCTGTAAGGATCGGCACTGCCGGGGAAGGGCTGCTGCGCCTGTGGCCCTTTGATGCGTCCTGCACACCGTTTCCCTGGAGAGGTGTGTCTGTTCTCTCATCCATCCGGGGGATCTGCTGGGGCCTCTGCCTCCTCACGTTGTCACCAGGGCTGGCTGTCACCAGGCTAAAGCCCTGCCAGCGTCATGGTGACCAGTGCTGTCTCCACAGTGTATCCGTCTGCCTGTGTCCTCCCCCGAGAGGTCGAGCACGTCTAACGCACACTGGCCACCTGCTGTGCCTCTCCTTGGATCTGCGTGTGTGTTTTGTTTGTTTAGAGCGCTGGGTTTCGAGAGGTTTTTGGACCCCGGGGATGTGTAGCCTTTCTGCAAGCTTGGGACCTCGCGGGTCGTGGAGTCTCTTTCCGGGTATATTTCTGGGCTTTTGCTGGTTTCTTGGTTTGTGGGGCTTTTGTTTTTGCCCCAGGAAGAGCTAAGCATCTCCCTTCTGTCTTGTGGCTGTGGCGTCCCAGGGGGAAGAGCAGCGCCTCCCCCGAGGTTATGCAGAGAGTTACCGAAAGGGCTTCATTTTGCACATGACATCTTTAGCCCACCTGGATTTCCCTTTCCAATAATCAAAATGCGATTTCAAGTGAAAACAAAAGAAAACATCACCAGCCCCCGCTTAAGCCACGTGGGCAGGCACGCAAAGGCAGCTTTCCTGTGGCTTCATTGACAGGGAACACCCAGGAGAGGTAAAGACACCCAGAGGGGAAGAGGACTCGGGGCTGTCAGGGGCTGGGGGGTGAGGGCGTGGGGGGCAGTGCGTGCTGTGGATCCAAGTTTTTACTTTGAAGAAAGGAATGGTGTGAGCCTGCATGGCAGTGATGCTTGCACGGCATCGTGAAGGCACCTAGTGCTCCTGAATTGCAGAATTTCAGAGGGACAAAGTCTATATTTTATTGAAAGAAACTTAAAAAGGCAAGATAAAGGATGCCATAACCGATATGAAAGAAACAGAGGCAAGTGAAGAAAAACCAAACACAAATCACTTCAGGGGAATGGAAGTCAAGGTCGGGTGCGGGAGGGGATTCACGGTGGGATTTTGAAGAAGAAGGTGCGGGTGGGCGCAGAGGGGGCTCAGCCCCAGGGGCTGCTGACGCCTGAACTGGCTGTCCGTGGCCCAGCGGTCCAGCTGCAGGTGCAGCATCTTCAGGACCTTTGGAAGCAGCGGGAGCTGCGGGACCTTGAGGAGCAGCAGGAGCTGCGGGACCTTGAGGAATAGCAGGAGCTGCAGGATCGTCAGGAGCAGTGGGAGCTGCTGGAGCGGAAGGAGCTGCAGGAGCTGCAGGATCTTCAGGAGCAGCGTTAGCTGCCGGAGCTGCAGAAGCTGCAGGAGCAGCAGGAGGGAGCTCGGGGTCTCCTGCTGGATCCTGATGGTCCTGGTTTTGGTCTGTGGCATCTTCCCCTGCCCGCGCCTGCTCTGGATCTGTGAGTGTTGGAAGTGGAGAGAGCTTTGAGTCTCGTGGATGCGCTCGCTCGTGCTTTGAGAGAGGAAAACTTGAGCCACGTGCCTCCCTTTCCGTGGGCCTCTTCAAGGGCGGACATCTTCCCAGAGCTTTGTGGACACCTCCCACCCAGCAAGTGCCCACAGGATGTGTTTTGTGACTGAACTCTTGTAGGCAGGTGGTCTGAGAGCAATGTTTGCTCTGGTGCCAGCAGCAGCCTCTGGGGACGCCTCCCTGTGTGGCCCAGCCCTCGGCCCTCCCTCAGCTGCACACGTTCACCAGCCCCGCCCTTCTCACCTTGGGGCTGTGCCTCGGTGGGCTCCTGGTCCTCCACCTGACTCGCAGGGAGCTGCTCCAGGTCAGAGCCGGGTCTGCTGAGCTGCCTGTCAGCCGCGGGCAGGACCCTGGCGTGCCGCCTGGGTGGTTTCTGGGGAGGAGGCCGTCGTGGTGGTGGGGACCCGTCCGTGTGCAGACTCACCCGGAGCTGGTGCTGGCCCTGAGAAGCGTGCAGCGGCCCCTCGCTCGGGGAGGCGGCGTGGGTGTCCTGATCCAGCGGCTCCTGCAGTGTCCGGCTCTGCAATGACAGTGAGCGGCAGCGGGCCCGGCCCGGAGGTCTCAGAGCCCGGCCCGGAGGTCTCAGAGCCCTGCCCGGCCAGGACCACTCCCGCTTCTGCCCGCTCGACCCTCTGCTGCCCGATCAGACTGGGACCTTGGTCAGCTGAGACGGCCACCCGGGAGGGAAGAGACACAGCCAGAGGGCACGGGCTTGGACTCGTGCGGCAGGTCCCTGCCCGGCTGGCCACAGCCCAGCCCGCCAGCTGGGACCCGGGGTGCGGACGTGACAGGCCCCCCAGGCCTCTGACCTGCTCGTGTTTGAGGCAGGCCCCCCCCACCCCAGCCCAACGTGACTGCCCACCTCCACCAGTAAAGGGAAGGGGATGTGGGGCTATACCCGGGTGGGGCCTGAGTGGTGGCCTGGGCTGGTCGGGCCTGCCCCGGGCCTCCCTGGGTTACCTTTGGGTCCCTGTGGCCAAAAGGCCAGAGGCGCCTGGGGTGAGAGCTGAGCCAGCGCCGGCACCGCTGGCCCAGCCCCTGGCTGCGGGCCTTCCGGGCACCGCGGCCTCGGGGTGTTGGGACGCAGCAGAACATGGGTGACTGAGTTGAGCTGAGTTCACCAAGCGGTTGAGCCGAGTAGGGGCTTCTCGACAGAGTGGGTGCCCGGTTACCTCCGGTCTAAGTTCTGTTGGGTTTGGTTGCCAGGGAAGTGAGGTCACTTCCTGGGATCCCCTTCCCCAAGCTTCCTCCTTCCGTAGAGCTCCCCAGGGGCGTCTCTGGGCTGCTGACTGCTCACCTCCCAGCCCATGCCGTGTCGGCACACAGTGACGCCAACTCGGCCCCCCTGCCCAGGACCCTGCGGAGGCCTGGATGCAGCCAGGGCGCCAGCTCTGAGGACGCAGCTGGGTTCGGACCCGGCCCGCCGTCGTCCGCAGTGCTGTCACCCTGGACGAGCTGCCTGCCTCTCAGGGTCTCCCCAGTCCCCCGTCGGCACAGTGGGGATCATCCTGGCCCCTCCTTCCCGGGGAAGCCATCGTGTCTCCAGAGGCACAAACACCTGCCTCAGCTGTCAGTCCCGCGGGCTGGCATCACAGGGAGCTCGCGCGCAGACTCAGCAAAGGGAGGGCCCCAGAGAGGGCTGGCGGAGCGCAGAGCACACCCCACACAGCCTGGGTGGGGTCTGCCCTGGGGTCCGGAGAAAGTCACTCCCCTTGCCACCTGCTTCCCAGCTCCCTGTCGGGGCGGGGGGTGGGGAGAAACTGAACATAACTGTGACTTCGTTCTCGCTGGCATACCACCTCCTGGGTCACTGTGTCATGTTTAGATTCAGGCCCAGTGTCTCATCTCGGCCCCTCGGGTGGGCTGCCCCACAATGCTCTCTGCTTTTATGCCTTCTGGTCACGTTTCCTCGTGTGATCCCCCACCACACCCTCCCCTGCAGGGTGGATGGACATTGGGACCTGGTTGTGACCTGCAGAGTGACGTGTGAAAATTGGCGTGACTTCCGCTCGTTCCCAGCTCCACTGTTCCTTCTCCCCCTCTGTGTCTCTCAGCGCCTGTCTTGTCTCTCTCTCTCTCTGTTTCTCTCTCCCTCTGCCTGTCTGTGTGTCAGTCTCTCTGTCCCTTTTCCTGGATGCATGTGCGTGTACATTTACGTGCGTACCTGTGTATTTCTGGGTTTGTAATGTTAGGGCCCGGGGCAGGTCACTTCTGAAAATGCCTTGATGACATACTGATTGTTTTCATGTTGCTGAAGTAAAACCTTCTTTGCAAGTTGTGCGAGCACTTTGGTGGGGTCAGCTGTAAGGATCGGCACTGCCGGGGAAGGGCTGCTGCGCCTGTGGCCCTTTGATGCGTCCTGCACACCGTTTCCCTGGAGAGGTGTGTCTGTTCTCTCATCCATCCGGGGGATCTGCTGGGGCCTCTGCCTCCTCACGTTGTCACCAGGGCTGGCTGTCACCAGGCTAAAGCCCTGCCAGCGTCATGGTGACCAGTGCTGTCTCCACAGTGTATGCGTCTGCCTGTGTCTTCCCCCGAGAGGTCGAGCACGTCTAACGCACACTGGCCACCTGCTGTGCCTCTCCTTGGATCTGCGTGTGTGTTTTGTTTGTTTAGAGTGCTGGGTTTCGAGAGGTTTTTGGACCCCGGGGATGTGTAGCCTTTCTCCAAGCTTGGGACCTCGCGGGTCGTGGAGTCTCTTTCCGGGTATATTTCTGGGCTTTTGCTGGTTTCTTGGTTTGTGTGCTTTTGTTTTTGCCCCAGGAAGAGCTAAGCATCTCCCTTCTGTCTTGTGGCTGTGGCGTCCCAGGGGGAAGAGCAGCGCCTCCCCCGAGGTTATGCAGAGAGTTACCGAAAGGGCTTCATTTTGCACATGACATCTTTAGCCCACCTGGATTTCCCTTTCCAATAATCAAAATGCGATTTCAAGTGAAAACAAAAGAAAACATCACCAGCCCCCGCTTAAGCCACGTGGGCAGGCACGCAAAGGCAGCTTTCCTGTGGCTTCATTGACAGGGAACACCCAGGAGAGGTAAAGACACCCAGAGGGGAAGAGGACTCGGGGCTGTCAGGGGCTGGGGGGTGAGGGCGTGGGGGGCAGTGCGTGCTGTGGATCCAAGTTTTTACTTTGAAGAAAGGAATGGTGTGAGCCTGCATGGCAGTGATGCTCGCACGGCATCGTGAAGGCACCTAGTGCTCCTGAATTGCACAATTTCAGAGGGACAAAGTCTATATTTTATTAAAAGAAACGTAAAAAGGCAAGATAAAGGATGCCATAACTGATATGAAAGAAGCAGAGGCAAGTGAAGAAAAACCAAACACAAATCACTTCAGGGGAATGGAAGTCAAGGTCGGGTGCGGGAGGGGATTCACGGTGGGATTTTGAAGAAGAAGGTGCGGGTGGGCGCAGAGGGGGCTCAGCCCCAGGGGCTGCTGACGCCTGAACTGGCTGTCCGTGGCCCAGCGGTCCAGCTGCAGGTGCAGCATCTTCAGGACCTTTGGAAGCAGCGGGAGCTGCGGGACCTTGAGGAGCAGCAGGAGCTGCGGGACCTTGAGGAATAGCAGGAGCTGCAGGATCGTCAGGAACAGTGGGAGCTGCTGGAGCGGAAGGAGCTGCAGGGGCTGCAGGATCTTCAGGAGCAGCGTTAGCTGCCGGAGCTGCAGAAGCTGCAGGAGCAGCAGGAGGGAGCTCGGGGTCTCCTGCTGGATCCTGATGGTCCTGGTTTTGGTCTGTGGCATCTTCCCCTGCCCGCGCCTGCTCTGGATCTGTGACTGTTGGAAGTGGAGATAGCTTTCAGTCTCGTGGATGCGCTCGCTCGTGCTTTGAGAGAGGAAAACTTGAGCCACGTGCCTCCCTTTCCGTGGGCCTCTTCAAGGGCGCACATCTTCCCAGAGCTTTGCGGACAGCTCCCACCCAGCAAGTGCCCACAGGATGTGTTTTGTGACTGAACTCTTGTAGGCAGGTGGTCTGAGAGCAATGTTTGCTCTGGTGCCAGCAGCAGCCTCTGGGGACGCCTCCCTGTGTGGCCCAGCCCTCGGCCCTCCCTCAGCTGCACACGTTCACCAGCCCCGCCCTTCTCACCTTGGGGCTGTGCCTCGGTGGGCTCCTGGTCCTCCACCTGACTCGCAGGGAGCTGCTCCAGGTCAGAGCCGGGTCTGCTGAGCTGCCTGTCAGCCGCGGGCAGGACCCTGGCGTGCCGCCTGGGTGGTTTCTGGGGAGGAGGCCGTCGTGGTGGTGGGGACCCGTCCGTGTGCAGACTCACCCGGAGCTGGTGCTGGCCCTGAGAAGCGTGCAGCGGCCCCTCGCTCGGGGAGGCGGCGTGGGTGTCCTGATCCAGCGGCTCCTGCAGTGTCCGGCTCTGCAATGACAGTGAGCGGCAGCGGGCCCGGCCCGGAGGTCTCAGAGCCCGGCCCGGAGGTCTCAGAGCCCTGCCCGGCCAGGACCACTCCCGCTTCTGCCCGCTCGACCCTCTGCTGCCCGATCAGACTGGGACCTTGGTCAGCTGAGACGGCCACCCGGGAGGGAAGAGACACAGCCAGAGGGTACGGGCTTGGACTCGTGCGACAGGTCCCTGCCCGGCTGGCCACAGCCCAGCCCGCCAGCTGGGACCCGGGGTGCGGACGTGACAGGCCCCCCAGGCCTCTGACCTGCTCGTGCTTGAGGCAGGCCAACCCCACCCCAGCCCAACGTGACTGCCCACCTCCACCAGCAAAGGAAAGGGGATGTGGGGCTATACCCGGGTGGGGCCTGAGTGGTGGCCTGGGCTGGTCGGGCCTGCCCCGGGCCTCCCTGGGTTACCTTTGGGTCCCTGTGGCCAAAAGGCCAGAGGCGCCTGGGGTGAGAGCTGAGCCAGCGCCGGCACCGCTGGCCCAGCCCCTGGCTGCGGGCCTTCCGGGCACCGCGGCCTCGGGGTGTTGGGACGCAGCAGAACATGGGTGACTGAGTTGAGCTGAGTTCACCAAGCGGGTGAGCCGAGTAGGGGCTTCTCGACAGAGTGGGTGCCCGGTGACCTCGGGTAAGTTCTTTTGGGTTCGGTTGCCAGGGAAGTGAGGTCACTTCCTGGGATCCCCTTCCCCAAGCTTCCTCCTTCCGTAGAGCTCCCCAGGGGCGTCTCTGGGCTGCTGACTGCTCACCTCCCAGCCCATGCCGTGTCGGCACACAGTGATGCCAACTCGGCCCCCCTGCCCAGGACCCTGCGGAGGCCTGGATGCAGCCAGGGCGCCAGCTCTGAGGACGCAGCTGGGTTCGGACCCAGCCCGCCGTCGTCCGCAGTGCTGTCACCCTGGACGAGCTGCCTGCCTCTCAGGGTCTCCCCAGTCCCCCGTCGGCACAGTGGGGATCATCCTGGCCCCTCCTTCCCGGGGAAGCCATCGTGTCTCCAGAGGCACAAACACCTGCCTCAGCTGTCAGTCCCGCGGGCTGGCATCACAGGGAGCTCGCGCGCAGACTCAGCAAAGGGAGGGCCCCAGAGAGGGCTGGCGGAGCGCAGAGCACACCCCACACAGCCTGTGTGGGGTCTGCCCTGGGGTCCGGAGAAAGTCACTCCCCTTGCCACCTGCTTCCCAGCTCCCTGTCGGGGCGGGGGGTGGGGAGAAACTGAACATAACTGTGACTTCGTTCTCGCTGGCATACCACCTCCTGGGTCACTGTGTCATGTTTAGATTCAGGCCCAGTGTCTCATCTCGGCCCCTTGGGTGGGCTGCCCCACAATGCTCTCTGCTTTTATGCCTTCTGGTCACGTTTCCTCGTGTGAGCCCCCACCACACCCTCCCCTGCAGGGTGGATGGACATTGGGACCTGGTTGTGACCTGCAGAGTGACGTGTGAAAATGGGCGTGACTTCCGCTCGTTCCCAGCTCCGCTGTTCCTTCTCCCCCTCTGTGTCTCTCAGCGCCTGTCTTGTCTCTCTCTCTCTCTGTTTCTCTCTCCCTCTGCCTGTCTGTGTGTCAGTCTCTCTGTCCCTTTTCCTGGATGCATGTGCGTGTACATTTACGTGCGTACCTGTGTATTTCTGGGTTTGTAATGTTAGGGCCCGGGGCAGGTCACTTCTGAAAATGCCTTGATGACATACTGATTGTTTTCATGTTGCTGAAGTCAAACCTTCTTTGCAAGTTGTGCGAGCACTTTGGTGGGGTCAGCTGTAAGGATCGGCACTGCCGGGGAAGGGCTGCTGCGCCTGTGGCCCTTTGATGCGTCCTGCACACCGTTTCCCTGGAGAGGTGTGTCTGTTCTCTCATCCATCCGGGGGATCTGCTGGGGCCTCTGCCTCCTCACGTTGTTACCAGGGCTGGCTGTCACCAGGCTAAAGCCCTGCCAGCGTCATGGTGACCAGTGCTGTCTCCACAGTGTATCCGTCTGCCTGTGTCCTCCCCCGAGAGGTCGAGCACGTCTAACGCACACTGGCCACCTGCTGTGCCTCTCCTTGGATCTGCGTGTGTGTTTTGTTTGTTTAGAGCGCTGGGTTTCGAGAGGTTTTTGGACCCCGGGGATGTGTAGCCTTTCTGCAAGCTTGGGACCTCGCGGGTCGTGGAGTCTCTTTCCGGGTATATTTCTGGGCTTTTGCTGGTTTCTTGGTTTGTGGGGCTTTTGTTTTTGCCCCAGGAAGAGCTAAGCATCTCCCTTCTGTCTTGTGGCTGTGGCGTCCCAGGGGGAAGAGCAGCGCCTCCCCCGAGGTTATGCAGAGAGTTACCGAAAGGGCTTCATTTTGCACATGACATCTTTAGCCCACCTGGATTTCCCTTTCCAATAATCAAAATGCGATTTCAAGTGAAAACAAAAGAAAACATCACCAGCCCCCGCTTAAGCCACGTGGGCAGGCACGCAAAGCCAGCTTTCCTGTGGCTTCATTGACAGGGAACACCCAGGAGAGGTAAAGACACCCAGAGGGGAAGAGGACTCGGGGCTGTCAGGGGCTGGGGGGTGAGGGCGTGGGGGGCAGTGCGTGCTGTGGATCCAAGTCTTTACTTTGAAGAAAGGAATGGTGTGAGCCTGCATGGCAGTGATGGTCGCACGGCATCGTGAAGGCACCTAGTGCTCCTGAATTGCAGAATTTCAGAGGGACAAAGTCTATATTTTATTAAGAGAAACTTAAAAAGGCAAGATAAAGGATGCCATAACCGATATGAAAGAAACAGAGGCAAGTGAAGAAAAACCAAACACAAATCACTTCAGGGGAATGGAAGTCAAGGTCGGGTGCGGGAGGGGATTCACGGTGGGATTTTGAAGAAGAAGGTGCGGGTGGGCGCAGAGGGGGCTCAGCCCCAGGGGCTGCTGACGCCTGAACTGGCTGTCCGTGGCCCAGCGGTCCAGCTGGAGGTGCAGCATCTTCAGGACCTTTGGAAGCAGCGGGAGCTGCGGGACCTTGAGGAGCAGCAGGAGCTGCGGGACCTTGAGGAATAGCAGGAGCTGCAGGATCGTCAGGAGCAGTGGGAGCTGCTGAAGCGGAAGGAGCTGCAGGAGCTGCAGGATCTTCAGGAGCAGCGTTAGCTGCCGGAGCTGCAGAAGCTGCAGGAGCAGCAGGAGGGAGCTCGGGGTCTCCTGCTGGATCCTGATGGTCCTGGTTTTGGTCTGTGGCATCTTCCCCTGCCCGCGCCTGCTCTGGATCTGTGAGTGTTGGAAGTGGAGAGAGCTTTGAGTCTCGTGGATGCGCTCGCTCGTGCTTTGAGAGAGGAAAACTTGAGCCACGTGCCTCCCTTTCCGTGGGCCTCTTCAAGGGCGGACATCTTCCCAGAGCTTTGCGGACAGCTCCCACCCAGCAAGTGCCCACAGGATGTGTTTTGTGACTGAACTCTTGTAGGCAGGTGGTCTGAGAGCAATGTTTGCTCTGGTGCCAGCAGCAGCCTCTGGGGACGCCTCCCTGTGTGGCCCAGCCCTCGGCCCTCCCTCAGCTGCACACGTTCACCAGCCCCGCCCTTCTCACCTTGGGGCTGTGCCTCGGTGGGCTCCTGGTCCTCCACCTGACTCGCAGGGAGCTGCTCCAGGTCAGAGCCGGGTCTGCTGAGCTGCCTGTCAGCCGCGGGCAGGACCCTGGCGTGCCGCCTGGGTGGTTTCTGGGGAGGAGGCCGTCGTGGTGGTGGGGACCCGTCCGTGTGCAGACTCACCCGGAGCTGGTGCTGGCCCTGAGAAGCGTGCAGCGGCCCCTCGCTCGGGGAGGCGGCGTGGGTGTCCTGATCCAGCGGCTCCTGCAGTGTCCGGCTCTGCAATGACAGTGAGCGGCAGCGGGCCCGGCCCGGAGGTCTCAGAGCCCGGCCCGGAGGTCTCAGAGCCCTGCCCGGCCAGGACCACTCCCGCTTCTGCCCGCTCGACCCTCTGCTGCCCGATCAGACTGGGACCTTGGTCAGCTGAGACGGCCACCCGGGAGGGAAGAGACACAGCCAGAGGGCACGGGCTTGGACTCGTGCGGCAGGTCCCTGCCCGGCTGGCCACAGCCCAGCCCGCCAGCTGGGACCCGGGGTGCGGACGTGACAGGCCCCCCAGGCCTCTGACCTGCTCGTGCTTGAGGCAGGCCCCCCCCACCCCAGCCCAACGTGACTGCCCACCTCCACCAGTAAAGGGAAGGGGATGTGGGGCTATACCCGGGTGGGGCCTGAGTGGTGGCCTGGGCTGGTCGGGCCTGCCCCGGGCCTCCCTGGGTTACCTTTGGGTCCCTGTGGCCAAAAGGCCAGAGGCGCCTGGGGTGAGAGCTGAGCCAGCGCCGGCACCGCTGGCCCAGCCCCTGGCTGCGGGCCTTCCGGGCACCGCGGCCTCGGGGTGTTGGGACGCAGCAGAACATGGGTGACTGAGTTGAGCTGAGTTCACCAAGCGGTTGAGCCGAGTAGGGGCTTCTCGACAGAGTGGGTGCCCGGTGACCTCGGGTCTAAGTTCTGTTGGGTTTGGTTGCCAGGGAAGTGAGGTCACTTCCTGGGATCCCCTTCCCCAAGCTTCCTCCTTCCGTAGAGCTCCCCAGGGGCCTCTCTGGGCTGCTGACTGCTCACCTCCCAGCCCATGCCGTGTCGGCACACAGTGACGCCAACTCGGCCCCCCTGCCCAGGACCCTGCGGAGGCCTGGATGCAGCCAGGGCGCCAGCTCTGAGGACGCAGCTGGGTTCGGACCCGGCCCGCCGTCGTCCGCAGTGCTGTCACCCTGGACGAGCTGCCTGCCTCTCAGGGTCTCCCCAGTCCCCCGTCGGCACAGTGGGGATCATCCTGGCCCCTCCTTCCCGGGGAAGCCATCGTGTCTCCAGAGGCACAAACACCTGCCTCAGCTGTCAGTCCCGCGGGCTGGCATCACAGGGAGCTCGCGCGCAGACTCAGCAAAGGGAGGGCCCCAGAGAGGGCTGGCGGAGCGCAGAGCACACCCCACACAGCCTGGGTGGGGTCTGCCCTGGGGTCCGGAGAAAGTCACTCCCCTTGCCACCTGCTTCCCAGCTCCCTGTCGGGGCGGGGGGTGGGGAGAAACTGAACATAACTGTGACTTCGTTCTCGCTGGCATACCACCTCCTGGGTCACTGTGTCATGTTTAGATTCAGGCCCAGTGTCTCATCTCGGCCCCTCGGGTGGGCTGCCCCACAATGCTCTCTGCTTTTATGCCTTCTGGTCACGTTTCCTCGTGTGAGCCCCCACCACACCCTCCCCTGCAGGGTGGATGGACATTGGGACCTGGTTGTGACCTGCAGAGTGACGTGTGAAAATGGGCGTGACTTCCGCTCGTTCCCAGCTCCGCTGTTCCTTCTCCCCCTCTGTGTCTCTCAGCGCCTGTCTTGTCTCTCTCTCTCTCTGTTTCTCTCTCCCTCTGCCTGTCTGTGTGTCAGTCTCTCTGTCCCTTTTCCTGGATGCATGTGCGTGTACATTTACGTGCGTACCTGTGTATTTCTGGGTTTGTAATGTTAGGGCCCGGGGCAGGTCACTTCTGAAAATGCCTTGATGACATACTGATTGTTTTCATGTTGCTGAAGTCAAACCTTCTTTGCAAGTTGTGCGAGCACTTTGGTGGGGTCAGCTGTAAGGATCGGCACTGCCGGGGAAGGGCTGCTGCGCCTGTGGCCCTTTGATGCGTCCTGCACACCGTTTCCCTGGAGAGGTGTGTCTGTTCTCTCATCCATCCGGGGGATCTGCTGGGGCCTCTGCCTCCTCACGTTGTCACCAGGGCTGGCTGTCACCAGGCTAAAGCCCTGCCAGCGTCATGGTGACCAGTGCTGTCTCCACAGTGTATCCGTCTGCCTGTGTCCTCCCCCGAGAGGTCGAGCACGTCTAACGCACACTGGCCACCTGCTGTGCCTCTCCTTGGATCTGCGTGTGTGTTTTGTTTGTTTAGAGCGCTGGGTTTCGAGAGGTTTTTGGACCCCGGGGATGTGTAGCCTTTCTCCAAGCTTGGGACCTCGCGGGTCGTGGAGTCTCTTTCCGGGTATATTTCTGGGCTTTTGCTGGTTTCTTGGTTTGTGGGGCTTTTGTTTTTGCCCCAGGAAGAGCTAAGCATCTCCCTTCTGTCTTGTGGCTGTGGCGTCCCAGGGGGAAGAGCAGCGCCTCCCCCGAGGTTATGCAGAGAGTTACCGAAAGGGCTTCATTTTGCACATGACATCTTTAGCCCACCTGGATTTCCCTTTCCAATAATCAAAATGCGATTTCAAGTGAAAACAAAAGAAAACATCACCAGCCCCCGCTTAAGCCACGTGGGCAGGCACGCAAAGGCAGCTTTCCTGTGGCTTCATTGACAGGGAACACCCAGGAGAGGTAAAGACACCCAGAGGGGAAGAGGACTCGGGGCTGTCAGGGGCTGGGGGGTGAGGGCGTGGGGGGCAGTGCGTGCTGTGGATCCAAGTTTTTACTTTGAAGAAAGGAATGGTGTGAGCCTGCATGGCAGTGATGCTTGCACGGCATCGTGAAGGCACCTAGTGCTCCTGAATTGCAGAATTTCAGAGGGACAAAGTCTATATTTTATTGAAAGAAACTTAAAAAGGCAAGATAAAGGATGCCATAACCGATATGAAAGAAACAGAGGCAAGTGAAGAAAAACCAAACACAAATCACTTCAGGGGAATGGAAGTCAAGGTCGGGTGCGGGAGGGGATTCACGGTGGGATTTTGAAGAAGAAGGTGCGGGTGGGCGCAGAGGGGGCTCAGCCCCAGGGGCTGCTGACGCCTGAACTGGCTGTCCGTGGCCCAGCGGTCCAGCTGCAGGTGCAGCATCTTCAGGACCTTTGGAAGCAGCGGGAGCTGCGGGACCTTGAGGAGCAGCAGGAGCTGCGGGACCTTGAGGAATAGCAGGAGCTGCAGGATCGTCAGGAGCAGTGGGAGCTGCTGGAGCGGAAGGAGCTGCAGGAGCTGCAGGATCTTCAGGAGCAGCGTTAGCTGCCGGAGCTGCAGAAGCTGCAGGAGCAGCAGGAGGGAGCTCGGGGTCTCCTGCTGGATCCTGATGGTCCTGGTTTTGGTCTGTGGCATCTTCCCCTGCCCGCGCCTGCTCTGGATCTGTGAGTGTTGGAAGTGGAGAGAGCTTTGAGTCTCGTGGATGCGCTCGCTCGTGCTTTGAGAGAGGAAAACTTGAGCCACGTGCCTCCCTTTCCGTGGGCCTCTTCAAGGGCGGACATCTTCCCAGAGCTTTGTGGACACCTCCCACCCAGCAAGTGCCCACAGGATGTGTTTTGTGACTGAACTCTTGTAGGCAGGTGGTCTGAGAGCAATGTTTGCTCTGGTGCCAGCAGCAGCCTCTGGGGACGCCTCCCTGTGTGGCCCAGCCCTCGGCCCTCCCTCAGCTGCACACGTTCACCAGCCCCGCCCTTCTCACCTTGGGGCTGTGCCTCGGTGGGCTCCTGGTCCTCCACCTGACTCGCAGGGAGCTGCTCCAGGTCAGAGCCGGGTCTGCTGAGCTGCCTGTCAGCCGCGGGCAGGACCCTGGCGTGCCGCCTGGGTGGTTTCTGGGGAGGAGGCCGTCGTGGTGGTGGGGACCCGTCCGTGTGCAGACTCACCCGGAGCTGGTGCTGGCCCTGAGAAGCGTGCAGCGGCCCCTCGCTCGGGGAGGCGGCGTGGGTGTCCTGATCCAGCGGCTCCTGCAGTGTCCGGCTCTGCAATGACAGTGAGCGGCAGCGGGCCCGGCCCGGAGGTCTCAGAGCCCGGCCCGGAGGTCTCAGAGCCCTGCCCGGCCAGGACCACTCCCGCTTCTGCCCGCTCGACCCTCTGCTGCCCGATCAGACTGGGACCTTGGTCAGCTGAGATGGCCACCCGGGAGGGAAGAGACACAGCCAGAGGGCACGGGCTTGGACTCGTGCGGCAGGTCCCTGCCCGGCTGGCCACAGCCCAGCCCGCCAGCTGGGACCCGGGGTGCGGACGTGACAGGCCCCCCAGGCCTCTGACCTGCTCGTGCTTGAGGCAGGCCCCCCCCACCCCAGCCCAACGTGACTGCCCACCTCCACCAGTAAAGGGAAGGGGATGTGGGGCTATACCCGGGTGGGGCCTGAGTGGTGGCCTGGGCTGGTCGGGCCTGCCCCGGGCCTCCCTGGGTTACCTTTGGGTCCCTGTGGCCAAAAGGCCAGAGGCGCCTGGGGTGAGAGCTGAGCCAGCGCCGGCACCGCTGGCCCAGCCCCTGGCTGCGGGCCTTCCGGGCACCGCGGCCTCGGGGTGTTGGGACGCAGCAGAACATGGGTGACTGAGTTGAGCTGAGTTCACCAAGCGGTTGAGCCGAGTAGGGGCTTCTCGACAGAGTGGGTGCCCGGTGACCTCGGGTCTAAGTTCTGTTGGGTTTGGTTGCCAGGGAAGTGAGGTCACTTCCTGGGATCCCCTTCCCCAAGCTTCCTCCTTCCGTAGAGCTCCCCAGGGGCCTCTCTGGGCTGCTGACTGCTCACCTCCCAGCCCATGCCGTGTCGGCACACAGTGACGCCAACTCGGCCCCCCTGCCCAGGACCCTGCGGAGGCCTGGATGCAGCCAGGGCGCCAGCTCTGAGGACGCAGCTGGGTTCGGACCCGGCCCGCCGTCGTCCGCAGTGCTGTCACCCTGGACGAGCTGCCTGCCTCTCAGGGTCTCCCCAGTCCCCCGTCGGCACAGTGGGGATCATCCTGGCCCCTCCTTCCCGGGGAAGCCATCGTGTCTCCAGAGGCACAAACACCTGCCTCAGCTGTCAGTCCCGCGGGCTGGCATCACAGGGAGCTCGCGCGCAGACTCAGCAAAGGGAGGGCCCCAGAGAGGGCTGGCGGAGCGCAGAGCACACCCCACACAGCCTGGGTGGGGTCTGCCCTGGGGTCCGGAGAAAGTCACTCCCCTTGCCACCTGCTTCCCAGCTCCCTGTCGGGGCGGGGGGTGGGGAGAAACTGAACATAACTGTGACTTCGTTCTCGCTGGCATACCACCTCCTGGGTCACTGTGTCATGTTTAGATTCAGGCCCAGTGTCTCATCTCGGCCCCTCGGGTGGGCTGCCCCACAATGCTCTCTGCTTTTATGCCTTCTGGTCACGTTTCCTCGTGTGAGCCCCCACCACACCCTCCCCTGCAGGGTGGATGGACATTGGGACCTGGTTGTGACCTGCAGAGTGACGTGTGAAAATGGGCGTGACTTCCGCTCGTTCCCAGCTCCGCTGTTCCTTCTCCCCCTCTGTGTCTCTCAGCGCCTGTCTTGTCTCTCTCTCTCTCTGTTTCTCTCTCCCTCTGCCTGTCTGTGTGTCAGTCTCTCTGTCCCTTTTCCTGGATGCATGTGCGTGTACATTTACGTGCGTACCTGTGTATTTCTGGGTTTGTAATGTTAGGGCCCGGGGCAGGTCACTTCTGAAAATGCCTTGATGACATACTGATTGTTTTCATGTTGCTGAAGTCAAACCTTCTTTGCAAGTTGTGCGAGCACTTTGGTGGGGTCAGCTGTAAGGATCGGCACTGCCGGGGAAGGGCTGCTGCGCCTGTGGCCCTTTGATGCGTCCTGCACACCGTTTCCCTGGAGAGGTGTGTCTGTTCTCTCATCCATCCGGGGGATCTGCTGGGGCCTCTGCCTCCTCACGTTGTCACCAGGGCTGGCTGTCACCAGGCTAAAGCCCTGCCAGCGTCATGGTGACCAGTGCTGTCTCCACAGTGTATCCGTCTGCCTGTGTCCTCCCCCGAGAGGTCGAGCACGTCTAACGCACACTGGCCACCTGCTGTGCCTCTCCTTGGATCTGCGTGTGTGTTTTGTTTGTTTAGAGCGCTGGGTTTCGAGAGGTTTTTGGACCCCGGGGATGTGTAGCCTTTCTGCAAGCTTGGGACCTCGCGGGTCGTGGAGTCTCTTTCCGGGTATATTTCTGGGCTTTTGCTGGTTTCTTGGTTTGTGGGGCTTTTGTTTTTGCCCCAGGAAGAGCTAAGCATCTCCCTTCTGTCTTGTGGCTGTGGCGTCCCAGGGGGAAGAGCAGCGCCTCCCCCGAGGTTATGCAGAGAGTTACCGAAAGGGCTTCATTTTGCACATGACATCTTTAGCCCACCTGGATTTCCCTTTCCAATAATCAAAATGCGATTTCAAGTGAAAACAAAAGAAAACATCACCAGCCCCCGCTTAAGCCACGTGGGCAGGCACGCAAAGGCAGCTTTCCTGTGGCTTCATTGACAGGGAACACCCAGGAGAGGTAAAGACACCCAGAGGGGAAGAGGACTCGGGGCTGTCAGGGGCTGGGGGGTGAGGGCGTGGGGGGCAGTGCGTGCTGTGGATCCAAGTTTTTACTTTGAAGAAAGGAATGGTGTGAGCCTGCATGGCAGTGATGCTTGCACGGCATCGTGAAGGCACCTAGTGCTCCTGAATTGCAGAATTTCAGAGGGACAAAGTCTATATTTTATTGAAAGAAACTTAAAAAGGCAAGATAAAGGATGCCATAACCGATATGAAAGAAACAGAGGCAAGTGAAGAAAAACCAAACACAAATCACTTCAGGGGAATGGAAGTCAAGGTCGGGTGCGGGAGGGGATTCACGGTGGGATTTTGAAGAAGAAGGTGCGGGTGGGCGCAGAGGGGGCTCAGCCCCAGGGGCTGCTGACGCCTGAACTGGCTGTCCGTGGCCCAGCGGTCCAGCTGCAGGTGCAGCATCTTCAGGACCTTTGGAAGCAGCGGGAGCTGCGGGACCTTGAGGAGCAGCAGGAGCTGCGGGACCTTGAGGAATAGCAGGAGCTGCAGGATCGTCAGGAGCAGTGGGAGCTGCTGGAGCGGAAGGAGCTGCAGGAGCTGCAGGATCTTCAGGAGCAGCGTTAGCTGCCGGAGCTGCAGAAGCTGCAGGAGCAGCAGGAGGGAGCTCGGGGTCTCCTGCTGGATCCTGATGGTCCTGGTTTTGGTCTGTGGCATCTTCCCCTGCCCGCGCCTGCTCTGGATCTGTGAGTGTTGGAAGTGGAGAGAGCTTTGAGTCTCGTGGATGCGCTCGCTCGTGCTTTGAGAGAGGAAAACTTGAGCCACGTGCCTCCCTTTCCGTGGGCCTCTTCAAGGGCGGACATCTTCCCAGAGCTTTGTGGACACCTCCCACCCAGCAAGTGCCCACAGGATGTGTTTTGTGACTGAACTCTTGTAGGCAGGTGGTCTGAGAGCAATGTTTGCTCTGGTGCCAGCAGCAGCCTCTGGGGACGCCTCCCTGTGTGGCCCAGCCCTCGGCCCTCCCTCAGCTGCACACGTTCACCAGCCCCGCCCTTCTCACCTTGGGGCTGTGCCTCGGTGGGCTCCTGGTCCTCCACCTGACTCGCAGGGAGCTGCTCCAGGTCAGAGCCGGGTCTGCTGAGCTGCCTGTCAGCCGCGGGCAGGACCCTGGCGTGCCGCCTGGGTGGTTTCTGGGGAGGAGGCCGTCGTGGTGGTGGGGACCCGTCCGTGTGCAGACTCACCCGGAGCTGGTGCTGGCCCTGAGAAGCGTGCAGCGGCCCCTCGCTCGGGGAGGCGGCGTGGGTGTCCTGATCCAGCGGCTCCTGCAGTGTCCGGCTCTGCAATGACAGTGAGTGGCAGCGGGCCCGGCCCGGAGGTCTCAGAGCCCGGCCCGGAGGTCTCAGAGCCCTGCCCGGCCAGGACCACTCCCGCTTCTGCCCGCTCGACCCTCTGCTGCCCGATCAGACTGGGACCTTGGTCAGCTGAGACGGCCACCCGGGAGGGAAGAGACACAGCCAGAGGGCACGGGCTTGGACTCGTGCGGCAGGTCCCTGCCCGGCTGGCCACAGCCCAGCCCGCCAGCTGGGACCCGGGGTGCGGACGTGACAGGCCCCCCAGGCCTCTGACCTGCTCGTGTTTGAGGCAGGCCCCCCCCACCCCAGCCCAACGTGACTGCCCACCTCCACCAGTAAAGGGAAGGGGATGTGGGGCTATACCCGGGTGGGGCCTGAGTGGTGGCCTGGGCTGGTCGGGCCTGCCCCGGGCCTCCCTGGGTTACCTTTGGGTCCCTGTGGCCAAAAGGCCAGAGGCGCCTGGGGTGAGAGCTGAGCCAGCGCCGGCACCGCTGGCCCAGCCCCTGGCTGCGGGCCTTCCGGGCACCGCGGCCTCGGGGTGTTGGGACGCAGCAGAACATGGGTGACTGAGTTGAGCTGAGTTCACCAAGCGGTTGAGCCGAGTAGGGGCTTCTCGACAGAGTGGGTGCCCGGTTACCTCCGGTCTAAGTTCTGTTGGGTTTGGTTGCCAGGGAAGTGAGGTCACTTCCTGGGATCCCCTTCCCCAAGCTTCCTCCTTCCGTAGAGCTCCCCAGGGGCGTCTCTGGGCTGCTGACTGCTCACCTCCCAGCCCATGCCGTGTCGGCACACAGTGACGCCAACTCGGCCCCCCTGCCCAGGACCCTGCGGAGGCCTGGATGCAGCCAGGGCGCCAGCTCTGAGGACGCAGCTGGGTTCGGACCCGGCCCGCCGTCGTCCGCAGTGCTGTCACCCTGGACGAGCTGCCTGCCTCTCAGGGTCTCCCCAGTCCCCCGTCGGCACAGTGGGGATCATCCTGGCCCCTCCTTCCCGGGGAAGCCATCGTGTCTCCAGAGGCACAAACACCTGCCTCAGCTGTCAGTCCCGCGGGCTGGCATCACAGGGAGCTCGCGCGCAGACTCAGCAAAGGGAGGGCCCCAGAGAGGGCTGGCGGAGCGCAGAGCACACCCCACACAGCCTGGGTGGGGTCTGCCCTGGGGTCCGGAGAAAGTCACTCCCCTTGCCACCTGCTTCCCAGCTCCCTGTCGGGGCGGGGGGTGGGGAGAAACTGAACATAACTGTGACTTCGTTCTCGCTGGCATACCACCTCCTGGGTCACTGTGTCATGTTTAGATTCAGGCCCAGTGTCTCATCTCGGCCCCTCGGGTGGGCTGCCCCACAATGCTCTCTGCTTTTATGCCTTCTGGTCACGTTTCCTCGTGTGAGCCCCCACCACACCCTCCCCTGCAGGGTGGATGGACATTGGGACCTGGTTGTGACCTGCAGAGTGACGTGTGAAAATTGGCGTGACTTCCGCTCGTTCCCAGCTCCACTGTTCCTTCTCCCCCTCTGTGTCTCTCAGCGCCTGTCTTGTCTCTCTCTCTCTCTGTTTCTCTCTCCCTCTGCCTGTCTGTGTGTCAGTCTCTCTGTCCCTTTTCCTGGATGCATGTGCGTGTACATTTACGTGCGTACCTGTGTATTTCTGGGTTTGTAATGTTAGGGCCCGGGGCAGGTCACTTCTGAAAATGCCTTGATGACATACTGATTGTTTTCATGTTGCTGAAGTAAAACCTTCTTTGCAAGTTGTGCGAGCACTTTGGTGGGGTCAGCTGTAAGGATCGGCACTGCCGGGGAAGGGCTGCTGCGCCTGTGGCCCTTTGATGCGTCCTGCACACCGTTTCCCTGGAGAGGTGTGTCTGTTCTCTCATCCATCCGGGGGATCTGCTGGGGCCTCTGCCTCCTCACGTTGTCACCAGGGCTGGCTGTCACCAGGCTAAAGCCCTGCCAGCGTCATGGTGACCAGTGCTGTCTCCACAGTGTATGCGTCTGCCTGTGTCTTCCCCCGAGAGGTCGAGCACGTCTAACGCACACTGGCCACCTGCTGTGCCTCTCCTTGGATCTGCGTGTGTGTTTTGTTTGTTTAGAGTGCTGGGTTTCGAGAGGTTTTTGGACCCCGGGGATGTGTAGCCTTTCTCCAAGCTTGGGACCTCGCGGGTCGTGGAGTCTCTTTCCGGGTATATTTCTGGGCTTTTGCTGGTTTCTTGGTTTGTGTGCTTTTGTTTTTGCCCCAGGAAGAGCTAAGCATCTCCCTTCTGTCTTGTGGCTGTGGCGTCCCAGGGGGAAGAGCAGCGCCTCCCCCGAGGTTATGCAGAGAGTTACCGAAAGGGCTTCATTTTGCACATGACATCTTTAGCCCACCTGGATTTCCCTTTCCAATAATCAAAATGCGATTTCAAGTGAAAACAAAAGAAAACATCACCAGCCCCCGCTTAAGCCACGTGGGCAGGCACGCAAAGGCAGCTTTCCTGTGGCTTCATTGACAGGGAACACCCAGGAGAGGTAAAGACACCCAGAGGGGAAGAGGACTCGGGGCTGTCAGGGGCTGGGGGGTGAGGGCGTGGGGGGCAGTGCGTGCTGTGGATCCAAGTTTTTACTTTGAAGAAAGGAATGGTGTGAGCCTGCATGGCAGTGATGCTCGCACGGCATCGTGAAGGCACCTAGTGCTCCTGAATTGCACAATTTCAGAGGGACAAAGTCTATATTTTATTAAAAGAAACGTAAAAAGGCAAGATAAAGGATGCCATAACTGATATGAAAGAAGCAGAGGCAAGTGAAGAAAAACCAAACACAAATCACTTCAGGGGAATGGAAGTCAAGGTCGGGTGCGGGAGGGGATTCACGGTGGGATTTTGAAGAAGAAGGTGCGGGTGGGCGCAGAGGGGGCTCAGCCCCAGGGGCTGCTGACGCCTGAACTGGCTGTCCGTGGCCCAGCGGTCCAGCTGCAGGTGCAGCATCTTCAGGACCTTTGGAAGCAGCGGGAGCTGCGGGACCTTGAGGAGCAGCAGGAGCTGCGGGACCTTGAGGAATAGCAGGAGCTGCAGGATCGTCAGGAACAGTGGGAGCTGCTGGAGCGGAAGGAGCTGCAGGGGCTGCAGGATCTTCAGGAGCAGCGTTAGCTGCCGGAGCTGCAGAAGCTGCAGGAGCAGCAGGAGGGAGCTCGGGGTCTCCTGCTGGATCCTGATGGTCCTGGTTTTGGTCTGTGGCATCTTCCCCTGCCCGCGCCTGCTCTGGATCTGTGACTGTTGGAAGTGGAGATAGCTTTCAGTCTCGTGGATGCGCTCGCTCGTGCTTTGAGAGAGGAAAACTTGAGCCACGTGCCTCCCTTTCCGTGGGCCTCTTCAAGGGCGCACATCTTCCCAGAGCTTTGCGGACAGCTCCCACCCAGCAAGTGCCCACAGGATGTGTTTTGTGACTGAACTCTTGTAGGCAGGTGGTCTGAGAGCAATGTTTGCTCTGGTGCCAGCAGCAGCCTCTGGGGACGCCTCCCTGTGTGGCCCAGCCCTCGGCCCTCCCTCAGCTGCACACGTTCACCAGCCCCGCCCTTCTCACCTTGGGGCTGTGCCTCGGTGGGCTCCTGGTCCTCCACCTGACTCGCAGGGAGCTGCTCCAGGTCAGAGCCGGGTCTGCTGAGCTGCCTGTCAGCCGCGGGCAGGACCCTGGCGTGCCGCCTGGGTGGTTTCTGGGGAGGAGGCCGTCGTGGTGGTGGGGACCCGTCCGTGTGCAGACTCACCCGGAGCTGGTGCTGGCCCTGAGAAGCGTGCAGCGGCCCCTCGCTCGGGGAGGCGGCGTGGGTGTCCTGATCCAGCGGCTCCTGCAGTGTCCGGCTCTGCAATGACAGTGAGCGGCAGCGGGCCCGGCCCGGAGGTCTCAGAGCCCGGCCCGGAGGTCTCAGAGCCCTGCCCGGCCAGGACCACTCCCGCTTCTGCCCGCTCGACCCTCTGCTGCCCGATCAGACTGGGACCTTGGTCAGCTGAGACGGCCACCCGGGAGGGAAGAGACACAGCCAGAGGGTACGGGCTTGGACTCGTGCGACAGGTCCCTGCCCGGCTGGCCACAGCCCAGCCCGCCAGCTGGGACCCGGGGTGCGGACGTGACAGGCCCCCCAGGCCTCTGACCTGCTCGTGCTTGAGGCAGGCCAACCCCACCCCAGCCCAACGTGACTGCCCACCTCCACCAGCAAAGGAAAGGGGATGTGGGGCTATACCCGGGTGGGGCCTGAGTGGTGGCCTGGGCTGGTCGGGCCTGCCCCGGGCCTCCCTGGGTTACCTTTGGGTCCCTGTGGCCAAAAGGCCAGAGGCGCCTGGGGTGAGAGCTGAGCCAGCGCCGGCACCGCTGGCCCAGCCCCTGGCTGCGGGCCTTCCGGGCACCGCGGCCTCGGGGTGTTGGGACGCAGCAGAACATGGGTGACTGAGTTGAGCTGAGTTCACCAAGCGGGTGAGCCGAGTAGGGGCTTCTCGACAGAGTGGGTGCCCGGTGACCTCGGGTAAGTTCTTTTGGGTTCGGTTGCCAGGGAAGTGAGGTCACTTCCTGGGATCCCCTTCCCCAAGCTTCCTCCTTCCGTAGAGCTCCCCAGGGGCGTCTCTGGGCTGCTGACTGCTCACCTCCCAGCCCATGCCGTGTCGGCACACAGTGATGCCAACTCGGCCCCCCTGCCCAGGACCCTGCGGAGGCCTGGATGCAGCCAGGGCGCCAGCTCTGAGGACGCAGCTGGGTTCGGACCCAGCCCGCCGTCGTCCGCAGTGCTGTCACCCTGGACGAGCTGCCTGCCTCTCAGGGTCTCCCCAGTCCCCCGTCGGCACAGTGGGGATCATCCTGGCCCCTCCTTCCCGGGGAAGCCATCGTGTCTCCAGAGGCACAAACACCTGCCTCAGCTGTCAGTCCCGCGGGCTGGCATCACAGGGAGCTCGCGCGCAGACTCAGCAAAGGGAGGGCCCCAGAGAGGGCTGGCGGAGCGCAGAGCACACCCCACACAGCCTGGGTGGGGTCTGCCCTGGGGTCCGGAGAAAGTCACTCCCCTTGCCACCTGCTTCCCAGCTCCCTGTCGGGGCGGGGGGTGGGGAGAAACTGAACATAACTGTGACTTCGTTCTCGCTGGCATACCACCTCCTGGGTCACTGTGTCATGTTTAGATTCAGGCCCAGTGTCTCATCTCGGCCCCTCGGGTGGGCTGCCCCACAATGCTCTCTGCTTTTATGCCTTCTGGTCACGTTTCCTCGTGTGAGCCCCCACCACACCCTCCCCTGCAGGGTGGATGGACATTGGGACCTGGTTGTGACCTGCAGAGTGACGTGTGAAAATGGGCGTGACTTCCGCTCGTTCCCAGCTCCGCTGTTCCTTCTCCCCCTCTGTGTCTCTCAGCGCCTGTCTTGTCTCTCTCTCTCTCTGTTTCTCTCTCCCTCTGCCTGTCTGTGTGTCAGTCTCTCTGTCCCTTTTCCTGGATGCATGTGCGTGTACATTTACGTGCGTACCTGTGTATTTCTGGGTTTGTAATGTTAGGGCCCGGGGCAGGTCACTTCTGAAAATGCCTTGATGACATACTGATTGTTTTCATGTTGCTGAAGTAAAACCTTCTTTGCAAGTTGTGCGAGCACTTTGGTGGGGTCAGCTGTAAGGATCGGCACTGCCGGGGAAGGGCTGCTGCGCCTGTGGCCCTTTGATGCGTCCTGCACACCGTTTCCCTGGAGAGGTGTGTCTGTTCTCTCATCCATCCGGGGGATCTGCTGGGGCCTCTGCCTCCTCACGTTGTCACCAGGGCTGGCTGTCACCAGGCTAAAGCCCTGCCAGCGTCATGGTGACCAGTGCTGTCTCCACAGTGTATCCGTCTGCCTGTGTCCTCCCCCGAGAGGTCGAGCACGTCTAACGCACACTGGCCACCTGCTGTGCCTCTCCTTGGATCTGCGTGTGTGTTTGGTTTGTTTAGAGCGCTGGGTTTCGAGAGGTTTTTGGACCCCAGGGATGTGCAGCCTTTCTCCAAGCTTGGGACCTCTCGGGTCGATGAGTCTCTTTCCGGGTATATTTCTGGGCTTTTGCTGGTTTCTTGGTTTGTGTGCTTTTGTTTTTGCCCCAGGAAGAGCTAAGCATCTCCCTTCTGTCTTGTGGCTGTGGCGTCCCAGGGGGAAGAGCAGCGCCTCCCCCGAGGTTATGCAGAGAGTTACCGAAAGGGCTTCATTTTGCACATGACATCTTTAGCCCACCTGGATTTCCCTTTCCAATAATCAAAATGCGATTTCAAGTGAAAACAAAAGAAAACATCCCCAGCCCCCGCTTAAGCCACGTGGGCAGGCACGCAAAGCCAGCTTTCCTGTGGCTTCATTGACAGGGAACACCCAGGAGAGGTAAAGACACCCAGAGGGGAAGAGGACTCGGGGCTGTCAGGGGCTGGGGGGTGAGGGCGTGGGGGGCAGTGCGTGCTGTGGATCCAAGTTTTTACTTTGAAGAAAGGAATGGTGTGAGCCTGCATGGCAGTGATGGTCGCACGGCATCGTGAAGGCACCTAGTGCTCCTGAATTGCACAATTTCAGAGGGACAAAGTCTATACTTTATTAAAAGACACTTAAAAAGGCAAGATAAAGGATGCCATAACCGATATGAAAGAAACAGAGGCAAGTGAAGAAAAACCAAACACAAATCACTTCAGGGGAATGGAAGTCAAGGTCGGGTGCGGGAGGGGATTCACGGTGGGATTTTGAAGAAGAAGGTGCGGGTGGGCGCAGAGGGGGCTCAGCCCCAGGGGCTGCTGACGCCTGAACTGGCTGTCCGTGGCCCAGCGGTCCAGCTGCAGGTGCAGCATCTTCAGGACCTTTGGAAGCAGCGGGAGCTGCGGGACCTTGAGGAGCAGCAGGAGCTGCGGGAACTTCAGGAGCAGCAGGAGCTGCGGGAGTTTAGGGATAGGATTGGGGTTAGGGTTAGGGGTTGGGGTTAGCGTTAGGGGAGTAGGAGGAGAAGGGTTAGGGTTAGAGGGGAGGAGGAGCAGGAGTAGGATAAGGTTAGGTTTAGCAGTTGGGTCAAGTTAAGGTTTGGTTTATGGTTAGGGTTTGTGTTCTCGTTCTGGTTTGAGGTTCTGGTTAAGGCTATGGTTAGGGTTAGGGGCTGGGTTAGGGTTAGGACTTGGTGTAGGGGTTAGGGTTAGGGGTTTGTGTAGGACTAGGGCTAGGGCTAGGGCTGGGCTGTACGTGGGGGAGGGGGAGCCAGACTAGGATGAGATGTCAGTTGGAAGATCCCTGTCCCTGCAGATGACAGCAGCTATGGGGTTGGAGGGGAAAGACACTACCCACATGATGGAAGGTAGACCCCAGTCCTGGAGGCTCCCTGGTGTGCGGGGGGTCCTGCCATCAGTGGTCCCATCACCGGGAGGAAGAAAGAACCACTGGGAGTCATACATAGCTATCAAAGGAATAAAACCAAACACAAAATAAGAATCAGCAGAATGCGGTAATCCAAACATATAGGACAGTCAAATGTGCTTATACATATTGAAGAAATAATTCATGTTAGTTATAAATAATAAGTAGTTCTTTTGTGTCATTATTATTATTATTATTATTATTATTATTATTTAGATTCCTCATATAAATGATGTTATATGGCATTTTCTTTCTCTTTCCGGTCCAATTCACTTTGAATGACATTCTTCAGGTCCATCGATATTGCTGCAAAGGCATTATTTTATTCTTTTTCATGGCTGAGTAGTATTCCATTGTATATATGTAACCAAGCTTCTTTATCCAGGCATTTGTTGATGGACATTTGGGTTGTTTGCATGTCTTGGCTATTGTAAATTGTGCTGCTATGAACATTGGGGTGCAGGTGTCTTTTGAGTTATATTTTTATATATATTTATATAATGAAAGGTCATAATATATGATATGAACATTACTCATAAAGGAATATTTTCCTTGTATCAATGTAAACATATCACAAAAAGTTAATTTGCATAAATGTATAAAATGCTGTACAATAATAGTATAAACTGATTGTCACTATATAAAATTAATATAGACAAATGTATTAAAAAACCTCAATAGACAGGTCAAGATAAATAACATTGTGTGAATTTCTAAACACTGTGATGTTAGTATGGCTTTGTTCTAGTGGCAAAGGCACTCTTTCATATGAGAGTATTTTGAGTGAAAAACAATGCACAGTTTTAGAAGTGAAATAAGTATATGGTATGAACAAACTTTATAAAATTCAATATAGATAAATAACCCAAACCTTTAAAACTATTACATGGTCAGCACTCAACAGTACCTAGTGTATAGATAATGCAAAAACAGTCTCTTAAACTGTAATACTTTATTAACTCTAAAATACCCTGTGATCCTAACATGTATATTAATTATGAATATCAAAATGTATTTTTGAGAATTTCTTTTTGGTGACATTTTTACAGCCTATATATTCTGGCAAGTAAAGATCAAGATCATTTTCTAATTTATCTAAGATGAAACATTTATATCTCAAAATTAGTGAAATCCTTATTTGAATAAAAGTTACATTTAAATGTGAATTGCTGGATCATGTTAATCAGTCAATCAACCAATCAGTCTAGAATTTATCAAGCAAATGACCCTCAGTAATGATGCTTAAGACTTATGGTCCATTAAGCAGGACCAGGTGAGGAAGGCAATGAAAATGTCTTATTTACTTATTTATGTATGTATTTATTTATTTTTATTTAACATTTTTTATTGCTATATTCATTTTACAAGGTGGTGTCAATTTCCCATGCAGAGCACAATTTTTCAGCTATACATGAACATACATATATTCATTGTCACATTTTATTCACTGTGAGCTGCCACAAGAGCTTGTGTACATTTCCCCGTGCTGTACAATATAATCTTGCTTATTTATTCTGCATATGCCTGTCAGTATCTACAAATTTTGAACTCCCAGACTGTCCCTTCCCATCCCCCTCCCCCTTGGCAACCACAAGTTTGTATTCTCTGTCTATGAGTCTGTTTCTGTTTTGTATTTATGTTCTTTTTTTTTTTAAATTCGACATAAGAGTGATGTCATATGGTATTTTTCTTTCTCTTTCTGGCTTACTTCACTTAGAATGACATTCTCCCAAAATGTCTTAATATTGCATCTAATTAGAAGAATGGTGGATGATCTGGGGTCCACCTTCAACCACATATTATGCTCCTGGGAAATAAATAAATCTTATGGGATTGTCAGCTAGAATCCAACTTAGATGTATGATTTGAAGCAGACCACTTAATTTATTGTTTTTATGTGTATAAAGTTAAGACTGTATCAATTGTAAACAATTATCCAAATCTAAAATCTATGCTCACTTCATTCCATGAAGTCGAGGATATCACAGACAGCAATGCCTCTTTCAAAGAAAAGCGGTAAATCTAAAATGCTGAAAATTGTATTATCACTTTTAATAATGTATTAAATCTTTCAGTGTAAAAATTGCCACACATAATACGAGAGAGAGCGTATGTGTATCCTCCATGTATTTAAAAGCATGAGTCACTATGAATGGAATCATTCTATCAGTTTGCCACATCCTCCTCTAATTGCTCACTTTCGGTGGTGATCAAAGCAGACCTGGGACCAGGTGACGCAATGGACTGCAGCAGTAGCAAAGGAAGGGAGCTCCTTTAGTAACGACAGTCCTAGAAGGCAGTTCTGAGGTGATAGTTGTGTTGACATGTAAGTAACTGATGAGCAAGAAAAGTCATGGGAATGGTCATGTGAAAAGCCCTGTAGGTCAAAAGGGCAGGAAGGCAAAAAGTCTTCATGTCTAAGGGAGAGAAGGGCAGACATAGAAACAGACCTGAAGTGGAAAGAGAAGCCAAGGAGAGAATACAGAGTCTTCTGGGCTGTGATAGGTCATCTAGAAGCCTCACTAAGGATGCTGAGATACCACTAGGTTAATAACATTATCTGATTTAAATACATACCGGACATACTCTGACTGCTATGTGGAGGATGGAGAGTAGGGGAAAGACTGAAGACATGGAGATCAACTATGAGACATTTTTCATTGTCTCAGTTGAGAGATGTTAGTAACCTCAGCAGTGGAAGAGAGAGCTAAATTGGAGACTAAAGAATAGCATGAGAATAAATTTTAAAGTAAGCTGGGTTTGCTGGGGGTGTGTGTGTGGGAGCCGAGTGAGAGGACATTGGACTGTCCTTTATGATTGGATTACCGCATTCTGCTGATTCTTATTTTGTGTTTGGTTTTATTCCTTTGATAGCTATGTATGGCTCCCAGTGGTTCTTTCTCCCTCCCGGTGATGGGACCACTGAAGGCAGGAACCCCCGCACACCAGGGAGCCTCCAGGACTGGGGTCTTCCTTCCTTCATGTGGGTAGTGTCCTTCCCCTCCAACCCCATAGCTGCTGTTATCTGCAGGGACTGGGATCTTCCAACTGACATCTCATCCTAGTCTGGCTCCCCCTCCCCCACGTACAGCCCAGCCCTAGCCCTAGCCTTAGTCCTAACACTAACCCCTAACCCTAACCCCTACCCCAAGTCCTAACCCTAACCCAGCCCCTAACCCTAACCCTAGCCTTAAGCAGAACCTCAAGCCAGAACGAGAACACAAACCCTAACCCTAAACCAAACCTTAACTTGACCCAACTGCTAACTCTAACCTTATCCTACTCCTGCTCCTCCTCCCCTCTAACCCTAACCCTTCTCCTCCTTCTCCCCTAACACTAACCCCAACCCCTAACCCTAACCCCAAACCTATCCCTAAACTCTGGCTCTGGTCCTGACCCCTAACCTCTAAACCTAACCCTAACCCCTAAACCTAACCCTATCCCTACCCCTAGCCTTAACCCTAACGACTCCTCCTCCTCCCAAATCCTAACCTTAGCAATAAGCCTAACCCTAAAACCCTAACCCTAAAGCTACCCCTATCCCTAATCCCTAAGCCCTCAGCCCTCACCTGAAATCCTAAGCCTAACCCCAAATCCCTTAACCTGATCCCGACCCCAACCCCAACACTAACATTAACCTTGAACACCAACCCCAACCACAACCCCAACACTAACCCAGAGCCTGCTCCTGCAGGAGGTCCAGGACTGGGTCCAGTTCCACCAGCCCTGCAGGGAGACCCTGTGCTTGCTTCTTGGTGTGAAGAGCGGGAGCCCCATCTTGGAGGTCCAGTTGGAAACTGAGCCTGGCCCGGGTCTGGGAGGCAGTAACGGGGAGAGGGAGGAGAGCAGGAGAAGTGGGGCCGAGGGGAATGGGGCCGAGGGAAGTGGGGCCGAGCGATGTGTCCCCGGCCCGGGCCAGTGGTAGTCCTGGTTGAGTGCGGACCCGATTGCTGGTGGGGTGGTGGGGTGGTGGGGTGGGGGCATTGGGGATGGAGACCTGGCAGGGCAGGTAGGGCGGGCCGGGGGGCGGTCCCCTGCCCGGCCCCGCCCCCCCAGCCCGGTCCCGCCCTGCCCCACTGTCCAAGGGCGATACAGCAAGAGACCCCGCCCCAGCGTCCACCTTGCGGGCGGGAGGAGGAGGGGCGCACACGCGCAGACGCGCAGATCCCGGAAACGGCCCAGAGCTTGTAGAAGTTGGCGAGAGCCAGATGCTCCCGGACCAGCTCCCGGAGGAGGAACGCGGCCTGGGGTCTGGGCCGCCGCGGGTCGTCGTCTTCGCTGCCGCCGCCAGGCAGGTAAGGGGGCGCTGGTGGGGGCGCGCAGGTCGGGGAGTCGGCGGGTGAGGCCTGGGCTGTGCCGTTGGGGAGGCGCACAGGGAGGGGTGCGTGGTGAGGTCCCGGCCGCGCTTCCCGTTAGGGCCCTGAGGCGGGTCCGGGCTCACCGCCCTGGTTCGTAGTGTACCCCGCCTCCCCACATTAGTAGCCCCTGAACGGCGCGTCTCCGCTGCCACTTATGCCGGGGTTTGCAGAAGCAGGTGCAGCTCCGGAAGGTGGGAGGGCTCCTGACGGCCCCGGAGCACCTGCGACCGGCTCTCAGACCGTGGCCTGCTCCCAGGGGGCGGGTGCGGTGCGGTCTCGGGGCCGCGGCGGCTGCGGCCGCGGGGGGATGGGGGCTGCCCGGTGCGAGCCCCTGGATGTGTGCCCTAGTCCCGCGCGGCCTGGACCCCGCCGGTCTTGCTTCCCCATGTTCATGGGGTGCACGTGTCGCAGGCAGCCTTCTCCTGGGAGGCAGGCGCGGTGCTGTCAAGTGGCAGGGGGGGTGGGGGGTTGGGGGGCGGGGTCACTGAGACACCCCCCCCAAGTGCGCGAGGTAACCGTTACCTGAAGTCACTATTGTTTTACTTTCCCAGGGACTCCGGCGAAAGGATGAGGGGCGAGTTCCCATCCCGATCTCGGAAAAGCTCCCAAAACGGCAGCAGCGTGGCCACCCTGCCGCTGCCTTGGGCGGTCCACAAACCATTCAAACCGCCCGCGCCAAGAGGTACCCGACGATCGCGATTGGCTAAGCCGGACCATCGCCCCTGGGCGGGGCCGGCCCCCACGCGGCTGTCACGGGTCCCGCCCCCACGCAGCGGCCGTTCGCCCCGCCCCGCTGGTGCGCATGCGCGCAGTCCCCACAGGAGAGAGTCTGCGCACACCCCCGGCCGGCCTTCGTCTCGCGCCGCGGCTCCGTCCCCTGTCCTCGGAGGCTTGTCGGCTCGGCGAGACAGCAAGAGCTGCGGCCGGCAGGGGGCTGTGCGGACCCAAGGCGGCTGCGGTGGCGCTGGCCTGTGGAAAATGCCAGCAGGCGGCGCTTCGTTTCGTTGCTCCCCGCACCCCCACCCCGGAACCCCGTGCGACCGCCGGGGAACAGCCCGCCCACGCAGGGAGTACCGCAGTGAGACGCTTCGGCGGGAACAAGGCCGACGGCCGGCTGTGCCGGTTGCGTCCCTGAGGTGAGTACGGCGGCGGCGGCAGGTCGCGGGGCGCGGGGCGCTGGAAGGAGGGGGATGCGGCGGCTGCCGCCCCGGGTCCGCGCGGGGGGAGGGAGGCCCCGCGGGCCTCCGCGGGGCGGGGAGTGCGGGCGCCGGCACTCTGCGCGCCAGGGGCCATGGCTGTGGGCGCAGTTGAGCACCTCGGAGCCCTGGTTGCTCCCCACCCTGAGCACCCTGGAGCCCTTGTCGCTCCTCACCCTGGACACCCGGGAGCCCTTGTCGCTCCCCACCCTGAGCACCCCGGAGCCCTTTTCGCTCCCCACCTGGGTACCCAGGAGCCCTTGTCACTCCCCACGCTGGGCACCCCTGAGCCCTTGTCGCTTTCCACCTGGGCACCCCGGAGCCATTGTCGCTACCCACATGGGAACCCAGGAGCCCTTGTCACTCCCCAACCTGGGTACCCCTGAGCCCTTGTCGCTTCCCACATGGGCACACTGGAGCCCTTGTGGCTCCCCACCCTGGGCACACCTGAGCCCTTATCGGCCTCCAACCTGGGCACCCGGATTCCGTTTTCGCTCCCCACCCTGTGCACCCCGGAGCCCTTGTCGCTCCCCACCGTGGGCACCCCGGAGCCCGTGACGCTCCCCACCATGGGCACCCAGGAGGCCTTGCCGCTCCCCACCCTGGGAACCCCGGAGGCCTTGCCTCTCCCTACCTTGGGCACTCCCGAGCCCTTGTCGCTCCCCACACTGGGCACCCCGGGGCCCTTGTCGCTCCGCACCCTTCCCGAGGCCCCAAAGTTGTGCCCCCGCTGCTTGGGCCATCCGAGGATGGGCGCGGAAGCCTCAGTGGGGCTTAGCCCGCCACTGAGCCTGCCCCGCACCTGGACTCTTGAAGTCGCTCGCACCCTATGGGGCCAGAAGAGGCTGGTGCCCTTGCCTCCCGCCGCCCCACCCCACTGATCTGACTCCTGTATGATTTGGAAAAACTCCCATTCTCACAAGGTAGGTTCTTTTTCCATTTTAGGAAATTATAACTCTCCTTTGACAATTTTGTTTTCTAGCAGTTACTTTGATGTGACATAGGCATGATTTGATTGTTTGGAAAGGCTAAGCCAACCAAATGTATAGTGACATTTAGGTCCAAGGCCGAAAAAATCAGTTTCTTCCTAGCACCGATTATGCTGTGCGCGTGAAAAGGATAAAAGTAGCAAAGAGAGGCACCCTTCATTACAGATCTTTAGGTTGCTTAGTGGCTCGTTTGGCTAGCATAGGAGTTACAGAGAAATAGGAAAGACATCGCGTAATGTGTTTTGAAAGGTGGGTTTTTGTACAAGTGTTTACAGTGCCCTTCAAATTATTTCAGGATCCTTTTATGGAATATAAAATTGAGTATTTAATATATATTTTGTGTATAACGTATATTGTGTAGCATATACCTATGTATACGTCGAATAGAACATACATATATTCCATTCAATATATTATGGTAGTAAATAACGATGGAGAGGATTAGTTTTCTCAAATAAAAATAGACTATAAGTAGCTTTGTTTCTGGAATAAGAGAAATAAGCTTTTCATCCTCAGTATCTTTGTTTGAAAATGTGTATGACTTCTGCTCGTTCCCAGCTCCGGTGTTCCTTCTACACCTCTCTGTCTCTAAGCACCTGTCTTATCTCTCTCTCTGTTGCTCTCTCCGTCTGCCACTCTGTGTTTCAGTCTCTCTGTGTCTTTCCTGGGATGCATGTGCATGTATATTTACGTGCGTATCTGTGTATTTACGTGTTTGTATTGTTAGGGCCGAGGCAGGTCACTTCTGAAAATGCCTTGATGACATACTGATTGTTTTCATGTTGCTGAAGTAAAACCTTCTTTGCAAGTTGTGCGAGCACTTTGGTGGGGTCAGCTGTAAGGATCGGCACTGCCGGGGAAGGGCTGCTGCGCCTGTGGCCCTTTGATGCGTCCTGCACACCGTTTCCCTGGAGAGGTGTGTCTGTTCTCTCATCCATCCGGGGGATCTGCTGGGGCCTCTGCCTCCTCACGTTGTCACCAGGGCTGGCTGTCACCAGGCTAAAGCCCTGCCAGCGTCATGGTGACCAGTGCTGTCTCCACAGTGTATCCGTCTGCCTGTGTCCTCCCCCGAGAGGTCGAGCTCGTCTAACGCACACTGGCCACCTGCTGTGCCTCTCCTTGGATCTGCGTGTGTGTTTTGTTTGTTTAGAGCGCTGGGTTTCGAGAGGTTTTTGGACCCCAGGGATGTGCAGCCTTTCTCCAAGCTTGGGACCTCTCGGGTCGATGAGTCTCTTTCCGGGTATATTTCTGGGCTTTTGCTGGTTTCTTGGTTTGTGTGCTTTTGTTTTTGCCCCAGGAAGAGCTAAGCATCTCCCTTCTGTCTTGTGGCTGTGGCGTCCCAGGGGGAAGAGCAGCGCCTCCCCCGAGGTTATGCAGAGAGTTACCGAAAGGGCTTCATTTTGCACATGACATCTTTAGCCCACCTGGATTTCCCTTTCCAATAATCAAAATGCGATTTCAAGTGAAAACAAAAGAAAACATCACCAGCCCCCGCTTAAGCCACGTGGGCAGGCACGCAAAGCCAGCTTTCCTGTGGCTTCATTGACAGGGAACACCCAGGAGAGGTAAAGACACCCAGAGGGGAAGACGACTCGGGGCTGTCAGGGGCTGGGGGGTGAGGGCGTGGGGGGCAGTGCGTGCTGTGGATCCAAGTTTTTACTTTGAAGAAAGGAATGGTGTGAGCCTGCAATGCAGTGATGCTCGCACGGCATCGTGAAGGCACCTAGTGCTCCTGAATTGCAGAATTTCAGAGGGACAAAGTCTATATTTTATTAAAAGAAACTTAAAAAGGCAAGATAAAGGATGCCATAACCGATATGAAAGAAACAGAGGCAAGTGAAGAAAAACCAAACACAAATCACTTCAGGGGAATGGAAGTCAAGGTCGGGTGCGGGAGGGGATTCACGGTGGGATTTTGAAGAAGAAGGTGCGGGTGGGCGCAGAGGGGGCTCAGCCCCAGGGGCTGCTGACGCCTGAACTGGCTGTCCGTGGCCCAGCGGTCCAGCTGCAGGTGCAGCATCTTCAGGACCTTTGGAAGCAGCGGGAGCTGCGGGACCTTGAGGAGCAGCAGGAGCTACGGGACCTTGAGGAGCAGCAGGAGCTGCAGGATCGTCAGGAGCAGTAGGAGCTGCTGGAGCGGAAGGAGCTGCAGGATCTTCAGGAGCAGCGTTAGCTGCTGGAGCTGCAGAAGCTGCAGGAGCAGCAGGAGGGAGCTCGAGGTCTCCTGCTGGATCCTTGGGTCCTGGTTTTGGTCTGTGGCATCTTCCTCTGCCCGTGCCTGCTCTGGATCTGTGACTGTTGGAAGTGGAGAGAGCTTTGAGTCTCGTGGATGCGCTCGCTCGTGCTTTGAGAGAGGAAAACTTGAGCCACGTGCCTCCCTTTCCGTGGGCCTCTTCAAGGGCGGACATCTTCCCAGAGCTTTGCGGACAGCTCCCACCCAGCAAGTGCCCACAGGATGTGTTTTGTGACTGAACTCTTGTAGGCAGGTGGTCTGAGAGCAATGTTTGCTCTGGTGCCAGCAGCAGCCTCTGGGGACGCCTCCCTGTGTGGCCCAGCCCTCGGCCCTCCCTCAGCTGCACACGTTCACCAGCCCCGCCCTTCTCACCTTGGGGCTGTGCCTCGGTGGGCTCCTGGTCCTCCACCTGACTCCCAGGGAGCTGCTCCAGGTCAGAGCCGGGTCTGCTGAGCTGCCTGTCATCTGCGGGCTGGACCCTTGCGTGCCGCCTGGGCGGTTTCTGGGGAGGAGGCCGTCGTGGTGGCGGGGACCCCTCCGTGTGCAGACTCACCCGGAGCTGGTGCTGGCCCTGAGAAGCGTGCAGCGGCCCCTCGCTCGGGGAGGCGGCGTGGGTGTCCTGATCCAGCGGCTCCTGCAGTGTCCGGCTCTGCAATGACAGTGAGCGGCAGCGGGCCCGTCCCGGAGGTCTCAGAGCCGTGCCCGGCCAGGGCCACTCCCGCTTCTGCCCGCTCGACCCTCTGCTGCCAGATCAGACTGGGACCTTGGTCAGCTGAGACGGCCACCTGGGAGGGAAGAGACACAGCCAGAGGGCACGGGCTTGGACTCGTGCGGCAGGTCCCTTCCCGGCTGGCCACAGCCCAGCCCGCCAGCTGGGACCCGGGTTGCGTACGTGACAGGCCCCCCATGCCTCTGACCTGCTCGTGCTTGAGGCATGCCCCCCCACCCGAGACCAACGTGACTGCCCACCTCCACCAGCAAAGGGAAGGGGATGTGGGGCTATACCCGGGTGGGGTCTGAGTGGTGGCCTGGGCTGGTCGGGCCTGCCCCGGGCTTCCCTGGGTTACCTTTGGGTCCCTGTGGCCAAAAGGCCAGAGGCGCCTGGGGTGAGAGCTGAGCCAGCGCCGGCACCGCTGGCCCAGCTCCTGGCTGCGGGCCTTCCGGGCACCGTGGCCTCCGGGTGTTGGGACGCAGCAGAACATGGGTGACTGAGTTGAGCTGAGTTGACCAACCGGGTGAGCCGACTAGGGGCTTCTGGACAGAGTGGGTGCCCGGTGACCTCGGGTCTAAGTTCTGTTGGGTTCGGTTGCCAGGGAAGTGAGGTCACTTCCTGGGATCCCCTTCCCCAAGCTTCCTCCTTCCGTAGAGCTCCCCAAGGGCCTCTCTGGGCTGCTGACTGCTCACCTCCCAGCCCATGCCGTGTCCGCACACAGTGACGCCAACTCGGCCCCCCTGCCCAGGACCCTGCGGAGGCCTGGATGCAGCCAGGGCGCCAGCTCTGAGGACGCAGCTGGGTTCGGACCCGGCCCGCCATCGTCCGCAGTGCTGTCACCCTGGACGAGCTGCCTGCCTCTCAGGGTCTCCCCAGTCCCCCGTCGGCACAGTGGGGATCATCCTGGCCCCTCCTTCCCGGGGAAGCCATCGTGTCTCCAGAGGCACAAACACCTGCCTCACCTTTCAGTCCCATGGGCTGGCATCACAGGGAGCTCGCGTGCAGACTCGGCAAAGGGAGGGCCCCAGAGAGGGCTGGCGGAGCGCAGAGCACACCCCACACAGCCTGGGTGGGGTCTGCCCTGGGGTCCGGAGAAAGTCACTCCCCTTGCCACCTGCTTCCCAGCTCCCTGTCGGGGCGGGGGGTGGGGAGAAACTGAACATAACTGTGACTTCGTTCTCGCTGGCATACCACCTCCTGGGTCACTGTGTCATGTTTAGATTCAGGCCCAGGGTCTCATCTCGGCCCCTCGGGTGGGCTGCCCCGTAATGCTCTCTGCTTTTATGCCTTCTGGTCACGTTTCCTCGTGTGAGCCCCCACCACACCCTCCCCTCCAGTGTGGATGGCCATTGGGACCTGGTTCTGACAGGCAGAGTGACGTGTGAAAATGGGCGTGACTTCCGCTCGTTCCCAGCTCCGCTGTTCCTTCTCCCCCTCTGTGTCTCTCAGCGCCTGTCTTGTCTCTCTCTCTCTCTGTTTCTCTCTCCCTCTGCCTGTCTGTGTGTCAGTCTCTCTGTCCCTTTTCCTGGATGCATGTGCGTGTACATTTACGTGCGTACCTGTGTATTTCTTGGTTTGTAATGTTAGGGCCCAGGGCAGGTCACTTCTGAAAACGCCTTGATGACATACTGATTGTTTTCACGTTGCTGAAGTAAAACCTTCTTTGCAAGTTGTGCGAGCACTTTGGTGGGGTCAGCTGTAAGGATCGGCACTGCCGGGGAAGGGCTGCTGCGCCTGTGGCCCTTTGATGCGTCCTGCACACTGTTTCCCTGGAGAGGTGTGTCTGTTCTCTCATCCATCCGGGGGATCTGCTGGGGCCTCTGCCTCCTCACGTTGTCACCAGGGCTGGCTGTCACCAGGCTAAAGCCCTGCCAGCGTCATGGTGACCAGTGCTGTCTGCACAGTGTATCCGTCTGCCTGTGTCCTCCCCCGAGAGGTCGAGCTCGTCTAACGCACACTGGCCACCTGCTGTGCCTCTCCTTGGATCTGCGTGTGTGTTTTGTTTGTTTAGAGCGCTGGGTTTCGAGAGGATTTTGGACCCCGGGGTTGTGTAGCCTTTCTCCAAGCTTGGGACCTCGCGGGTCGCGGGGTCCCTTTCCGGGTATATTTCTCGGCTTTTGCTGGTTTCTTGGTTTGTGTGCTTTTGTTTTTGCCCCAGGAAGAGCTAAGCATCTCCCTTCTGTCTTGTGGCTGGGGCGTCCCAGGGGGAAGAGCAGCGCCTCCCCCGAGGTTATGCAGAGAGTTACCGAAAGGGCTTCATTTTGCACATGACATCTTTAGCCCACCTGGATTTCCATTTCAAATAATCAAAATGCGATTTCAAGTGAAAACAAAAGAAAACATCAGCAGCCCACGCTTAAGCCACGTGTACAGGCACGCAAAGCCAGCTTTCCTGTGGCTTCGATGACAGGTAACACCCAGGAGAGGTAAAGACACCCAGAGGGGAAGAGGACTCGGGGCTGTCAAGGGCTGGGGGGTGAGGGCGTGCGGTTCGGTGCGTGCTGTGGATCCAAGATTTTACTTTGAAGAAAGGAATGGTGTGAGCCTGCATGGCAGTGATGCTCGCACGGCATCGTGAAGGCACCTAGTGCTCCTGAATTGCAGAATTTCAGAGGGACAAAGTCTCTATTTTATTAAAAGAAACTTAAAAAGGCAAGATAAAGGATGCCATAACCGATATGAACGAAACAGTGGCAAGTGAAGCAAAACCAAACACAAATCACTTCAGGGGAATGGAAGTCAAGGTCGGGTGCGGGAGGGGATTCACGGTGGGATTTTGAAGAAGAAGGTGCGGGTGGGCGCAAAGGGGGCTCAGCCCCAGGGGCTGCTGATGCCTGAACTGGCTGTCCATGGCCCAGCGGTCCAGCTGCAGGTGCAGCATCTTCACGACCTTTGGAAGCAGCGGGAGCTGCGGGACCTTGAGGAGCAGCAGGAGCTGCGGGACCTTGAGGAATAGCAGGAGCTGCAGGATCGTCAGGAGCAGTGGGAGCTGCTGGAGCGGAAGGAGCTGCAGGAGCTGCAGGATGTTCAGGAGCAGCGTTAGCTGCCGGAGCTGCAGAAGCTGCAGGAGCAGCAGGAGGGAGCTCGGGGTCTCCTGCTGGATCCTGATGGTCCTGGTTTTGGTCTGTGGCATCTTCCCCTGCCCGCGCCTGCTCTGGATCTGTGACTGTTGGAAGTGGAGAGAGCTTTGAGTCTCGTGGATGCGCTCGCTCGTGCGTTGAGAGAGGAAAACTTGAGCCACGTGCCTCCCTTTCCGTGGGCCTCTTCAAGGGCGGACATCTTCCCAGAGCTCTGCGGACAGCTCTCACCCAGCAAGTGCCCACAGGATGTGTTTTGTGACTGAACTCTTGTAGGCAGGTGGTCTGAGAGCAATGTTTGCTCTGGTGCCAGCAGCAGCCTCTGGGGACGCCTCCCTGTGTGGCCCAGCCCTCGGCCCTCCCTCAGCTGGGCAGGTTCACCAGCCCCGCCCTTCTCACCTTGGGGCTGTGCCTCGGTGGGCTCCTGGTCCTCCACCTGACTCGCAGGGAGCTACTCCAGGTCAGAGCCGGGTCTGCTGAGCTGCCCGTCAGCCGCGGGCAGGACCCTGGTGTGCCACCTGGGCGGTTTCTGGGGAGGAGGCCGTCGTGGTGGCGGGGACCCCTCCGTGTACAGACTCACCCGGAGCTGGTGCTGGCCCTGAGAATCGTGCAGCGGCCCCTCGCTCGGGGAGGCGGCGTGGGTGTCCTGATCCAGCGGCTCCTGCAGTGTCCGGCTCTGCAATGACAGTGAGCGGCAGCGGGCCCCGCCCGGAGGTCTCAGAGCCCTGCCCGGCCAGGACCACTCCTGCTTCTGCCCGCTCGACCCTCTGCTGCCCGATCAGACTGGGACCTTGGTCAGCTGAGACGGCCACCCGGGAGGGAAGAGACACAGCCAGAGGGCACGGGCTTGGACTCGTGCGGCAGGTCCCTTCCCGGCTGGCCACAGCCCAGCCCGCCACCTGGGACCCGGGGTGCGGACGTGACAGGCCCCCCAGGCCTCTGACCTGCTCGTGCTTGAGGCAGGCCCCCCCACCCCAGCCCAACGTGACTGCCCACCTCTACCAGCAAAGGGAAGGGGATGTGGGGCTATACCCGGGTGGGGTCTGAGTGGTGGCCTGGGCTGGTCGGGCCTGCCCCGGGCCTCCCTGGGTTACCTTTGGGTCCCTGTGGCCAAAAGGCCAGAGGCGCCTGGGGTGAGAGCTGAGCCAGCGCCGGCACCGCTGGCCCAGCCCCTGGCTGTGGGCCTTCCGGGCACCGCGGCCTCGGGGTGTTGCGATGCAGCAGAACATGGGTGACTGAGTTGAGCTGAGTTCACCAAGCGGGTGAGCCGAGTAGGGGCTTCTGGACAGAGTGGGTGCCCGGTGACCTCGGGTCTAAGTTCTGTTGGGTTCGGTTGCCAGTTAAGGAAGGTCACTTCCTGGGATCCCCTTCCCCAAGCTTCCTCCTTCGGTACAGCTCCCCAGGGGCCTCTCTGGACTGCTGACTGCTCACCTCCGAGCCCATTCCGTGTCCGCACACAGTGACGCCAACCCGGCCCCCCTGCCCAGGACCCTGCGGAGGCCTGGATGCAGCCAGGGCGCCAAGCTCTGAGGACGCAGCTGGGTTCGGACCCGGCCAGCCGTCCGCTGCAGTGCTGTCACCCTGGACGAGCTGCCTGCCTCTCAGGGTCTCCCCAGTCCCCCGTCGGCACAGTGGGGATCATCCTGGCCCCTCCTTCCCGGGGAAGCCATCGTGTCTCCAGAGGCACAAACACCTGCCTCACCTGTCAGTCCCACGGGCTGGCATCACAGGGAGCTCGCGTGCAGACTCGGCAAAGGGAGGGCCCCAGAGAGGGCTGGCGGAGCGCAGAGCACACCCCACACAGCCTGGGTGGGGTCTGCCCTGGGGTCCGGAGAAAGTCACTCCCCTTGCCACCTGCTTCCCAGCTCCCTGTCGGGGCGGGGGGTGGGGAGAAACTGAACATAACTGTGACTTCGTTCTCGCTGGCATACCACCTCCTGGGTCACTGTGTCATGTTTAGATTCAGGCCCAGTGTCTCATCTCGGCCCCTCGGGTGGGCTGCCCCACAATGCTCTCTGCTTTTATGCCTTCTGGTCACGTTTCCTCGTGTGAGCCCCCACCACACCCTCCCCTCCAGTGTGGATGGACATTGGGACCTGGTTGTGACATGCAGAGTGACGTGTGAAAATGGGCGTGACTTCCGCTCTTTCCCAGCTCCGCTGTTCCTTCTCCCCCTCTGTGTCCTTGTAATTGCTTCAGGTGGAAGCCAAGTGGTATAATGGGGTTATGGATGTGGATTTGGTTCCTGGCTCTGCCGTTTGCCCTATGGGTGATCTTAACCACTCCAACCCTACATTTCTCATTTCTTGAGCAAGGATGATGCCTCCCTCTAGAGCCATTCTGTGGGTCACACCGTGTAACATTTGTGAAGAGCCAGCCGTGGTGCTGGCACGTGGTGAGGATTCTAGTGACTTGTATGCCATGGTCACGCCGTGGTCACGCCATGGTCATGGCTCATCAATGTGGAGTTATCCTCGTGCCTGCAGGACACTGTCCCGGCGTCCACGTGGCCCTGGCCTGGTGTACAACTTGATCTTTGTGACATTCCTCTCTGTCCTGTTTTCTTTCACTCCACTCACTCCCAGTAATTTGGAGGAAGCCTGAGAAGCCTGCCAAACTAACATCAGGCAGTTTAGCTATTTTAATTTGTCTCTGGCCGAATATGTGATGGGGAGGGAGATCGACTGAAAGATACTTTGGGAATTTGGCTTTCCATGTCTCCTGTTAGCACAGAAAATTGAGAACCAGTGAGTCTCAGGACATTCTCCAAAATGAAAATGCTGTTTCGTGAATTGCCACCTGTGGTTGTTGCTGCCATAAACTGGGAGTGAGAAATCACAGGTCTCTTGGAAAGAACAATCAAATCTGTGTGGTTTGCCCTGAAATAAAATAGGGAATACACAGGCTTTAAAGCCTAGGATTTGGCATAATGCAAATGAAGCAAGTCATGAATCTGTAATCCTTTCACCCGCAGCTTTGAAGTCTTTATGGTTATTGCTGCTGAAGATGCTGCTTTTTGGTTGATACAGGCAGGCTGCATCAACACCATTTAGAATAGCTGGAGGCCGACGTTTTAGAAGAAAAAGGGCAACCAGAGCAATTTCCCTGAGGGTCCATGAATCCGAATTCTGTTGAATGTGACAGTTCCTCGATAACCCTGGGTTCTTCACAGAAACACGTGTGGGAGGTGCTGGAGCCTCGCTGTCCAGAGTGAGTCTAAGAATGAACTAGTCTTCAGTGTTTCTGGACCGAGAAAATACATCTCTGGGGTTTTAAAAAATATGTGGGTGTTCACGTGGGAAGGTAGGGATAAACTGCCAGCTTTGTTCTGCTCCTTCATTATTTCTTTGGATTTAAGTACCTGCATAATCGTTTCCCACCCTTTTGTGTTGGCTTCTTCTCTCCCCACCCCTGCCCTGGCTGTTGCTCTTGGGTAAAAGTGCTCTTACTAATCAGTTGGACTGTGGGATGATATGTCAGGGTTTAGAGTCAGTCTTTCCTCTGTCTATACCCATCTTACTCATTCCTTGAGCCTATTCACCTGAAAAGTATCAAAGAGGGAAGAAGACTCTAGGAAAGGAAGAACAGTGGTCGGCTAAGTCAGCATGGTTTGACTTAGGAAATGTTACCATCATGTTAGGGCAGATGCCTTTTTGCTTACAAGTGAAATGATGTAACATGTATGGTTGACATTTCCTGTTGAATTCTTGGTTCAGCATTTCAGTAGGAGGTACCAGATGAAACTCTGCATTCTCAGCCTTCATGGTTGGCATGTGTCTCCATTGACGTAAAAACGACAGAATCTATGGAGTGGCACACTTGGTGCAGGTCATGGCGTGGCCATCCCAGGGTCTCCGCTCTGACTTGGGGTACTTCACCCCACCTGCAACTTCCTACGCTCTTCTAAAATAGCCACAAAATCCTCCAAAACTCTGTGCTATTTTCAGACCTGCTTCCACTTAGAATAATTAGTTTCAATCATTACTCACAAGATTAGTGCCTAATTTGGGATGAAGTATTTTATTTGGCCTTAAACTGTCTCTTTTTTCGAGCTTCAAAGAATCTGTGTTCCAAGAATGACCAGGCTGTGTGCATCTCTCCCAGGTGCATGGTAACCGTGTGGAGAGGAGGCTGGAATAAACCCCACCCAGAGGCGGCCTCCCTGCTCCCGAGCTCATCCCGGGCTCCGTGAGCAGCAGCCCGGCTTCACAGCTGTCTCCCTGAATAGCGCCTGGTGCTTGTCGAATGAAAAGAGTGGTTCCTCTGCTTTACCTTAAACCATCTCACCCTTTGCCCAAGTCACTTTTAAAATTATTGATGTGAATTCTATACCATAAAACTGACTATTTCAGAGTCCATCTTAAAGTGAGTAATTCAGTGGCATTTAGTACCTTCACCGTGTTGTGCAGCCGTTGCCTCCTTCTAGTTTCTGGTACCTGTTACGCGGTCACGCCGCGTCCCTCCCTCCCCCTGGTGCCTGGTGACCACCATGCTGCTTTTTGTCCCTGTGGACCTGCCCATTCTGGATGTTTTATGTAGATAGAATCATCCAATCTGTGGCCTTTTGTGTCTGGCTTTTCTGCTCAGCCTGATGTTTCCGAGGCCTGTCAGTGATGTCGTGGGTATGAGTTCGGCTTTCCTTTGTGGTTCGATACTGTTCTAGCGTCCGGATATAGCGCATTCTATTTATCCACTCATTAATCGACAGACATTTGAATTGTTTCCATCTTTCAGCCCTTGGGAATAGTGCTGCTGTGAACGTTCATGTACTGGTATTTGAGTCTGTTTTCAATTCTTCTGAGCCACGGTGTGCTTATTTCCTGATTGTCTCTCACACCTGTCCACCGCTCTCCCTTTAGTCGAGCCTCCCTCATCTCTGGTGCCCTGGCTGGCTGGTCTGGCCCTTCCCTAGTCTGCACTCTATGCTGTAGCCCTGTAGCCTTTTCAAAATGCAGACCTGGTGTTTATGCCCTTCACTGATTTTTGAGGTTGCTCACAGGATAAGGCACAAACTCCTTTCAGGCCCACAGGGCCCAGCATAGCCAGGTCTCTAACTGTTCCTTTAAGCTCATCTCACCATTCTGCCCCTCACTATCTCTGCCGGAGCCACACTGACCTTTCTGTCCTACAGACTCTCCATGCCGGGCTCCACCACGGGCCCTTTGCACATGCTCCCCTGTTGCCTGGAATGCTCCTCTCCTCTTTGCCTGATTAACACCTTCTCACCCCAGAGTTCTAAACTCACACCTCAGCTCTTCAGGGAAGCCTTCCCTAAGTCAGACTCACCCCACCCCACCCCTACCATCTTGGATGCCCACAGGCTCCTAACTGTTCCTTTGTAGCACAAATTCCAGTTGCAATTTTACATTTGGAAGATTATTTCATTAATAACTGTGACTACAGAGACAGAAGGCAGCTGTATGCAGAGCATGGGTTCTGGAGCCAGACTATCAGGGTTCAAATGCTGGCTCTGTCCCTTACTGGCTGTGTGATCTTGGGCAAGTTAATTAACCTCTCTGTGCCTCTGTTTCCTCATGCATCAAATGAAGATCATAATAACACTTACCTTAGATGAATGTTGTGGGAATGAAATAAATTCATATGTGTTAAGTACCTGGCACTAGAATGACCTCAATAAAAGTACTTTTGCTATAATTAAAAACAAAAAAGAACTATGCCTACACTGCCACCCCAACACCCTTCTTCCCCAGACTGTAAGCTCAGTGGGCAGGGAAGCTCAGGGGGCAAGTCTCTTTTGCTCATTGTTATAGCTCTAGAATTTAGTCCAGGATGACCATGTGGTCAGTGCTTATTAAGTTTTTATTGAATGATTGGATGAACCCATTCCCTTCTTCACAGAGACCATTACACTACGGTGTCCCGTCTGTCTGTCCGTCTCTGCACTTTTAGGGGGCTCTCCCTTCCAGCACGCAACTTGATGGTGTTTGGCCGCAACCCTGCTCCTGCCCACTTCCTCATCTGGCGTGTTTGAGGAATTGTTGAAGGCGGGGAGCCTTTGTCCCTGGCTCTGTCCTGAGGGTGTGGCCCAGTCAATGGGACAACTGCAGGAACACAGAAGGCTTGCTGGGCGCCGGGCCATGTGCTCCCTGCTTCAGACATACCAAACGAGAGAGGCGGGAGTGATTTCTGTCCCCGTGTTACAGACGAGGATTAAGAGTCTTAGCATCTGGAGACATTTGGAGAAGAGCCTCTGGAAGTGTCCCTGAAGGGCAGAAATAAGGGATGATGAGGACAGTGGCAGCACAGGAGTGTGGAACCCCCACGCGAGGGTCCTGGGCCCTGTGCCTCTCCCTCCCTGTTCTAACCTGGCTTGCAGCTCCACAAAACCTTCAACTCCTTACTCTCCATTTTATAATCGCCCTTGCAAAGAAATCTAATTGCCCTGACAAGGCCGCCCCCCCACCTCCGTCCTGGCCCTGCTTATGTTTAACTATCTCAGTCAGGAAACGTGTGCTGAGTAACTTCTGGGAGCACAGAGGAGAGGCCAGCAGAACCAGCAGCCGCTCTGTTGACAGGAGTGCATGTGGGTGTCACTTCCCTGGGCTCTGAGAAAGCTGCTAACGATCAGCTGGTTGTGGAGGCTGAGGAAATGCCTCCTTGTTTGCTTTGTATCTTCCTCAGCATGGTAAGAATGTGTAAACAAGGACGAACAGTCCTCCAGAGTCCTTTCGGGTCCCTGTGAAAGAGCATGTACATGGAGCTGACCTAGCGGGGCTCGCGGGCGGAGTGACAAAAGGGCCGTGAGTCCATTGCTTCTCCCGACAGACGGAGAGGGACGGCCATGAGCCATTAGAGCAGGGGCTGCCCTAGGAAGCTCTGAATGCTTGGCTGTGTGTCCTGCTGGTGCCTGACCCTACCAGAAGGAAGGCGGCAGCCTGATGTGCTGACCTCCCTGGGAGAGCAGTGTCCCCAGGCCATGCAGCCTGGCACATTGGGAAGCTGACATTAGCAGCATGGTGGCCGTGCAGCTTTTAGCTCCAGGGAACCCCAAATCTGGGATGCGTGGGTGTGCATTGTCACGTGGGGTGCGTTGGTTTAACATGCGTTTCCGGGGCCTTCTCTCCTACGTGCATTTGAGCATTAGGCTTGGCTACCCCAGGTTTCATCCTGCCCGGCCCACTGGCCGGCAGTGAGTGACCTTGCTGTGTTCCCTTTCTGAACTGTGCTTTCCCCACGTGTCAAATGAGAGAATTATTAACTGCCTCCCTTGGTTGGCATTGGGATTAAAGGTGATAATATGTGAAAAGTGCCAAATAGTTGGCACTTAGGAAACATTCGTCCCCTTTCCTCCCCTTCCTCCTGCTTCTGGGTCTCGGTTTTTCAGAGCATTCAGGAGCTAACCTGGTCATAGATTATTGGCCACCTATGTTTTCTTACTGTTGCTGGATTTACCCAAACTGAACCTACTGGAATGACTACCTGTTAGTAAGTAAGTTATATTTTGGCAGTTTAGCAAAGGATCTTCCCATGGGGCGTAGGGCACGTTAAGGAAAACAACTGATGCTATGTTTTGGCAGAGTGGACTGTCCTCTTCCTGTTTGGGAGAAAGCCTTTGGAACGTTAACCCAGTCATCGCAACCCACTTCTTCGTGGAGTTCACGTGGCGATTATCACAGAAAGAGGGAAGAAGGAGTTTTAATGCTTATGAGAATCCCGTGTTTTCTCTGCCATTTTTACACTTCTTTGCCCGCATGCTCCCACCTTTCCCTGTTCTCCACCCTCTCCTCCTCGTGTCCTAGCATCAGGCAGTTGCAGGACTCAGAAGAGCCTCTGGCGGGGTCCTCTCCTCGTATCCTTGCACTTTACACGTGGGGAGACTGAGACCCAGGATGTCAGATGACAGGCCCAGGGTCCCGAGCTCCTCCGTGCTCCTCTTCTTCCAGCCCCTGGAGGTGGCCCTCTGAGGAGACTACCAAGGCTCCAAAGAAACAAGCCCACCTCTTTCTTTCAATATGAGGAAATGATAGTTGCCCAGTGAGCCTCCAAGGGGCGGAGGAATCCCTGCCCCACCATCCCGCAGACCCCTGGGCCCTGGGAAAGGATCTTAGAGGCAGGGCTGCAGCAGGATCCTTTTGGCCATGGTGAGCCACTTTTACTTACGAGTAATATGTCTTCCTTCTGGTATGTGGGCGAAGCAGACAATTTGAGAACCAGCTGTTCTGAAAAGAAAAGAAAAAAAAGACCCGTGAGGCAGAATTCAGATGTGGAGGGCTCTCGCAGGAAGCTTTTGTTTTCCTTTAAAATTTTGGGGAGAAAGGATCTAAGGATTCGCTAAAGGTGGGCTGGCCCCACCCCCTGCAGCCTGCCCCTGCCCCACCTGCCCCACCTGCCTGACCTGCCCCACCTGTCCTGTCCGGGCCTGGAGGTGGAGCATCAGGAGACAGACCTCAGTTCAGACCCTACCTCTTAACTCTTTTATCAGCCATGTAATCTTGAATGTGAACTCATTTTGGGGCATAACCTTTCCAGGCTGTACTCGTGAAGAACTGGTAGAGTGAGCGCTGTGGGGGGCCAGGGGCGGTGTGTAAAACGGGAAGGCTCTGGAGCAGGCTTCTCAGAGCTGGCTGAGCTCATGAACCCTCCCCACCTCCGGGAGCTTGGGAAAATACAGATCCCAGTGCAGGAGGTCTGAGCTGGGCCTGAGAGCTTGCGCTTCTAACATACTGGTCCACAGCCCACACTCTGAGTAGCAAGGACCCAAAAGATGCTCCCATCCTTAGGTTTGCTGCGAACTGTAGGTGCAAACAGACAGCTATGTCAACAAGCTGGCAAGTCTTTTTTCAGCCCTAGAAATAGAAGAGAATACCTGCCCCTTACCTGACGCTGATCATGAAAGTTTAGGCATAGGGGGCTTTCGGCCATCAGCAGTCTTCTCCCTGGTCCCTTATATTGTTAATTGTCCCCAATAACATGAGAAATACTGAAGAAGAGGGCAGGGAAAGGGACGATCTACTCTGTGGGCCCAGAGAGGTCATCAAGGACCTTACAAAATACCTTACATACCTCAGGGTTCAGGAGTTATGGTTCCTTATCTCCCAGAGTTTCCCTGTGCAGAGCGTCTTTCAGGTATAAAGCAAAGAAAATGGAGAACGTCTTTCCTTCATCAGTAACACCAACTTGCATCTCGAGTCAGAGTCGCCTGGAGGGGCTGTTAAAGCACAGATTTCCAGGCTCCTCGCTGGGGATTCTAATTCAATAGCATGTTCAGATCCCAGGGGATACCGATGAGCACACTTGGACTAGCACCACGTGAGTCCCCAAAGCCTGTCTGTAGGAGTGGTGCACGTGGGAAACATGCCAGCCTGTGCCCCCTCTTCCCGGTTCTCACCCTGCCGATCACAGTGGCTTTGCCAGGAGTGGGCATGTTTACGCTGCACTGGGGTTTGCGGCGTGAACGAGAGGTTCATCTGTCTCCAGATGTCTGAAGGTCCTGCGAGGGTTAGGAGAGATGAGATTTCCGGCTGCCTGCAGATGGCTCTTCCTAGCACAGCGGGCCCCGAGAGGCTGAGGCTCTGTAATGTGGCTGGTTGGCTGATCACCTGGGGGGGATGTTTAAAAATAGAGCTTCCTGGGGTACATCCTAGGAGACTCGGGCAAGCAGCCAGGCTTGGGACCCCCTGCGTGGAGAGCAGCGAGGCACCAGATGGGCAGTGGAGAGCTGCTCTCACTTTTAACGATTCTTGGATTCAGCTCTAATGATTACTCTACTGAGCAAATGATTCCCCAGCAGGAAATTGGACCATTTGTAAGTACATTTCCTCACTGGATCCCTAAAGTCAGAGTTGATAAATTCCTCTTGCATTTTCCAAAGTGGTTCATTTCTCTCCCAGGGATAGTTACCAGCCAGGACCATCTGGCCATGGGGGTTCATCTGGGGTGAAGCGTCCCTCGGGAATAACACTGTCCACGGCCTCTGGGCAGTGTTGAAAGGGGAGTGGACAACAGTCACCGATGAGCAAATCCCAGAGAGAACACTTCCCAGGCAAACTCAAAGTCAGGTTAAAATTGAGGCAATGTTAGATAATTAGCTTCAAGGAGCAGTCCCTCCTCTCATTTATCACACGTGGATTTGAGGACGGTGGTCTTCCCTGGAGTCTCCTGGTTCACCAGGAGATGCTTTCAGAGCGTCACTGGGCGCCATGCGCTGTGCCAGGTGGGCTGCATGAAGGTGACTCGGGTACAGTCCCTTCCCTTATGGCAACCACTGTTGGCGAGAGGCAGGCACTTAACATCTAACTGTAAAGGCAGCTTAACTCCTAGAGCAGCGTGTATCTGGAGCAGCCTCCCAGCACGCTCCACCCTTGCCCGGTCTCATTTTCTCCATAGCAGTTGCCACAGAAATGACTGGCTGAGTACTTGCTTATGCCTCATCTTCCCTCTTACAGCATAAGCAACAGGAGAGCAAAGAGCAGACCGTTAGATCCTGCCATCTCTCGGCCACTGGATGTGAGCGCCTCAGGAGGGGCACAAGTGCTGCTCTCTGCAGCTGAGGCCTTCCAGGAAGGGGCTGCCCCAAATCTGGGGCAGATGCTTTGGGAGGAGGTAGCAGCTACAGTGGTTCTCAGACATTAGCAGGCATCAGGATTACCTGGAGGGCTTGTTAAAACACAGATCACTGGGCCTCACCCTAGAGTTTCTGATCCAGTAGGTCTAGGATGGGGCCAGAACTTTTCTAACAAGTTCCCAGGTGATGCTGATGCTCCTGGGCCCAGGACCACACTTCGAGGGGTGGGGCATCAGTGCAGCCATCACAACTGACCCAGCGGACAGGTGGAAGGTGACCAGGTAACAGAGGCAGGGAGACTTCTTAAAAGTGACCCAGGTGAGAGGAGATGGGGCTCTGAAACAGGCCACAGCAGTGGGACTGGAAGAAGAAAGAGGGTGCTCCAGACACACGTGATGATGGGCGGGGCTGGATGCAAGATGGGACACAGGAGGAGAGGCAAGAGTCAGAGCAGCCGGAAGGATGCAAATGCCAGGAACCAGGATGGGCATGGGGTGGGGCAGAGGAATGGCATGTTCCTTTGGGACCTGCTGCTGGGTTTTCACTTCTATAGAGACCTCCAGATGGGAATGTTAAAAAGGAAGTTGAAATGCAATTCACAACTCATGAGGGAAATCTGAGCTGCAGGTATAGTTTTGAGGGCCTTTGGGGTAGAGGTGTAAGCTGAAGCCGTGGGGCTGAGTAAGATTAGGTAAGGCTGGCTCATTAAAGAAAGAGCAGTGATGCCCCAGAAGGAAGCCAAGAGACTCGCTTGGAGTGCCGGGCAGAGACAGAGAGGAGTGGGGTGCTCTGAGGTGCATGAAGCAAAGGGACAGGAGGGTGTCACTGGGAAGGGGCAGTACCAGATGTCAGGGCATCTCAAAAACTGAGCCCGTGTCTGAAAAATTCGAGGACCCCTCAAAGTAGCCATCCGCAAGTGGCAGGGTTGCATGTGAGGCGTGAATTAGAGGAACTGGTCCACACACTTTCAAGCCCATAGTTTTTCAACTCCTCATTTTACTTTGCCTGTGCAGTTTTAGTTTTCCTTGACGATAAAGTCGCCTTCTGGTTCCATATTGGTGGAACACGCACAAGCGGAAAGAATCTCACCCTGTAGACACACGTGGGGCGTAGGAACCATCACGACAGGAGGCGTTTCTTCTCAGAGCAAAACCAAGGTGGACAGTATGATGGCTCATGGTGAAGCTAGGGGTCAGCTGGTTTTTCTTCAGTTGAGGCATAACTGACTTACAATATTGTATTTGTCGCAGATATACCACATAGTGGTTTGATATTTTTATACATTATGAAATGATCACATTGTCTAGTTACCATTTTTCATCATGCAAGTTATTTCACTATTATCAACTAAATTCTGGGGGCAGTTTTTGCACCTCTAAGCTCCACGGTGGGAAGACAAGACACCATGTATTCATCTTTTTTCCTCTGCATCTGATACTGATGTAGACCCTCGTGGAACCTTGAAACCCCTAGTGTTACAAGAATTAAATGGATTCTGACAACTTGTTTTGAACTATTTGCAGTAAAATGCTGCAAAGAGAGTCGATTGCTGTGAACTGAGTGTCCCCAGGTGATAATTGTGTCTTTCATAGGTGGACAGTTTGTTTAATTTGTGGTACCTGTTTTGTCGTCTGGGTCTTTGCAGACCCTGGTTTTTGAGAATACGGGGATGGAATCTGATGAGACTCTGATGAGTCAGGATCGAGGTTTACTGGCTCTGCCTGCTGTGAGAACACACACCAACCTGTGCTCTGTCTTCACAGTTCTGTACGGAGCTCAACCAGCCAATCCTGCCCAACATCCGCAAGTGGAAGGGGCCGCGAGGATGCTGGAAGTTCATTGTTTCAGAGACGCCCTCGACTCAGCTCCAGAAGGTATCCTCATCTGCAGAACTTGGATTTTCTTCCCATTTTCTTTTCCTCCCAACCCTAGACATTTAAATGTTTCCTTTGCCAACATCCTTGGTGTGATTTTGTATTTCTGCCCACTTTTTAGCTCTTTGCCATTCATTTCAAAATGCCCTGGTTCTCGTTTCCTGTTTGGATCGGGAAGGGACTGCCGCCCAGCGGAAATGGGAGTTTGGGTGTTGGGAGGAGAGGAGAAATCCTGTCTGGAACCAAGGCCACAAGTAGGGTATTTCTGTCCTTTGTGCTCATAATCCCTTCTCCACGGTTCCAGCCGCTGCCAAGTTTGTGGCGAGCCCATGTTCATTGACTGAAAACTTCAGACCCACTTAATTGCGTGTGCACTCTTGGCTTTCAGTGGGAGGAACTGTGCACGTGGAAATGGTCTGTGGGAATTTTCAGCCGATTTTAATTTTGCATGTTCTTTCAGTAGGATCACCCATCTGGGTTTGGGTAAATCTCTGTATATATAGATTTTCACTCTGGCATATCATATTCAAGATCGGTTTTTATTCACTTGAAATGTTCAGTATCAGTGGAGTTGTAGATTTAAAAAAAAAAACCCGGCTAATTATGAGTGGAAAAAATGTATCATCATATAATTTTTCTATAAATGCAGATGCTATATTTTTTTCTCTCTAGTATTCCTAGTATGCTGGTAAACACACATGAATGGTGCTTAGCTGAGTGATGTTGAGATTTGAGGCTTTTAACTGATAAATGTTTACTGGATTAAAAGTATCCAGTCATTTATTGACAGTAAGCTCTCTTTTTAGCTACACCTTAAAGTGTGACCTATGTTCTATTTCTCTGGCTTTTGGAGTGTGTAAATGGTTGCTGTAGGTGGGAGCCAGCGTGCATTCACAGGAGGCTGGAAATATTGTCAAACTGGAATGTATCTGGTCTTTACCACTCAAGCCCACAGCTGTCCCTTCTCAGTCCACATGAAAATAACAATAATGCCCCTTTCCTTTTTTTTAATAGCACTTCACACATAGGTAGGTTCACAAGGCTCTTAACAGCGCATTTAACGCTTTTTATTCATTCATATTCAACAAATCGTTAGAAAGGCGACTGCATGCCAGGCACTGTGTTACAAGCCAGATCTATATGGTGACAAAAACAGACCCAGCCACCCAGCCCAGCTTGTTTTCATTCATTGCATGTCCGGGGATCCGAACCTGAGCCTGACAGAGCCTGTGGTGGGGACAGGCCGGGTAACCGGACTCCAGGTAGGGTGTCAGGGCTGTTGGAGAACAGCAGGGAGGCCCAAGTTCAAGCCTCTTAAACCTCGCAGCTTCAAGTCCTTCATCTGTAAAACGGGAGCAACTAGCCCTCTCTTCACTCACAGGATGGCTGTAGGATTTAGAAAGATAACGTGCATTGAATGCTTGATTAACAGGCACGGGTGGCAGACAGGCCCGGTGGTGCTGGGCAGGGAGCGGGTGCCTGTCTCAGGTTGCCATGGAGAGTTGTGGGCCAGTGGACAAATCTCCTGGTTTCTCAAAAGGTGCCAATATCTGGATTTTAATGTGAAATTTCCTGAATTTTAAATGTGGGCAGATCATTTTAAAATTATTTTAAACACTGTCTGGATGTAACAAACAGTGTGCAAGTCACAAATGTGCCACCTGGACCGCGGAGCAGCAGGAGAGAGTGTGGCAGCAGCTGCCGTTTCTCCAGTGTCTGAAGGGACGTCCAGGTGCCTCCTCCTTGGTCTCCAGCCTCACCCCCTGGTGGAGGGGCGGTCCACACATGAGAACACTGAGGTCTAGTGAGACAAAATGATTTGCCCAGAAGTCATCCAGCTGATGCGAGGTGGGGTTCAGGCCCCGACCCAGCTAGCGCTCTCTGACTCTAATGCCCCCTCTCCTCCCACCACGCCATGTTGAGGGCAGCTCTTCTGGATAAGGGCCCACCTGAGCTGGGGGCTTGGGAAAAGCTCCCAGAAGGATGTGAGGAACCAGTAGTGGAAGAAGCAGCAATACAAGGCCAGGAAGGCCCAGTCATGCTGGGAACATAGGCGAGCAGGCGTGCAAGGCAGTGATGAACAGGGAGGTGCCCACCCGGAGGGCCCCTGGGTTTTACAGCAGAGGGTGACCTTAGTGGTACTTAAGGTTACTCTGGCACCACCGCTTGGGAAACAGTAAATTGGGGGGAAGGGTGTATCACCCTCTGATCCAAACAGGGCAAATCATATTTCCTTCACTCTACACCTGAGAAAACAGGTTTAGAAAAACACAGCAGCTCCCCAGAGATCCCACCGCTAAGTGGCTCAGGTGGTTCTGAGACCCAGGTCTTCTCATTGTTAAACTAGTGCCCCCACGAGTGGGTGGGCAGGTCGATCATTTTAAAATAGAAAGGCGCACAGCAGGCAGAACGCTGTTCCTCCCTTCCCTCCTCTGCCACACACGTGCGGCCGGGACTAAGCTGAAGCTGGCGACTCGGCCAGAGCCCACTCAGGATATGCAGTCACTTCTCCTTTCGCAACGAGCATCGCTGCCCCCACCGGGTGACACTGCTGATACCCGACCCCTGCACAGAGCCCCCAGCAGCCGGACTGGCGGTAGGGGGAGACTTTCCTCTTTCCACAAGGCACCCGGTGGCAGCAGCAGGAAGCAGGCAGATTCAGAGTGGTCCCTCTGATGGCCAGAGACCTTGACCCTGCTCACACCACCCTGTCTGTCTGCCCCACTCACTGGCCCTCGCAGCGCACTGCCCTGGGGCTTCAGACCCCCACGTGGGGCCCCATCCACCTGAAGAGGACCCTTGACCGGTTCCAAACCACTGAGACTGTTACTCCTGACCTCTGTTCATCTAGCACATGTTTATTGAATTTCTGCTAGGTGCCAGATCCCAGCTGTTGTAAGCAAAACCACCCTTTGGATTCTCGTATTTGATCCTCAGCATTGCCACTTACCAGCTATGGGGTTTTAAAGAAGTTACTTAACCTCTCTGAGCAGCTGTCTTCATCTGACAGATGGGAGTGTGAGCAGCTACTTCATGGGGTGTGATGATTAAAAAGATAACTCCATGCCTAATCTGGGTCCCCATTCCCGCCCCATCCCCTCAAAAAGAGAAGAGCCCAGGCACCCCTGGCAGTATGTGAAGCTCCCTGAAATTGCCGGTCTGGGAAATTGGGTGGGGGGACAAGGAGGCACACGCTGTGGCTTTGGGTGTGCTTTTGTCTCGGAAGCAGCCCCTGGGCATGTAATCTCAGGACCCAGAGCAGAGCTTGCTGCTCCCCATCGTCTCCTCCTGGGCTCACCTGCCTCTTCCTCCGCTCAGGGCTGAGCCCTGCCACCAGATAGACCCCCTACACACACTAACCCTCGTCTTCTCCTGCAGGGGCCCGGGTTTGCGGGATTCCTGTGGGACACAGCAGCCGGGGTGGAGCTGAGAGACGCCGCCTGGCAGGAGAGCTCGCCTGGCAACGGGCACGGGAAGCCCGTGGGTCCCAGCCCGTACCTTGCGAGGTTCAAGGTACCGCTCATGTCGCCGTGAAGAGCCACTCCGTCTGAAAAAAGGGAAAAAGGCCCTTTCTGAACTGTGAGCTGGAGAAGCTCATCTTTTGCCTTGGTTTTCTTCTCTCTGGGCTGGGGCAGCACACCCTCCTGGGGCTCCCTTGGCTGGGGACCACGTCCAGAGCAAGAATGAGAGGGATCTGGAGGATCTGTAGCTCTGGTCACGTTGACATGCGGGCGGGAAGGTCAGGGGGCTGCTGCCCAAACCTGACCCACCTCGGAATCACCCGGAGAGATTCTTAAGATCAGGGGTTCCTGGACCCTGCCCCAGACACACACAATGTCTGGGTTTCAAGCTTCAATGCTTCTTCAGTCTTCCCTGCACAGGGGTTAACGAGGCTGGGCATTTGGGACTCACTGGATTAGAGGGCAACTGGACTTCTCTGAGGACCCTCTCTCTTACCAGGGAGAGGGGGGACTCTGAAGGGGTCATTTGGGCTTGAAAGGGGCTCAGAAGGAGCTTCTGGGCAGTGGAGCCAGGGAAGCCCTATGACTGACACCTCCAGACAAGCCCTGTCTCACCAGAGTCCAGAGCAGCAAGCAGCCAGATCTGTGCTCTCTCTCTAATTTCCCCAGACATCCCTGGGAAATATTAATAAACAGCAAGCAGTCAGAAGCTGGGCAGCAGGAGCAAGAAGAAGCCAGCAGTCAAAACAGATCAGCAAGTCAGCAGTTGGCCTTATCCCTGTGAAGTCACAGGATCAGGCAGCGGTCCCTGGCCATAGCACTTAGCAAGCCACCTGCTGCCCACCCCGCCCACCCACCACACGCTCCAGAGAGGTTCCGTAGCCTGCGAATTGCTGCAGACCCCAGCACAGTTTCTGGCAGCGCCGGGCTGGGGCAGCCAGTGCTGGGGCTGTGATGGCTTTGGTTGGGGTCCAGCCCAGGACTGTCCCCCTCAGGCCCATAGCTGTAGAGGCACTGGTGTTCCGTGTGCGCGTGCACACACACACACACACGCACACCCCTGGGGTGTCTGTGGGTTGTGCTTATGGTGCTGATGTGGAATTCAGCCAGGTGTCACCGTTAATACCAGTCTTGCCTCCACACTGGATCCCTTTTCTCTGTAAAGTGGCTGTAATGGTTTTGGCCAAGCAAGGCAACAGGCAGAACCAGCCAGTGACGCTAAGAGGCAGGCTGTTTTTAATGGCCAATGAAAAATGCTGTCAGGTCACGAAATATTGGCCAAGGCGTCCAAGTGAAGCGATCGCCTCGACAGACGCGCAGCCTGCCGCACTTCATGGCATGTCGCGGGCCAGACAAGTGGTAGGAGCAGAGATGCGGCTCACCTCTCCACACTGGGTTTTCCTGCCCACAGCCTTGAGGTGGTTCCCCCACGGTCAGAGCCACAGCTGCAGAGAGAGCCCTCCACCCTCCAGGCTGGGCGGTGGTGCTGGCACATCTGTAAGGCAGAACTGGCAGCCTCCACTTCCTGCACCCTGCTGCTGCTTGGCAGCGCTTACTCTTTGTTGCCATGACAGACGGAAGGGCAGGTTGCTGAACTCTGAGCAGCTGAGCAACGCTGCGGTGCTCGAGGACCGCCCGCACTTCGCGCTTCTGCACCTGTGCACCACGGCCACCCCTGGGGACGCGGCAAAAGCATAGCCTGCGCTGCTAGGGTCCGGCCGGCTGTCGTTCTCGACATGTCTGAAATCGGGTGACAGTGCGCATCAGGGCACAGTGGTCTCTGGTGGGAGAAGAACATGTAGGGGTGGGCAGTGGGGAAGGAGGAGGGTCCCAGCAGTGGGTCCTGGCAGGGGATGGAGGTCTGGCCCTTTGCCTAAGAGCCCCAGGTCTTTGGTAACAACCAGTCGCTAGACCCCCACTTCCCCCGTGTTAGTTGCTTAGAAGAGAAAAAGCAAAAAGCAAAAATTTGCCAGCAGCGGGGTCACCCTGGAGCGAAGTGAAGCCAACATTAAGCACGAGCAGTGATGACAATGAACCGGGTTTCCACCCTTGGACCCCGGAGGCCAGGAGCTCCCCCTCCCCGGTGAAGATGCAGAGCGCCAGGAACTGTAGTTTCATCTTCATTCTGACCACGTCCGCGCCCGGGCCTGGACCCGCCTGCCATCTTGGCGGATGTGTTTGGACCTCTGGCAGGGGCGGGAGCACGCTGGGCCCTTGAAGTGCTGGATGGTCAGATCAGAAGCCCAGCAGAGAACGGAAATGTGTGCCATCTGCGGTTGCCGCCAATCTCAGCCCACTGGCTGGCCACGCCCGCTGCCTGGACCGCAGCCCGGAGAGGAGCAGCTGCGGCGGCCGAGCAGCAGGGAGTGGGAGATGCCCGGCCGCCGGGACCTGCCCGAGGGCTGCCGGGAGCTCTCCTCTCTGCCCACCAGTCTGCGATGTTCTGGCTGCAGATCACATAAAGCTTTTAACTTGAGCAATCTTCTCAAACATTTTGAGTGGTGGCTTTTAGTTTTGTTTTGAAAAAAAACAGAGATGAACCAGCCTGGCTGCAGTGAAAGCCCGGGGACAGTCCCCTGCCGTGTGTGTTTTGTGCTTCCTTTGGATGCCCCTGGTGGGCTGTGGCCTGAGGGGTCCCGAACACAGTGCAACCCCCCAACCTCAGTCCCCAGGAGCCTGCTTCCTTTTCATCCCCGCCTGATACCTTGCACAGGTGTCTGTCACAGCCGCGTAGACCCCCTGAAACCTCTGTGTAATCTCAAATCTTCTCCTGCCTCCCAGAGCACGCATCTTTTGACTTTTGGTCAGACCGTCTGTTATGTGTGTTATTACATTTGTGCCTCCAGATCCAGTGCAGGTTCCCTTGTGCTGGGGCAGAATTCCATCAGAACGATGTCCTTTACTCTTTCCCTCCCTCCGTCCCATCACACTCCACCCCCTTTTCGTGTCCCCGCCCTCCCAGCCTCTAGCCCAGAGCCTGCCTCTGCTGCTTCTGAGGAATAGCTGTTGATTCTGGACCCACAGGGAGCCTGGGAACACTGGGGGAGGGAGGGTCCTTCTTTGTCGGTGGGTGTTGGGGGCCGGGAGCACGTGTTAACTGCCACCAGGCACCCTTCCCTTCCTTGCGTTGGGTTCTCACTGAGGTCCCTGTGAGACCAAGATGATGATGCCCATTTCACAGCTGAGGAAACTGAGGCTGAGGGAGCTTCACATGAGGGTCACTCAACTAGTAAGTAAATAGACAAGATCCACGCTCAGTCCAAAGCAAATGCCTATGGGTCAACACTGTGCTGCCAGAAGTAGTGAGTCAGAGACAATTAACACAGAGAGTGAACATGTGAGTCGTGACCCGGCTCCTTGCGATTTACCACGGACTCGTTGGGAGGAAAATGACCAAGCCGCCGAGGCATCCCCGTTTGCTGCTGCGCCGCCTCCACCTCTGCTGCCGACCTCTTCCCCTGAGCTCACCACGCCCGCTCCCAGCAGCAGGGAGACTTCAAAGGTTTGAGTCCGGTGAACTTGGGGGAGCGGATGCCAACCCCAGGCAAGGCAGCTAGGGACATGGAAAAATATCCTCTGGCTCGCCAGTGGCACCCTATTCCCCGGTCGCCGCCGTCCGACCCCTTCCCCATACCGCATATCTCTACTTTGTCTGTCTGTCTGACTACCTGCCTGAATGCCTATATATTGGAGAATAGAAGAGGCTAGTCTACGTGTCTATCTCTCGTTTTACCTAACGGAGGAGGAGCCGACGAGTATGTTTCTCTGTTTGCCTGTCTGTCTGTCTGTCTGTCTGTCTATCTATCTATCTATCTATCTATCTATCTATCTATCCAACTAGTGGAGGCATAGCCGAAGCCACGTGTGACTTTTTACTTGTGTGACTGTTGGAGGAGGAGGTTAGTTTGTATATCAACCTATCTACCTATTGGAGGAAGAGAAGGAGGCTAGTGTGTGTGTGTTTGTGTGTGTGTGTGTGTGTGTGTGTGTGTGTGTGTGTGTGTCTATGTATTTGTCTCTCTGTCTTTCTAATGGAGGATGGCTCTCAGTATTTGACGCACCTGGAGGGATGGCAATTGCCACCCTGTAGCAGCAGAGGGCGGCCCCATTGCAGGCTGAGGGGGACACTGGATGGAAATCCACAGGCTTGCCTGGGCCGCCCGTGCCTCCCGCTTCCGCCCTCTCTATAGCCGCCCGCGCCAAGCCCCAGCCTGACACCCGCCGCGCCCCACTGCACACCCGCCTCACGGGAGCCGGAAAACACAGAGATGTGCACCTCGAGTACCTAGGGTAGCAGAGATCAACCCTAGAACCATCCAACGGGGAGACCTGAGCAAATACAGGGGCTCGGTGGGGCAGCCCCGACTACTCACTGCAGCCCCTGATCCACACCGCGCCTGCCTCCGGGGCGGACGCTGACATGGAAACATGCATACGGTGAACCTGGGGCAGGAGAGGCCGCCCCCAGGCCAGGCCGATGTGGAGATGGGAGCAAACTGATCGGTTGATCAGAGGCAGTCCGCTCCCCACGACGTCCCTGTCCTCTGAAGTCACCTCACCATCATCCCAGGACCTGGCTGACTAGGAGACTTATATCCCGGAAACCTGGGGGTAGCAGAGGCCGCCCTGAGGCCTGGAGAGGGCGAGATGGGAGGAAAATGACCAAGCCGTCGAGGCATTCCCGTTTGCTGCTATGCCGCCTCCGCCTCTGCTGCCGACCTCTTCCCCTGACCTCACCACGCCCGCTCCCAGCAGCAGGGTGACTTTAAAGGTTTGAGTCCGGTGAACTTGGGGGAGCGGATGCCACCTCCAGGCAAGGCAGCTAGGGACATGGGAGAATATCCTCTAGCTCGACAGTGGCGCCCTATTCCCCAGTCGCTTCCGTCAAACCCCTTCCCCAGAACACCCATGTCTAGATTGTGTGTCGGTCTGACTACCAGCCTGCCTGCCTATATATTTGAGAATGGGAGGGGCTAGTCTACGTGTGTGACTGTCGTTTTACCTAACGGAGGAGCAGCCGACGAGTAGGTCTCTCTATTTGCCTGCCTAACTATCTATCTATCTGTCTGTCTATCTATCTATCTATCTATCTATCTATCTATCTATCTATCTATCTATCTAAGTTTCTATCTATCTATCAAGTGGAGTCATAGCAGGAGCCAAGTGTGACTTTTTACTTGTGTGTCTGTTGGAGGAGGAGGTTAGTTTGTCTATCTACCTATCTACCTATTGGAAGAGAAGGAGGAGGCGTGTGTGTGTGTGTTTGTGCATGTCTGTCTGTCTATGTTTCTGTCTCCCTCTATAATGGATGAGGAGGAGGAGGTTAGGATAGATGGCTGTGTCTAAATGGAGGAAGACGCTAGTGTGTCTGACTGTCTATTTATTTGTCTCTCTGTCTGTCTAATGGAGGAAGCCTCTCAGTATTTGACTCACCTGGAAGGATGTCAATTGCCACCCTGAAGCAACAGAGGGTGCCCCCATTGCAGTCTGAGGGGGACAATGGATGGGAACCCACAGGCTTGCCAGGGCAGACCGTGCCTCCCGCTTCTGCTCTTTCTATAGCCGCCCGTGCCAAGCCCCAGCCCGGCACCCGCCGCGCCCCACCGCACACCCGCTTCACGGGAGCCGGAAAACACAGAGATGTGCACCTCGAGTACCTAGGGTAGCCGAAACCAACCCTAGGACCGGCCAAGGGGGAGATCGGAGCAAATACAGGGGCTCGGTGGGGCAGACCCGCCTCCTCACTGCAGCCCCTAATCACACCGGGACTGCCTGCGGGGCGCAGGCTCACATGGAAACATGGATACTGTGAACCCGGGGCAGGAGAGCCCGCCCCCCGGACAGGCTCTTGTGGAGATGGGAGCAAACTGATCGCTCACCCGATGTAGTCCGCTCCCCTCAACGTGCCTGTACCCAGAGATCACCTCAGCTGCCTCCCAGGACCTGGCAGACAGGGAGAATTAAATCCCGCACACCTGGTGTAGCAGAGGCCACCCCGAGGCCAGGACAGGGGGAGATGGTAGGAAAATGACCGACTCGCCGATGCATCCCCCTTAGCTGCTGAGCCGCCTCCATATCTGCCGATGACCTCTTCCCCTAGCCTTCCCATGCCTGCTCCCAGGAGCAGGCTAAGTTCAAAGGCTTGAGCCCAACGAATTTGGGGGAGCGGAGGCCGCCCTCAGGCAAGGCTGCTAGGGACATGGGATATAATCCTATTACTCGCCAGTGGCACAACTCTCCCTGGACAACGCTTCTTAACCTGGTCCACAGAACGCACCCCACCTCTAGTGTGTCAGTCTGTCTGACTGCCTGCTTGACTGCCTGCCTATTGGAGGATGGGAGAGGCAAGCCTTTGTGTGTGCCCGTCTGTTTATCTAACGGAGGAGGAGGAGACTAGTATGTCTCTCTGCCTGCCTATCTAACTCTCTATCTATAGATCTATTTATCTACCTAACTATCTATCTATCTAAAGGAGGCAAAGCTGTAGGCTAGTGTGCCGTTTTATTTGTCTGTGTATTGGAGGATTAGGTTAGTGTGTCTATCTACATAAATACCAATTTGAAGAATAGGAGGATGCTACCGTGCGTGTGTGTGTGTGTGTGTGTGTGTGTGTGTGTGTGTGTGTGTGTGAGTGCGGGTCTGTGTATCAATGTACCTGAAAGTAAAGTGGGGGGATTCTACTGTATCTGTCTCTCAGTCAATGTGTGCATCTAACGGGAGGAGGAGTAAGCTAGTATGTCTGTCTCTCTGTCTATGTATCACATATGTATATATGTACGTTTATCTAGTCGAGAAGAAGGAGGCTACAGTGTCTATCTGTCTGTCGGTCAGAGGAAGAGAAGACTAGTGTGTATGTCGGTCTGTGGGTCTATGATTGTGTCTGTATTATTATCTAATGGAGAAGAAGAAGGATTCCAAAGTGTCTGGCAATCAGTCTGTCTCTCTACAGGAGAACATAGAGGCTAGTGTGTGTATCAGTCAATCTCAGTGACTATCTATCTAAAGGAGGAGGAGGAAGAGTCTATTACGTTTCTCTATCTATTATCTAATGGAGGAGGAGATTAGTGTGTCTCACTACCTAATTAATTGAGGAGAAGTAGGACGCCAGTGTGTGCATGTGTGTGTCTGTGGGTGTCTGCGTATGTATGTATGTGTCTCCCTCTATAATGCATGAGGAAGAGGAGGTTAGGATATATGGCTGTTTCTAAATGGAGGAAGAGGCTAGTGTGTCTGTCTGTCTATTTATTTGTCTCTCTGTGTGTCTAATGGAGGAAGAATCCCAGTATTCGTGCCACCTGGGGGGATGGCAATTGCCACCCTGAAGCAGCAGGGGGCGCCCCAACTACAGGCTGAGGGGAACACTGGCTAGAAACCCACAGGCTTGCCTGGGCAGCCCATGCCTCCCACTTCTGCCCTCTCTGTTTCCGCCACCGCCCCGCCCCAGTCCCGCCCCCGCCCCGCCCACAGGCCACCCCTGCCCGCCTCCCGGGAGCCGGGAAACGCAAAGATGTGCACCTCGTGTACCTAGGGTAGCAGAGATCAACCCTAGAACCGGCCAAGGGGGAGATCTGAGCAAATACAGGGGCTCGGTGGGGCAGCCCCGACTACTCACTGCAGCCCCTGATCGCACCGCGCCTGCCTCCGGGGCGGACGCTGACATGGAAACATGCATACGGTGAACCTGGGGCAGGACAGGCCGCCCCCAGGCCAGGCCGTTGTGGAGATGGGAGCAAACTGATGGGCTGATCAGAGGCAGTCCGCTCCCCACGACGTCCCTGTCCTCTGAAGTCACCTCAGCAGCATCCCAGGACCTGGCTGACCAGGAGAACTAAATCCCGGAAACCTGGGTTAGCAGAGGCCGCCCCGAGGGCAGACGAGGTGGAGTTGGGAGGAAAATGACCAAGCCGCCGAGGCATCCCCGTTTGCTGCTGTGCCGCCTCCACCTCTGCTGCCGACCTCTTCCCCTGAGCTCACCACGCCCGCTCCCAGCAGCAGGGAGACTTCAAAGGTTTGAGTCCGGTGAACTTGGGGGAGCGGATGCCAACCCCAGGCAAGGCAGCTAGGGACATGGAAAAATATCCTCTGGCTCGCCAGTGGCACCCTATTCCCCGGTCGCCGCCGTCCGACCCCTTCCCCATACCGCATATCTCTACTTTGTCTGTCTGTCTGACTACCTGCCTGAATGCCTATATATTCGAGAATGGAAGAGGCTAGTCTACGTGTCTGTCTCTCGTTTTACCTAACGGAGGAGGAGCCGACGAGAATGTTTCTCTATTTGCCTGTCTGTCTGTCTGTCTGTCTGTCTATCTATCTATCTATCTATCTATCTATCTATCTATCTATCTATCCAACTAGTGGAGGCATAGCCGAAGCCACGTGTGACTTTTTACTTGTGTGACTGTTGGAGGAGGAGGTTAGTTTGTATATCAACCTATCTACCTATTGGAGGAAGAGAAGGAGGCTAGTGTGTGTGTGTTTGTGTGTGTGTGTGTGTGTGTGTCTATGTATTTGTCTCTCTGTCTTTCTAATGGAGGATGGCTCTCAGTATTTGACGCACCTGGAGGGATGGCAATTGCCACCCTGTAGCAGCAGAGGGCGGCCCCATTGCAGGCTGAGGGGGACACTGGATGGAAATCCACAGGCTTGCCTGGGCCGCCCGTGCCTCCCGCTTCCGCCCTCTCTATAGCCGCCCGCGCCAAGCCCCAGCCTGACAACCGCCACGCCCCACTGCACACCCGCCTCACGGGAGCCGGAAAACACAGAGATGTGCACCTCGAGTACCTAGGGTAGCAGAGATCAACCCTAGAACCATCCAACGGGGAGACCTGAGCAAATACAGGGGCTCGGTGGGGCAGCCCCGACTACTCACTGCAGCCCCTGATCCACACCGCGCCTGCCTCCGGGGCGGACGCTGACAGGGAAACATGCATACGGTGAACCTGGGGCAGGAGAGGCCGCCCCCAGGCCAGGCCGATGTGGAGATGGGAGCAAACTGATCGGTTGATCAGAGGCAGTCCGCTCCCCACAACGTCCCTGTCCTCTGAAGTCACCTCACCATCATCCCAGGACCTGGCTGACTAGGAGACTTATATCCCGGAAACCTGGGGGTAGCAGAGGCCGCCCTGAGGCCTGGAGAGGGCGAGATGGGAGGAAAATGACCAAGCCGCCGAGGCATTCCCGTTTGCTGCTATGCCGCCTCCGCCTCTGCTGCCGACCTCTTCCCCTGACCTCACCACGCCCGCTCCCAGCAGCAGGGTGACTTTAAAGGTTTGAGTCCGGTGAACTTGGGGGAGCGGATGCCACCTCCAGGCAAGGCAGCTAGGGACATGGGAGAATATCCTCTAGCTCGACAGTGGCGCCCTATTCCCCAGTCGCTTCCGTCAAACCCTTTCCCCAGAACACCCATGTCTAGATTGTGTGTCGGTCTGACTACCAGCCTGCCTGCCTATATATTTGAGAATGGGAGGGGCTAGTCTACGTGTGTGACTGTCGTTTTACCTAACGGAGGAGCAGCCGACGAGTAGGTCTCTCTATTTGCCTGCCTAACTATCTATCTATCTGTCTGTCTATCTATCTATCTATCTATCTATCTATCTATCTATCTATCTATCTTTCTATCTAAGTTTCTATCTATCTATCAAGTGGAGTCATAGCAGGAGCCAAGTGTGACTTTTTACTTGTGTGTCTGTTTTAGGAGGAGGTTAGTTTGTCTATCTACCTATCTACCTATTGGAAGAGAAGGAGGAGGCTAGTGTGTGTGTGTTTGTGCATGTCTGTCTGTCTATGTTTCTGTCTCCCTCTATAATGGATGAGGAGGAGGAGGTTAGGATAGATGGCTGTGTCTAAATGGAGGAAGACGCTAGTGTGTCTGACTGTCTATTTATTTGTCTCTCTGTCTGTCTAATGGAGGAAGCCTCTCAGTATTCGACTCACCTGGAAGGATGTCAATTGCCACCCTGAAGCAACAGAGGGTGCCCCCATTGCAGTCTGAGGGGGACAATGGATGGGAACCCACAGGCTTGCCAGGGCAGACCGTGCCTCCCGCTTCTGCTCTTTCTATAGCCGCCCGCGCCAAGCCCCAGCCCGGCACCCGCCGCGCCCCACCGCACACCCGCTTCACGGGAGCCGGAAAACACAGAGATGTGCACCTCGAGTACCTAGGGTAGCCGAAACCAACCCTAGGACCGGCCAAGGGGGAGATCGGAGCAAATACAGGGGCTCGGTGGGGCAGACCCGCCTCCTCACTGCAGCCCCTAATCACACCGGGACTGCCTGCGGGGCGCAGGCTCACATGGAAACATGGATACTGTGAACCCGGGGCAGGAGAGCCCGCCCCCCGGACAGGCCCTTGTGGAGATGGGAGCAAACTGATCGGCTCACCCGATGTAGTCCGCTCCCCTCAACGTGCCTGTACCCAGAGATCACCTCAGCTGCCTCCCAGGACCTGGCAGACAGGGAGAATTAAATCCCGCACACCTGGTGTAGCAGAGGCCACCCCGAGGCCAGGACAGGGGGAGATGGTAGGAAAATGACCGACTCGCCGATGCATCCCCCTTAGCTGCTGAGCCGCCTCCATATCTGCCGATGACCTCTTCCCCTAGCCTTCCCATGCCTGCTCCCAGGAGCAGGCTAAGTTCAAAGGCTTGAGCCCAACGAATTTGGGGGAGCGGAGGCCGCCCTCAGGCAAGGCTGCTAGGGACATGGGATATAATCCTATTACTCGCCAGTGGCACAACTCTCCCTGGACAACGCTTCTTAACCCGGTCCACAGACCGCACCCCACTTCTAGTGTGTCAGTCTGTCTGACTGCCTGCTTGACTGCCTGCCTATTGGAGGATGGGAGAGGCAAGCCTTTGTGTGTGCCGGTCTGTTTATCTAACGGAGGAGGAGGAGACTAGTATGTCTCTCTGCCTGCCTATCTAACTCTCTATCTATAGATCTATTTATCTACCTAACTATCTATCTATCTAAAGGAGGCAAACCTGTAGGCTAGTGTGCCGTTTTATTTGTCTGTGTATTGGAGGATTAGGTTAGTGTGTCTATCTACATAAATACCAATTTGAAGAATAGGAGGATGCTACCGTGCGTGTGTGTGTGTGTGTGTGTGTGTGTGTGTGTGTGTGTGTGTGTGTGAGTGCGGGTCTGTGTATCAATGTACCTGAAAGTAAAGTGGGGGGATTCTACTGTATCTGTCTCTCAGTCAATGTGTGCATCTAACGGGAGGAGGAGTAAGCTAGTATGTCTGTCTCTCTGTCTCTGTATCACATATCTATATATGTACGTTTATCTAGTCGAGAAGAAGGAGGCTACAGTGTCTATCTGTCTGTCGGTCAGAGGAAGAGAAGACTAGTGTGTATGTCGGTCTGTGGGTCTATGATTGTGTCTGTATTATTATCTAATGGAGAAGAAGAAGGATTCCAAAGTGTCTGGCAATCAGTCTGTCTCTCTACAGGAGAACATAGAGGCTAGTGTGTGTATCAGTCAATCTCAGTGACTATCTATCTAAAGGAGGAGGAGGAAGAGTCTATTACGTTTCTCTATCTATTATCTAATGGAGGAGGAGATTAGTGTGTCTCACTACCTAATTAATTGAGGAGAAGTAGGACGCCAGTGTGTGCATGTGTGTGTCTGTGGGTGTCTGCGTATGTATGTATGTGTCTCCCTCTATAATGCATGAGGAAGAGGA